>NC_061113.1:14162390-14310641 GCF_002878395.1 Capsicum annuum | reverse complement strand
TAACATTGTTCTTCATCCGTAACCCATCGTCTTTTCTTAAAAAAAATTCAGCTATAATGGCCATTATTGTTTCAAAAAATGGTCACTCGACTGTGGCCTCTGTGTTTTAAATGGTAATAACCAACACATTTCCGTACTTTTTCTATTTGTTTTTCAGCTATAATTAAAAAAAAAAAAAAAAACTAATATGGTAGCAAACTACATTTTTGGATAGATTAATAATTAACAGACAGAGAGGAGAAAGTCGACGATGAATCCAAATTTTCTGACGAGAATTCACCGAAAAACATCCTCGCTACAAAATTTTATATTTTTTTTTATAAAATTTGATTTTGCCCATTTAAACATCAAATACAATTTGATTTTGTTCATTGTGAAATTGACTTTGATTCGATGAATGAATTGTGTTATTTGGGGATGGGGTTGGAATTTGGAGGTGGGGTGATGAAGAAACTGTGTTGGTTGGGGTGGGGGTGATGAAGAAGAAGATGATTTGGGGTTGGGGTTGGAGTTTTTGGGTGGGGGGTGATGAAGAAGATGATGGTTTGGGGGTGGGGAGATGAATGCTGGGGGTTGGGGGAGGAGTATTTTAATTTTTTTAATTTCTTTTGCATTAATTTTTAATTTAAATGTGTCAATTTTTATTTAAATAATTATGTATTTTCCATGTCAGATCTAGGGAGTAAAAAGTATCATTTGTTTATAGTTAAGGTGTGTAATAAGTCACTTATATAGTTTAGGTGTGGATTCAACTTTTCGACTATAATTTGGGGTGGAAACGATGCATTTTTCCTTAATGTTTTTAGCCGTTTACTTTGTTATTTAATAGGCTGGACGCGCCTAAAATAAGTGTAACATACGTGCCTTGGAATGAGGGTCGCGGGGAGGTAATAATATCACTTTTATATAGTTAAGGTGTATAATAGGTCACTTATATAATTTAGATGTGGCTACGACTTTTCTTGTATAGTATTGGGTGGAAATGATGCCTTTGCTACTTTTTTCAACCAAAGTTTTTATTAATTACCTTATTATATTCCTACCTTTATAGAAAATAGCTTCTGCATCCCATACCTAGGGTAATATTCGCACACATCCGACTCTCACCAGACACCACTTAAGAAATAAAACTGAATATATTGCATACATCCAACTCTCACCAGACACTAGATGATATAAAACTAAATATATTGCATACATCCGCATCCCATACCTAGGGTAATATTCGCACACATCCGACTCTCACCAGACACTACTTAAGAAATAAAACTGAATATATTGCATACATCCAACTCTCACCAGACACTAGATGATATAAAACTAAATCTATTGCATACATCCGACTCTCACCAGACACTACATATGAAATAAAACTGAATATATTGCCGTTGTAGTTTTATGTATTGCCATTGAATTACTCCATTTACGTAAAATGTAGGCCTAAAGTAAAAAAAGATCATAAGTAGTACAATCTTATAAGCACCAAAATAATGTGACTCGACAAGCTTTGTCTCTTGAAGAATGTGAACATCCTACGTGCCTTGGCCTCTAAACAATGTATGGTTCACCTGTTCTATACTTGTATTCAATGAAGTTCATGCAATGGCTCATATGTTTCATTTGGTCTGTTTAATGGCTCATATGTTTCATTTGCTCTTGTTTAATGCAATTTCGGAACATGCAATAGATCTATCTATAGAGAAGACTCACATAGATATTCCAACACAAACAATCGACTAATTGGTTTCAACAATGATTGGAATATTCAACCAGTGTTCTATGTTGTCCACGAAAAAAGCACAATATAGAGCACAGAGGATATGCATTTTAAGACAATTAAAGACTAGACAAAGAAAGGTGAAGATAAAGCTAAAACTCGCTCACGATAGGAAAATTATCAGCAAAGGAACAACAAAAGATGCTACTTACTTATTCGCAAAAAAGACAGATTCAGTTCAATCTCGAACATTAAAGAGTAAACAACTGACAAAGCAGTATCCCCATCATTACTTTCCTCAAGAATCAACAATGGCCTTATTCAAAACCTGAAGCCACTTCTATTACCACATACACTCCCCATAGGTTGAAAAGGCAAAATTTATGTAAGGCAGGAGTAAGCCAATGCTTTTTCCTCCGATAGCTCCTCAGCTGTCAAGTCCAACTTCTTTCTTGAGAACTCGTCAATTGGAAGACCTGGGTACACAAACAACAAACAAACACTTCACAAAGGGAATGAAACCATATATGTTATCTACTTATCTTAAGAGAGAAAAGGAGAACAAAGAGGAACATCCAGACCAAGGCTCACTTTAGAAATATTTTCTAATAAAAATACTTAAGGCAAATAAATGTCCGATGAAATATCTTCCTCAAATTCTCTCTTCCACATGGAGGCTACAACAATTATTGAGGCTAAAGATGGACAAAACAAGGAATCTGAAACCCGTGACCCTACAGCATGATTTATGACTCAGATTAATCCACTTCCACCATCCCCAAACTAACAATTTAATTTGACTAGTTGTATTTAAAGATATGAACTTGCCTGAAACCAATAGCATAACAGGATCTAACATGGTACAGTTTAAATAATTGATTAAAAATATCAAGGACAGCATCTGAATACATCTAAATATGTTTACTAACCTTGAACAATGGACCATTCTCCATTTTTGCATGTAACTGGGAAGGAATAAATGAGCCCAGCTGGGACATTGTATGACCCATCAGAGTAAACACCCATAGAAACAAAAGTACCCTGCAACATTTGGTGAGAAAAAAAATTGAGACAGGAGCTACTTTAGATTGAAGTTACCAACAATACACATAAACAATTACTCTGTTTTATACTAATACAACAAGGCCCCAAGTCAAGAGATCTACCTCTGGAGTTCCAAGGACCCAATCGCGAATGTGATCACAAGCAGAACTAGCAGCAGAAAGAGCGCTAGAAAGCTTTCTAGCCTTGATAATGGCAGCACCCCTCTGCTGTACAGTAGTAATGAACTCACCGTTCAACCTAAAGATAGAGAATGAAAAATATCAGTTAATCGGCAAACTTCAAAGAAAAAATAACTAGCTAATCAAATTTACAAGCAGTAGCATTATACCATGCATCATCAGCCACAAGTTCACGGACTGGCTTTTCTCCAGTTGGTGTTGTAACTGTTGCGTGGTTGACATCAGGATATTGTGTTGATGAGTGGTTTCCCCAAATGATGACATTTTTAACATCACTCACTTGGACACTCAGTCTCTCTGAGACTTGGCCAAGGGCCCTGTTATGGTCCAACCTTGTGAGACAGGTAATGTTCTTCTCAGGGATGGAAGGTGCAAATTCTTTCAAGATCAATGCATTTGTATTGGCAGGGTTAGCAACAACCAACACCTGGAAGAGATACAAGGCAAAACTTTACTACCACAAATGAAATGAAAGTGCATAACATGTACATCGAAATCCTGAAATTGGTTCAATGATGCTTCCATTGACACAAACAGAAGGCATTGAATAACAAGGACATTGAGTTTGTGGCAGAAAGGACTTGTCAAAGTAACACACAGGCCATTAAAAGTTGGCAATAGGCATCTCGTAACTATTCTCACAGACTTAGGTTATCTATTCATCAGCTAAGTAATCAATTACCTCCACAATCAAATAGAAGAAATATCTAATCAAAAGCTGGAAGTATATCATGCGGCACTGGACACTAGGTGCAATTTATAAGACACAAAGTTTAAAATTAGAAGGAATTCACAAAGATCTATATACTATGCCTGACCTTGCAGTTGGGAGCTGCATGCTTCTCAAGAGCAGAAGCCTGGGACTTGTAAATAGAAACATTCTTTGACATGACATCTTTTCTTTCCATGCCTTCTTTCCTGGGGAAACCTCCAACCATGACAGCAATGTTGACACCAGTGCATGCCTCAACAGCATCAGTTGTGGCAACAACACCTAACACATACATAGAAGAACACACCATTTAAACCATGTTCATTATCAGAAAAAGATAAGCCGACATAACATTAAGATTATAAGAAACTGCACCAACCCTTAAGAAGAGGGAAGGCAGCATCCACTAATTCCATCTTCACTCCGTTCAGTGCCTCAGCAGCAGGTGGAATATCCAACATGTGGAGGATGACAGGCTGATCTGCACCCAACATCACTCCCCTGGCAATCATTGGCACCAAGGCATATCCAATTTGTCCTGGAAAACAAAACAACATTATCCTGTTAACATAATATTCCAACAAACCCATAATCTTTTAACAAATAAAACATTAGCCTCACAATTAAATTTTTCCAGATTTAGAAAAGTAGCCGTAAAACCTCAAAACAGATTCCAGAAATACTAACAAGCTAATCTTCATACTTAATCTAGCTTAACTAACACATGACAAGTTATCCAAATCATGAATCCGCAATCTAAACCATGACATCATAGTTGTTAGTACTTCATTTTCTTTCTAGATATCCAACCCAAAAGGCAAAAGGCATAACAAACGCATAAACTCAATCGTGCTAATAACAACTAAACCTCAATCCGAAAGTAGTTTTTTTTTGTTTTTTTTGTGTGTGGTGAGGGTGGTTGAGGGGGTTAGGGGTTGAATACTCAATATCTCCAATTCAGTTAAACCTGTTTGATTTTAAAGATCAATAATTTATGAACCTACCAGAGGTGCTCGAAAAAAAAAAAAATCAATAAACCAAATTAGCAGAATATCTAAAAGGAAATCAAAGCAAACAACAAAACATAACAAAAGACCACAACCATAATTTTTGAGGGGACAAATTCAAAGGGCTGAACCCCGACTTCGCGTGTTAACAACAAATACTTATAGTACTATTTTAGTCATCTCAATACTCAAACACTCCCTCAGTTTCAATTTATTTGTCTGGTTTTGACTCAACGCGGAGTTTTAAGAAGTAAATAAAACTTTTGAATCTCGTTGTCTTAAACATGCCAAGCGAAAAATTAAAATTAAAAAGTTGCCAAAAAAAATATAAAAACACATTCTTTTCTAAACGAACTAAAAAGTAAGGCACCGCAAACAAATCGAAACGGATTCAGTTCACATTTTTTCTGGAACGGAGTGCGTACTAATTTTACATTACATATGGGGAAAAAAGGGGGATCTTTACACAAATAGCCAGTCGAATTCACTGTACTTTTTTCTAACTGGATACACAGATTATACACTAATCATACATAATTATGCACATATCACATAAGGATTATACATCTACTTGACAACTATTCTCCAACCAAAAAAAAAAAAAAAGCAGTAACGAAATAAAACAGCATAACAATAGGAAACAAGTAGATCTAAGTCTAAATACAATAAAATAACTAATAGAAATCAATCAAAACATCAAGTCAAAATGAAGTAAAACAAATAGATCTAAGTAACCCAAAAATCACAAAAAAAAAATTGAGGTTTATTTATTACCAGCAGCACCAGTAACGAGAACGCGAACTGGATCTTTAGCCATTTGTTTGTTGAACAAGATCTACAGAGAGATTTACAAAGAGATCTCGATGAACACTATGAGAATGAGTAGAGACAAGGGTAAGGGTGGAGTGAGGGGGGGGGGGGTATTTATTGGCTCAATATGAGTGGTTGATACGACGTCGTTGTGGACTAATGCGATTGGATCCATTTGTTTTTGGAGATGAAATGACCAAATTGGTCACTTATGTTATCATGGAATTAATTATGTCGGGATCATATATTCACGAGGGTGGATAAAAATTAACCTCGAGATGAGGTATATATCTCATTTATATTATTCTAATCAATTATGGAATAAGCTTATCCTAAGATTAATTTTGAAATTAGATATCTCTTTATCTCTTATATCATACGAGCTCTGATATTTAAGTTATGTTTTTATAAAAAAAAATAAAAATAAATAAAAATTAGTGATATTTAGATAGAGAATTAACAGACTTGATAATTTATCTCAAATGCGGTATAATTTTTTTCGCATGCGATTTCTCATCTTATCCCATCCAGCTTGATATTTTTTCATTCCATCTTCAAGTGAAAATATTAATTTAGAGATTATAATTTTAAGATGATTTAGTTCATGTATCAAACGACCCTTATGAATCCTTTGGTATGTGAGATAATTTTAATAATTTCTAGAACAATTTTTAGAATTGATTTTATCTCATATTTAATGTTAGTTATTAGCTAATTCTCGAACTCCTTATCTCATCATGTATGCTAAAATATTGAGATTATCATCTCATCGATGGGGAAGAGGATCAAGTTGACCCTCACAAACATCTTTGATACATCATCTTCTTTCAATTCTTTGAGCGAAATACGACAAAATGAAAAAAAATAAAATTATAAACCGACCTCATCATCTCTACTCCATAGGAGTTACGAGATGACCCCAAGAACACCTTCAACATCCAAAGTCACAAACCAAACCATAGGATAGCATATCTTATATATCAGATATGATAACATAGTCCCATGAGATATCTTGATCCATAAAATATTTATGCTTCCATCTTGTCTACCAAACAACCCCTTAAATTTACTATTTTGAATCAATCACCAAATGTAAAGGAGAATTTGGAATTTTAATTATTGTGAAGATAGCCTCGAATTGTGAGATTTTTGTTTAGGAGAGAAATGGGGTCCCAATTATTTGAAATTGTGGTGTAGGAAAAAAGAAATTGTGACGTACAAAATGCCATGGTCCATGCCTGACGCCTACGTGTTATCCAACAAAGTCAAATGATTTTCTTTTGTATTTTTACTTTGTTTTGTTTTTGCACTTTTTTAAAAAAATATATTTTTTTTGAAAGTTTTTTTTTTTGGTGACTTTTGAAGAAGGAAAGAGATGTTATATGTTGGCCTTTAGGATTGATAAGCATCTAATTAATTTTTTTTTTCCTTACATAAGGGTGGTATTTATTTCCCCACAAAAGATTGGGTGATGAAAGAAATCACTCAGACCATCATTTGTTTTCACAAATTAAAGATTTAAATTTTAAGATATTTATTACTCCATTAGGTAATTTTTTATATCGTATCACTTAATGAGTTTAATCGTTATTTTTCTTTTATCTTCAATTTTGTATCTGATCATTCTCGTCATCCTTTATATAAAAGTATTCAATTTCCTAGTTACTATTTGGAGAAGTATAAAAGAACAGGATTTTTCAATGCGAAAAAGAATTCAATAAATTAAAAAGAATTCCATCGAAAGACAGTAATATTGCTACATATATTTCGTAACTTATTTTCTTTTGGTCTTTATGTTTGGTAATAAATGAATCTTACTCCTACTGCTTCTATCCGAATTTCTTTGTATCTGTCATGCATTTCCATATATTCACTTATATATATATATATATATATATATATATATATATATTATTTATTTGAGAAAGCAGAATATAAATCTATTAGGTCATAATATCTTTTTCCTTTTTGTAAACACCTAATTTTTGACCAAACTGAATGTTTTACGTCATTTAGTATCTTATTTTACAAGATTGCTTTTAAAGTTTGGAAAACTACAAAATAAAGTCATATTAAAATAAGTTTTTTATTTATTTATTTTTATTACTTATTTATTTATTTAAAAAAAAAAAAGAAGAAGAAGAAGTCAAATCCTAAATCTACCCAAACCACCCACAATCCCCCACTCCTAATCAACCTCCCCCACTATCCCTCCCACACTACCACAACTACAAACACTACTACATACTACTATATATACTACATATCTGCACAAACTATTACTAGAATACGAATACTATACACTACACACGGAAACTACAAAAACCAAAACACTACTACCACTACTATATATGCACTACTACCTATATATACATATGCACACTACTACTACAGCATAGACATGCACATGCACACTACACTACATATTATACACACGACACACATGCACTACTAGGAGAAACACACTGCAGAATATACACGACACACCACTACTACATACACTACACGACTAATACTATATACACACACACGGAAAACAAGAAAAAAAACACTACTACTACACTACTACTACACACTACTACTACTACATATTATATATTATATATATGCACAAAACACAGAGGCACTACGACTACATATTATATATTAGATATATGCACAAAACACACAAACACTAGATATAGATTATATATACTGCACACACTACACACGGAAGAGGAAGAAAAAAAAAAGAAAAAAACCACTACAAGATTATATATATGCACACACACATACACGGTTAGAAAAAAAAAACCAAAGAAGAGTATTCTTATGGGTTCGTGAGTTGGAGTTCGAGTTTCGGTTCCTGTTTTAGTCTCCGGTAATGGCATTCTACTCCTGCTTTTAATCAATTTGTTACACAAATATGTCTATTGTCGAGGCTTGACTTTGTTGTATCAAGAATGTCTTATTGTTAATTCACTTTCGAAAATATATTGGGTTGGCTCTATTCGATGTTCATTCCTCGAACTTTCTATTTCATTGTGATAATATCTCCATTTCGTTCATCTTTGTGTGAATATGTTAATTAATATGTTTTTTTTTTTATTTAAAATTCATGTTGGTAGATACTTTTCATATTTAACTTGTTGCACTCAAAATGGTGAGAAAAGCTAATGACAAAAGATTTGTGTAAATTGGTTAAAAATTTTATCTTTAGTTATTTATTATTAATCAATTAATTTATGAGATTATTAATTGAAATTTACTTTATTAAGTCTTCGACGTAAAAGAAGCAACTCTCAAATCTTCTCTTGTAACATAATAACCGTGTTAAATGAAGACGTTTACGTTTTAACTAGTGATTCAATATTTTTCTTTTCTTTTCTTAGTTTACACTTGGATCAGATCCATGGTAGGTTTAACATTTTTCTATATTTCATCGAATATGTTAGTTAACGAAGAGTCAATTCATTTTTGTTTCTTTTTCGTTCTGGCCCCTCATTTACTGTAATAGATTCAAGCAATGGGTTAATTAGTTTATTTTCTTCTTATTCATTTTTTGTTGTTTCGTTTTTCTTGAGTTTAATGTTGTTATAAGTTAGTTGATGAAAATTGAGAATATGTATTAAGGGTTTGTCGTGAAATAAAATGGAAAGGAAAAAGCAATACAGATGAGAAAAGATAAAACATATATAACAGTATTATAATGCAATTAGATTATGGGAAACAAGCATAACTGATTTTGTTATTGGTTAAATTAATATTCTTTCATGTTAATACTAAATGCTAGTATATGCGCTTCGGTTTCTGTAGATTTTCTTTTAATGTATTACTGTAATCACGAGATATAAGAAATTAATTAATTAAGGTAAAAATGAGCGAGATGAGGTGCAGATCTATTCTAAATCCTATCGTATAAAAGAAAAGAAAAAGAGGGAAAATCATTTGTAAGAGAGTGAATTCATAAAACAACGAGTTAGGTTCTTAGCCCCCTAATTTAAAGTTTGATACATAAGCAAAAATTAACGATAAGTCGGAAAGCCCTGCTACCGACCATTCGTTATAATTAAATTAATTTACCTTTTGAAGCCAATTGAATTGGGTTAGGGAGGTTTAAAACCCATTAGGTGCATATTTGGATTGGAAAATAGGGACGACTTATAAATGCCGTAAAGGCGCGAGAAACGTGCCTAAATTTGTGGTGAGGCCGAAAAGTACTACTATCGGTAAGCCACACGTCAGTAAATAATTTCAAAATAAATTAAAAGCGGGAGGCAAACAACTTTTAGGTTGACAAATATTATAAATCCTAAAAAAAAAAAAAAGGGTTTTAATTTAAGCCGGACGTAAGTCTTTAAAGCGACCGTGCTAGAACCACGGGACTCGAGGGGTGCCTAACACCTTCCCCCCGGTCAACAGAATTCCTTATCCGGATTTCTAGTTCGCTGATCGAAAAATAAAAATTAAAGAGTCATTTTCTTTTTGAATAGGGATTCAATAAGGTGACTTGGAACACCCAAACTCAATTCCAAGTGGCGACTCTGTAAATAGAATAATCCCTTTTCAAAACGTCACTTTAATTGGAAAGATCCATTTTCTCCAAAACCAACTCCCTAGCGGGGGTCGGACGCAGTGAAAAAGAGGGGTGTGACACTTTTAATGAAAAATATATGGAATTGATATATGCCATTATTTTAAAAAAGCGATCAATTTATGCTATATATTTGAGAAGTGACCAATCTATGCTTTGTGCACTAAATAAGTTCACAATCCTTTTAATTTTTAATGGCATTGGGTGCTAAGTGCAAACGGCGACAGAATAATTATTTTCAGATTGTGCACAAAAAAAAGAACACAATTCATTATTTTTAGATTGTGCACTTTTTTAGTGCATAATCCATTAATTTCCTTGTGAATAAGTGCACAATTCATTATTTTTAAATTGTGCAAAATCCACTATTCTCTGAAAATTAATGGATTGTACACTTTTTTCTTAATAAAAAGTAATTTTTATATTTTCTATTTTTATCTTTTTTCTTAATAAAAAGTAATTTTTATATTTTCTATTTTTATCCTTTTTCTTAATAAGTAATCTTTATTTTTTCTATTTTTATCTTTTTTCTTAATAAGTAATTTTTATAACTTTGATTTTTATGAACTATAGTCCCCATTTCGTATTCCTTGCAATTTTTTTGATTGATATGATTCCGAATTTTCATGATAGGCAAATATTATGATTTTGAGCATTAGTTTGATATGTAATCTGATGATGTTCATTTACTTTTTGTGTCGCTGAAAGAGAATTTGATGTTGGTGTATGTTTGATGGTGAAGTTGAGGATTGCATAAATGATAGGACAATTAGTATAACTTTTTGATTTCGTCTATGTATGATGTTGTATTTTTACGAATATAATAGTATTTTTCTGTTGATTAATCACAATATTTATCTGTCATGAAAAATCGGGATTATACCAATCAAAAAAGTTACAAAGAGAACGAAATAGGGACTGCAGTCCATGAAAATCAAAGTTATAAAAATTACTTATCAAGAAAAGAGATAAAATAGAAAATATAAAAATTACTTTTTATTAAGAAAAAAAGTGCACAATCCATTAATTTTCAGAAAATAATGGATTGTGCAATCTAAAAATTAATGGATTAAGCACTAAAAAAGTGCACAATCTAAAAATAATGGATTGTGCACTTTTTTATACACAATCTGAAAATTAATAAACTGTGGACAAAAAAAGTGTGCAATCTATAAATAAATGGATTGCACACTTTTTTTTGTGCACAATCTGAAAATTAATGAATTATTCAAAAAAAAGTGCACAATATAAAAATAACCATTCTGACACCATTTGCACCCGTGCCATTAAAAATTAAAAAGATTGTGCACTAATATAAAGCAAAGATTAGTCACTTCCCAAATATATAATATAGATTGATCACTTTTTAAAATTGATGGCATATATAAGTTTCAAACTCATTGAAATACTTATTCTAGAAAAGTTTAATATAAGAGAAGTAAGTGTAATATCATAAACTCAAGGGATAACAACGTAATAATACCAAACTTGGAGGGAGATCTCTAAAATCTTGTGCATTAGACATTCACTTATATTTTGCCATCAAACTATAACATGCTACAAATTTTGAAATAAATATCTAATAAAATAACTGAAGTCATTCTGAAATAGCCTATAAATCTCAAAGTGGTTTGGAAGAACGTATAATAAAGAGATAATACATAAATATGACCCTAAACTTGACACCAAATTATAACTTTGACTTTAAACTTTGATAGTGCACAAATATGACCTTTAATTATTCAAAACTGCACAAATATGACCTCCGATCCTGCGTGACAAAACACATGTTCAACACGTAAAACTGGGCGCGTCTAGCTTAAAATCTAAGGGCATAATACATAAATATGACCTTTAACTATTTAAAACTGCACAAATATGACCTTTAAATGACTTTTTACTATTTTTTTTTATTATTTTCGGTTCAAAGATGAACATGACATCTAATTTCTTTTGTCATTGTCGAAAAAGAGCAATATTGAAGATTTATTAATTAGGTGGGTCAGACTCATACCAAAAAATCACGCGAGTATGTATATATATTATAAAGCAGAGGGCGAATTTAAGTTATATAATATATCTAAATATTATTTATTTAAATATTAAATTAAAGATGAAACTATACTAATAATAATAAAAAATTATAGTTTTAATAAAACGTTATTAAGGATAGTAGTAGTATATTAAATTAACGTTATTATAATGTTATTAAATTAATGTTATTAAAACGTTATTAAATTAACGCAGGGATGGACCTACGTAGTTGCCATGGGGTTCACCCGAACCTCTTCGGTAAAAAAATTACGTTATATATATAAGGTAGAAAATCTATATTTATGTACATATATTAATGTTGAACCACATGAAACAATGCACTTAGATAGCCCAATGGTGTTATTTGCTCTTCTTGGGCACTTCCTCCAGCCTACTGCACGAGTTCGATTTTTTAATTAAAAAAAAATATAGGTGTTGCTGCTATAGAAATAAATAATAATAATAATAATAATAATAATAATAATAATAATAATAATAATAATAATAATAATAATAATAATAATAATAATAAAAACGATGTCGTTTTAACACAAAAAGTAAAACTTTGACGGTGCACAAATATGACCTTTAACTATTCAAAACTGCACAAATATGACCTCCCTCTAAGTCAGCCCTTTTAACGACGTGGCACCGTGTGATTGGAGGTCATATTTGTTCAGATTTTGAATAGTTAAATGTCCTATTTGTGCACTATCAAAGTTTAAGGTCAAAGTTATAATTTGATGTCAAGTTTAGGGTCATAAATATATTTATGTATTATCTCTATAATAAATAAGTTTCATCAATTCTTCAATTTATTAAATTATGTTTAAACTCAGACTAATTCATTACTCAAGCTCATATTCTGAGCGGAAAATTGAATTGTTCTTATAGCTATATGAAAAAGAAATAATATGGTCCTATATGAAAAAAAAGGAATAAAATGGTCCTATATTAAAGGTTTTGGAACAGAATTTGAATAACGTAGGGCAAAAAAACTGGAGTACAGCAATAGGTAATTCCTTGCTAAAATTGAAGACATCAATAGACAACGTATCAACATAGTTTTATTTTTGTTATACTATATTATAGTATTAAATAATTGAATAAAATGTTCTTCAGTTCTACTTGGCTTGAATACTAAGATGTAGTAATGCTTAGAGTTAATAGATAAAAATGACCCTAAACTTGAAACCAAATTATAACTTTAATCTTAAACTTTGACAGTGCACAAATATGACCTTTAACTATTCAAACCTGCACTAATATGACCTTCAATCCTGCGTGGCAAAACGTGTGTTCAACATGCAAAACTGAGCGCGTCCAGCTTAAAATCTAAAGGCATAATACATAAATATGATCTTAAACTTTGACAGTGCACAAATATGACCTTTAACTATTCAAAACTGCACAAATATGACCTTTAAATGACTCTTCACTATAATTTTTTCATTATTTTCGGCTCAAAGATGAAAATGACATCTAATTTTTTTGTTATTGCGGAAAAAGAGCAATATTGAAGATTTATTAATTAGGCGGGTCAGCCTCATATGAAAAAATCGAGTGGGTATGTATATATATATTATAAAACAGAGGACGAATTTAAGTTATATAATATATTTAAATATTATTTATTTAAATATTAAATTAAAGATGAAACTATACTAATAATAAAAAAATTATAATTTTAATAAAACATTATTAAATTAATGTTATTAAGGATAGTAGTAGTAGTATATCAAATTAACGTTATCAAATTAATGTAATTAAAATATTATTAAACTAACGTTATTAAAACGTTATTAAATTAACGAGGGGTGGACCTACGTGATTGCCATGGGGTTCACCCAAACCCCCTCGGTAAAAAAATTACGTTGTATATATATAAAATAGAAAATGTATATTTATGTACGTATATTAATGTTGAACCACATGAAACAAGACACTTAGATAGCCCAGTGATGTTATTTGCTCTTTTTGGGTGCTTCCTTCAGCCTACTGTGCGGGTTCGATCCCTGCCAGTAGCTGTTTTTTTTTAATTAAAAAAAAGTTAGGTGCTGTTGCTATAGAAATAAATAAAATAATAATAATAATAATTTTTTTAAATTAAAAAAAAAGTTATGTACTGCTCCTATAGAAATAAATAAAAAAATTATTACAACAACAGCAACAGCAGCAGCAACAACAACAACAACAACAACAACAGCAACAACAACAACAACGTCGTTTTAACACAAAAAGCAAAACTTTGACAGTGCACGAATATGACCTTTAACTATTCAAAACTGCACAAATATGACCTTTAACTATTCAAAACTGCAGAAATATGACCTCTCTCCAAGTCAGCCCTTTTAATGACGTGGCACCGTGTGATTGGATTACCTTTCCATGTAGGCGCGAGTGAGACTCACGCATGGGGTTGCAAAATCGAAGGTCATATTTGTTCAGGTTTTGAATAGTTAAAGGTCTTATTTATGCACTATCAAAGTTTAAGGTCAAAGTTATAATTTAATGTCAAGTTTAGAGTCATTTTTATGTATTAACTCCAGTGCTTATGTACCCAAACTTCTCGTCATGTAAGATACATTCCATTTTATGTGAGGGATTACAATAGAGGGGATAACATTGTAATTTGGGAAATTTAAGTTAAATCTTTGTGGACACATAAAATTTATTGGATCAAATTCATATAAAATTTAAATTTGATCCTTATTGGGTTTAAATTTATTTTGGGCTTAAAAAAATAATAAGCCTATTGTATTCCTCATCAAGGTCCATCTCACTTTGAAGCCCAAACTCATTAAGTGACGTGGCATTCCAGTCAAATCTAAGACCAATAAGATGCCGTCACATGTACAAATGATGTGGAAATCTCATTCAAATTCAACAAGGCGTCAAGTGGCAAAGTGACATGTTTTGGCCAATCACAAGCAACTAAGCCTACCCCCTACAACTATAAATAGGGGAGTAACATAACATTCTAAAGGGGAGAAAAGAAAAAGGAGGACATTCTGCAAGCATTGGAGGAAGCTTTTGCTTTGACTACACAGCTCTTCAACAAATTGACAAACAGAGTTCTGCCCGGAGACCAACTCGACAGGATGAAGTGCTGTCAGACAATTTCTGGAGATCCAAACGCATTTCTAGGAGAGTCAAATCATCCTACATTCGAGAATCACGCTGCAAAGGCCCTCGGATCACGAAAAAATTTTTGAAGAGAAGAATCGAGAGAATAACAGAATTGTACTCGCAAAATTACTTTAAATAAAATTATTCTTTTTGTTTATTTTATTTTTTGCTTGCAGTTAATTTTCAGTACCAACGAAAATTTGTTGCGAACAAAAATTGGCACGCCCAGTGGGACCAGTTTTGCTCTTCATCTCTTCCTCCTACAAGTCAAAGGAAATCACATATTCAACTACTACAATAGACTTCAGAAAGTTTCGTGCAAGAAGTTTACTATTACCACGTCTACTGAGATCAAACTTGTTGACCCCATCAATCGATGCAATCTCAACGCTTGTGCTTTGGATGGATCCCAATACTTCACCATTTTGGAGATGACAAAAAGGAGAAAATCTCAAATATCGGCAGTAACTACAACCCCTGGGGGCAACTTTGCATCTATTTTATCAGATGAACCGTCTGAAGTTGGTTGAAACTTTGGGGAGTTTGAAAACTTAATGAATTTTCCAACTTCAAAGAAAGTCAACACCTTCATGGTTGATGCAATTGAATTGGACGAGAAGTTTGCAATGATGGAGCAAACCATTGAAGCCTTGAAGAAGTCCGTTGATGAGAAAGATCATCAAATCGCCCGACTTATGAGCAAGTTAGATCTCTACGATCCCGGAGAGTCAAATTATAATCTAACACCACGAGAAAATGTTGATGGTAAATCTCTCATCAAGACAAGTGACAATTACTGCGATGATCAATCCACTCCAGTGGCTACTCTAACAGTTCAACAACTGCAAGATATGATTGCAAACACCATCAAGGCACAATATGACGGTCCGTCACAAAGTTTCATAGGATACTCAAAGTCGTATTCTAAGCGAATCGAGGGCTTATCGATGCCAATTGGATATCAACTGCCAAAGTTTCAATAATTTGATAGAAAGGGAAATCCAAGGCAACACATTACTCATTTCGTTGAGACTTATAACAGTGCTGGTACACATGGCGATCTTCTTGTCAAGCAATTTGTTCGCTTCTTGAAAGGCAGCGCTTTTGATTGGTACACAGACTTGGAGTCTGGATCAATTGATTGTTGGGAGCAACTAGAAAGTCAGTTCCTAAATTATTTCTACGGTACCCGTCGTATGGTCAGCATGATGGAGTTGACAAACACAAGACAAAGTAAAGATGAGCCTGCACTGGATTACATAAATCATCGGCGAACATTGAGCTTTGATTGCAAGGATCAACTTTCTGAAACTTTCGTGGTTGAAGTTTGCATTCAAGGGATGTGTTGGGGCCTTGTGTATATCCTTCAAGGAATTAAACCTCGAACTTTTAACGAATTAGCTAAGCGCGCTCATGACATAGAGCTAAGTATTGCAAGTCATAGAATGACGTCACCTGTTTTTGATCCTAGAAAGGAAGTCACAAAATTTGAAGACTCATCTGAAGACCAAATTGGGGAATCTATGATGACAACTGTGAGTTTTACGAAGTCCCCTACAAGACAAAAGTTAAAAGAGAAAGCTCCAAAGCAATAAATGCGAGAGGTGAAAAATCAACCAACCTTGAAAGAGTTACATGCAAGGGTATATCCTTTTCTCGACTTTGATGTTCCTGAAATTCTTGACGAGTTGTTTGCCAAAGAAGTCATTGAACTTCCTAGGTCAAAGCGACCTGAAGAATCAAACAAGGTCGATGATACTAAATACTGTAAGTTTCACTACATTATTGGTCATCACACCATAAGATGCTTTATCCTGAAGGAAAAGATCATGACATTAATGCAAGAGGGAAGGTCATCATCGATGATAGTGATACATTTTATGCAAACCATGTTAGCGCCAAACTGGACCATAAAAAAGATTCGATTTCAAAAGTTCTACAACCCATGCGCTCTGTGGCATCATCAAAAGGTGAGGGAATCATCATGCTATAATTTAGAAGCTTTGACCTGATTGGCGTTCCAGCCTTGAAGAAAACAACAAGCAAATCCATACAAAACGACTTCTCCAATAGCGAGAAAGATGGTACTTGGACACTGATCGCTCGTATAAGAAAAAAATGTCAAAGGGCTTCTAAACTCCAGTTTTCAAAAGGCGACCCAAGATCAAATGCATATCTGCTTCAACCGATGGGGGCAGTAAATATCAAATTAAAGTCCAATAATACTTCATTACAAAGGGTTGGGATGAAAGTTACATTATAAGAATTCTTCCCCAAGACGCTCCTTAAGGCACGAGCCTAAACTGCATGATGCACCTCGATGCACGAGCCTAAACTGTAAGTCAAGATGCTCCTTGATGCACGAGCCTAAACTGCAAGTCAAAATTCTCCTTAAGGCACGAGCATAAACTACATGATGCTCCTCGATGCATGATCCTAAAATGCAAGTCAAAATGCTCCTCGATGCACGATCCTAAACTGCAAGTCAAGATGCTCCTCGATGCACGAGCCTAAACTGCAAGTCAAGATGCTCCTTGATGCACGAGCCTAAAATGCAAGTCAAAAATGCTCCTTGCTGCACGAGCTTAAACTGCAAGTCAAAAATACTCCTCAATGCACGAGCCTAAACTGTAAGCCAAAATGCTCCTCGATGCATGAGCCTAAACTGTAAGTCAAGACGCTCCTCGATGCACGAGCCTAAATTACAAGTCAAAAACGCTCCTTAAGGCACGAGCTTAAAATACATGTCACTCCTGGCCCGCATGAGTCTAAACTATGAACGGATCTAAAAAAAAGGAAGGAAAAGTATGAAGCTTGAATGCATATTTGGAGTTCTTTGAAGATGCCGTCTTAAAGCAAAAGGATTCTTCATTATCTCTCAAGCAATAAAATTTTCTCGACAAGAAAAAGAGTTGTGGTACTTTGAATATTGCTCTAGTTTGGCCTTCAACATATTGCCGAAGTGATGCGGCCCAAAACTTGAAGTAGATGATGAAATTCATGAAGTATCCAAAATTTGAGGAGAAATAGAATATCACAAGATTTAGGCTGCAACTTTGGAAAAGTACCTAAGAAAATATAGAGGTTATATACTGATGGATTTCATGCTTAATGTAGATCTGTGAGTCTACTTTCCAATGCAAAAAATGAAACCTGATTTCGATACTTCCACGTCAAGATATGAAATTTATCGTGACGCTGCGCAAAGCTGAAATAACCAGCAAACCAAGATTAGAAGGCTATTTTTGGAACAATATCTGGGATGTTTCGGATGCAACCTAATTGTAGTTTCTACGTGAGATGTATCTCTGCGAGTCTACTTTCCAATTCAAAAAACGGAACCTGATTCCGATACTTTCACGTCAAGTTATGAAATTTATCGTGATGCTGCGCAAAGCTGAAATAATCAGCGAACCAAGATTAGAAGGCTATATTTGGATCAGTATCTGGGATGATTCGAATTCAATATAATTCTGGTTTCTGCGTGAGATGTAGCTCTACGAATCTACTTTCCAATGAAAAAAACAGAACCTGATTCCGATACTTTCACGTCAAGATATGAAATTTATCGTGACGATGCGCAAAGCTGATGAAACTAGCGAACCGAGATTAGAAGATCGGTTTTGGGGAATATCTGGGACGATTTGGGTGCAATCTGATTGCGATTCCCTCGTAAGACGTAGCTCTATGAGTCTAGTTTCTAAGAAAAAAATGGCTCCTGGTTTTGATACTCCTACATCAAAATACGGAATTTATCGTGACGCTGCGCAAAGCTGATAAGATAGGACATTGAATTTCATTTTTATGAATCATACAACTCATATTTTTGTTCTCCCATCGGAGAATAAATATTTTTGTGGACATGTGCCTAGTACTTGCTCACCAAAGTCAGAAAAGGCTACTACTTGTGTCAATATTATTAAGTTGGCTGGCACCACGTACGTGCTCCTTGAAAAGAATGGGATGCTCTCACTCGAAGCCTCTTTATCGCCGAGCCCCACGGATGAGATGCACCACATGCTATTGTGTTTGTGCACCACATGCTTATTGCACGAATTGACTAACGGAGTTCTGCCTGGAGATCAACTCGACAAGATGAAGTGCTGTCAGACAATTCCTGGAGATCCAAACACATTTCTAGGAGGCTCAAATCATCTTACATTCAAGAATCACGCTGCAAAGGCGCTCGAATCACGAAAAAACTTAGGAGAGAAGAATTGAGAGAATAACGGAATTGTACCCGCAAAATTCATTTATATAAAATTATTCTTTTTGTTTATTTTATTTTTGCTTGCAGTGAATTTTCAGCGTTAATGAAAATTTGTTGCGAACAATCTTGCAATATTTTTTTGATTTTTTTCTTCTTTTGATAACTGTGATGTGACGATCAGCTTGTGCGCATCTCGATTGGTTTTGTGTTACCTCACTAATTTGGAGTACTTAGATCTTTCGTTCAACAAAATTAGGAATTTGCCTAACTGATCTTAACTATACAGTACTGTTACTGAATGTTGCTAAAGATTAGAGAGTTAGGACTTTTCTAACAACAGATTTACATCCTTAGAGAATCCGTTGCAATTTGCACCATCTCTTTTTTAACTTACACCCTGTCATATTTTATCGTATAATTCACACCCCTAATCTCTTTATTTCCTTACAAAATAGTCCAATAATTTCAAGAAAGTGCATAAAGTTTTATCATTGAAGACAAGAGGCTGGAAAGCTGCTAGGGCAACTTATGTAAGCAAGTATATTTATATGAAATAAATATGCTGGAACGAAGAAGATAGAAACTGATTCAACGACAAACCACTAAAATTCTGGAGCAAGTTACATTTTAGAACAACAACAGAGTGTGATATGCTTTTGAACTTTTGTGAGTCACTCAACGGGTTGAAACCAATTTTAAACGCGAGGAAGAAACCTATACTTAGATTGCTTGAAGGGATTTGAATATATACCTGATGAAAAGAATGAATCACAAGAGGTAGGTTGTGCTCAAATACAAAGGTAATGTTACTGCAACAGGAACTTTATGCCCTCGAATACGAAAACTAGTAGAAGGAAAGTCTGAACAGACAGCTACATCAATTCCTACTAGGGCTGGACAATTGCTATTCCAAGTACAAACTATGTACGGTGAACAATTTAGTCTTGACTTGAATGGAAGAACCTGGGGATGGGACGGGACTTTACAGGAATCCCATGCTCACATGCAGTGAGCTACATCTTCCATGTAAGAGGGAATTCAGATAATTTCACAAATGATTGTTACAACAAGGCTACTCAAATGAGAATTTACCAAATGTCGTTATGGTCAGGAAACCTTCAGGAATTTGGAGGGAAATATCATAAATGTCGTTACGTGGTATTGATGATTATTTACCAAATGGCTTTTATATATGATGCTGGACGAGCTCGACTGTTATATATGTCATCACCACGGAGTTTTGAGCAGAATTTGCATCTTGATTCACTAGAAGTCATTTTAGTTGACAGGAAAAGAGATAAAATATCGGACGTCTATTGCCTCTATGTGCTCAAGCGCGTTGATCTATCATTTTGAGAAGTTAGATTGTCTGTTTAAAGATACAGAACAAGTTGCATCACTGCTCGCACTTCTATTGTCGGATCATTTTGGTGGAAGTGACAGAAGTAGTATTGTACAGAGGGCAAGGAAAGAAGAATCTGGATCGAACTATAACAAGCCTTTTGTGTGCACATACCCTACCGGAAATGATGACACTACCGGCATTGTCACAAAAGACTCTCCTATTTCCTTGATCTTAGTGAGAAAGCACTTGGCTCCATAAAATAAAGGCAAAATTATATTGTTGTTCCAATTGGGAGTTTGCAGTTTCGTGCAGTGTAGATGAGCACCCTGCTTATGAAGTTTCATACCTGTGTGATCAAACATGTCACGCCCCAAAATCCCATCGGGCCGGACTGGCACCCGAAGCCGAGAAGGCCCGGGAGAACCCGTTCAAATACCTGTACTTTCACTTACATGTCACCAAAAATTTGGACAGCACTTCGTTGCATATAGAAGGGTCTAATTACCTGTATCAGCACAACACGCACAAATATATATATATATATATATATATATATATATATATATTACTTAGCCGTCGGGGCCACCACATATACAAATATAACATTACTATATAAACTTCCATGACTTTACCCTTCCTTATGTCTACAAAGCCTCTAGGATATACATGACATAACTAGGGTCGGGACAAACCCACCGCCCACACATGACTCCTGTACAATAACAAAACATAAGGAACCGACTCGAAAAGCTCCGAAGCAAACTGGAGCTCACCAACAATAGCTGTATGACCTGACTCCTATCTATGCTGTGAATGAGCTGAGGTACCTGTGCCTGCAGCATGAAATGCAGGTCCCCGTGGGGGACGTCAGTACGAAATATGTACTGAGTATGTAAAGCTGTAGATAATCACATATGATATAGGAGCTCAATAGAAATCAGAAACAAGTGAATAAGTCGTAATAGGAGTGGACCACACTTACTAGAACTTGTGACAACCTGTACATTGTATTTATTCAATCACTTTACCTTCGTTCTTATCGTCTTTGTAATCATTACTGTACTGTATTGTGACCATTAGGCTGCCTCCAGTACATATCAACTGGGATCGACCCATGCTAGGCTTATGCCCCTGGGATACCACCCATAAACACATAAATAGGGATCGACCCATGCTAGGCTTATGCCCCTAGGATACCGCCCGATAAGAAAGAACTTCCATCACTTAGTTCCATTAATCTTTGAGATTGTTATTTCGGTCGCCACCACATTTTTGATACTTTGAAACAATGATACATCAATAGGAACCAAGTAATAGACCTTCTATACAATAACGATGTAATAAAGACTCATTGGTACATCAACAATGTGTTTCAGAATCATCAATATCACAACAATGAAATAGGAGCCTTTTGGTATATCAATGAAACATTTTGACACTTTATAGAATGGAAACAACTTCGTTGGTAACGTAGAACAATACATGTTTTTGGACAACCTCGGAATCTTACTTGATGGAACATTGGTGTTTTCATGCCAAAGAACATTGTTAGAGTATGCTTTACATACCTCGTCGTAGATTCGGATACCAATTCAACACAACTTCCCGCCTTTACAAATCACTTATCTACAATGAAATGTTTGGCATCTAGTATTAGCAACCCAACACCACAATTCTCTTCCATAATTCCATACAACCAATATTTGCAAAGCATTCCAAAAACCAACTTGAACAATAGGTTTATGTGTGTATATATATATATAATCATCATTTCAATACCACATCATCACACCAAATCCCTTCACAATTCAACATAATCCAACTATGCACAAGAATAATCCAACATCATTTCCAATCATCTTTCAACAACAATCAAATAACATACTTCTTATGCTCACATGCATATATATACATATCCATATAAATAACACCAACATAATTTACATCCTTACCATAAAATGACCCTTTTGATTTCGAAGTCCCGTTGGCACAAATAAGGGGTGCTTCTCGAAGCCCTCGAGACGGTGAACACAACTGCGGAATCAATTTGGATTTTCTACGGTTGAATCACAAGATAATTGGAGTTGAAATTTGGCTAGGGTTTCTTAGTCTTCAATAATGGATGATAAATAATGGATATGAGGCTAAGTATATGTATATAATGACCAATTTTCGTTCATGAGGTGATGGCAAATGACCATATTGCCCTTAAAATTTTAAGTAAATCCGAATTAACAAGCTAAAGTAGATCGACCATAACTCTTTGCTCCGATATCGGATTTGGGTAAAATTGGTATCGTTGGAAAGATAATTCAAAGGGCTTTCATTTTATATAAAGTAGGCCACCCAGTTCGTCCCGTACAAGGAGTCATGATCATTTGAAGTTGACCCTAAAAATCTGTTTTGAGAGGCTGAAGTAAAACGAGTATAACTCATTACTCAGATGTCGGATTTGGATGAAACCAATTGCATTGGAAAGAAGACTCAAAGATCTTTCTTTTCATAGGTGGAAGCTCTCCCAGTTCATTATATTAAGGGAGTTATGAGCGTTCAAAATTGACCCAAAAAACTGGCAGGCCTCAGTAGTTTGTGTGCAGGAAATTTTCCTGCACATTTACTATTCACCATATCCCGACCACCGTTTTATAATTTCGAACGTGCTCGATTATATCCGAAACTTATCCATTTTTGGAAATATTTATATCGTTGGAAAGCTTATTCAATAACCTTCGTATGGAACCATCGACGGGCAAATTCCGGTATAAATAAAATAAAAAATTAATTCCATATAAATAAGACCAATACACGTACTTGAATACGCCAATACATGTACTTGAATACGGGGTGTTACAAAATAGAATCTCGAATCTCTTGTGAGCTTGTTAAGAGTTTTTGGATATTTCATCATATGCTTGGAGCACGATCGTGGAAAAGAGCAGTGAGAGGTGTCTGTATTTATTGTCCGAGATGTAGCAAGTGCATCGATAGAACTGCATTCTAGGCGTATACTGATAAATGTGATAAGAAGAGAGCTGATATGGTGACTCCCCTTCGTACATACTTCATACTTACATACTTGCTGCATTGCCCATACTGAAATTCCTCCGCCAGATCCATGTGTTGGTACACCTCGTTGATGGCTCTCGAAGTTTTTCAGGCAATGATAAGCTCAACATCTATGGGTTGGGTGGTGATATTCGGTCCTTTAATTTGAGTGTGTCCTTGCGGAATTGTTAGCTCTATAAATGGTGGCTCCTACTTGTAGAATGGACATAACAAAAATATCTTCTTCCATTCTTCTCAATGAATTCTCTCTATTCCTTGCATTAGTTTTACTTCTCTGAAAGTTAATATGTCCGGTAATCAAAACGGGTGCTTTGCACTAGAAATCTCTTAAGTTTCTATGCAGTGTTATCAAGTCACAAAGCTTGTAAGCTCGATCATGGCGGAAGGGACTACAGCTGCATCTCAATTAATGGCGGAAATTGATCACAATCATGTTATGTACCTGCAAGCATTGGATACTCATGGTGGAGCTGGCTGTATCGCATGGTTGGAACATGTTTCAGATGGATGTTTACAATACTCTTTTGCAAGGAGACCTTGACAAAAAAGTGTATTTGCAATTTACCCCAAGGGTTTAGTAGACGGGGAGTTCAAGAATGAAGTACGCAAGCTCAAGAAGTCATTTATGGCCTAAAACATGCTTCAAGACAATGGAACATTAAGCTCACTGAGGCTCTTTTATCATCAGGTTTTACACAGAGTAACCATGACTGTTTTCTATTTACCATGGAGCAGGGGTCTGGTATAGTGATCATATTAGTCTATACAGATGATTTGCTTATTACTGAGAGCAGTAGGTGCTTGAGTGATCAATCCAAGGCCATAAAAGATTTAGGAATATTTTCTGGGAATTGAAATACTCAGGTCCTAAAAGGGTGTTCTACTGAACTAAAGAAAGTACATCTAGGAACTCATATCCGAGATGGGCTTTGGAGGTGCCAAACCAGCCACTACACCCGTTGAAGTAAACCAGAAGTTGATTACTCATGAATATGATGTTGCAGTAGGCAGTATAGGTGATGAAATATTTACAGATGTTACTGCTCACCAAAGGCTCATTGGTAAGCTGTCGTATATGTGACAATTACTAGACCAGATATTGGCTATGCAGTACAAACTCTAAGCCAATTCATGCAACAGCTAAAGGAGTGTGAGATATCTGAAGTCTGCTCCTGGCCAAGGTATTTTGTTACAGCCACACCCTGCTCAAGCACTTACATGTTCGTGTGGCTAAGACTGGACAGCCTGCTCTAATACTAGAAAATCGGTAGCAGCTTTTGTAATCCAATTCGGTGACTCTTTGGTTTCATGGAAGTCTAAAAAACAAGCTACAATATCTAGAAGTTCAGCCGAGGCTGAATATAGAAGCATGACTGCAGCAGTGGCAGAGATTGACTATCGGGTTTGTTTAAGGAGTCAAGTGTTGTAATTCAGCAACCAATATGCATCCACAGCGATAGCAAGGCTGCCATGCAAATCACACAAAATCCTATCCTTCATGAGCGTACGAAGCAAATCGAAATAGATGGTCATTTCATTCGTGATAAGATTAAATGGAAATAGATGTTCATTTCATTCATTCTATAGATTCCATCTTAAGAATATATAGACTATCATAGCCAGAAGCAAATGATCTAAAATCTCTCATCTTAAAACCTTGTAACACGTTTGAATCTATGAAAGAAAACCAGTACAAGTTTTATCATAATCATTTATTCATAACAACCAAGAAAAATAATCAATGTTACTAAATACAATTCTTAATCAATGTTTACTAAATACAATTCTTGAAATTAAAAATAAAACATAAAAAACATTCCCACACAACCTAAGTTTCATATCCACTTTAATAGATACTCTTTCAAACCAAATCAAATAGAAAATCAATTCAATTCACTTTCTCCCCCTTCAAAAATAGGGAAATAAGGAATTAAATCAGAAAATCAAAACCTGTACTTAAACTTTTGAAAAAAAATCAACAACAATAGTGACCAAAAATAATAATTTCTTTTTTCTATTTAAGCACCTCTAGCCAACATTTCTTGAAAATCAATAATGGATTGTTGTCTTTCAAGCTCCATATCTTCACGAAACTTAGATATAAATTCTTCAGCTCTTCTATCCACTCCATTTATATGCGGCGTTGAAGGAGTTCTCCATTCATCAATATTAGTAATATTATTATCACATGTTCTATAACAATAATTACTACCACTCTCAATTACCTTACCCTTTTTCAATGCACTATTTTGCTCAATACACCTCATAATAATCTCTTTCTCTTCTTGATCCAATTTGCTTCCACTGCTCGAACCAACAAATTCTTCAGTTTGAGGCGCGGGTATCTTACTAGAGTTATGGTTTTGCCATGCTGGTTCAACTGTAGGTTTAGGAAAGAGCTGGTCCACGTATATAGGCGAAGTATATTTTTTATGACATTGCTTGTATTGGTAGTAATTATGGTAAAAAGTGCGACGTGTACGTGGTGGTGATGATGAAGAACGATTGATCAACGAGTAGAATTTTTGAGTAATAATAGGGAAAATATAGTTGTAAGCTCTAATGCAAAGGTTTTTGGAAATTTTGATAGCTTTTGAAAGCTTGAGTTTGTGTAATCTTGATTGTAATTTGTTGGTGAAATTCTTCCATGCTTTTTTAGTTGGTAGAATAAGTTTTTTTCCTAAGTTGAAATTTGACATTCAATTTGGGATTTTGAGTGGAAATTAAATGGTGGGATTTGTTTCTTTGATATGAAGAGGATTGAGAGAAAAAATAGTTGAAGATTTGGAATTTATTTTGTAGTTGTGTGTGTGTGTACAGATGTATTGAAATGTTAGGCTGGATGGTTCCTTGAACCTTTTGGTCATGTCACATTCTTTTCTTCACATGATTTCTTTTATCACCTTTTTTGGTTTTTTTCTAAGAAAGGGATCAAAGACTATAGATTGGAAACCTAAATATAAAGAAAGCAAAAGATGTTCTCTTTGAAAATTTTATGTTTAGGTATGTCTAACTTTTCGGTTTTGAAATCTTGAGTCTTAAGTTTTGTGCTTAATTTATTGAGAAAAATTAAAAGAAATTAAGAAAAAGAGAAAAAGAAGTGTAAATTGATTAGGAGGTTGTAGTGGATTTCTTTGGTGGCAGGTCAATAGAGTAGGGCATTTTTGCCCCCACAAAATGCCTCTTTCACTAAGAAAGGTGCACATTGATTGTTGATACCAAGTTGGGGCGAAAAGGATAGGACTTTTCCAATTAATTAGAAGTTTTGGATTCGAATTATAAATATAAAAGAAATCTTGTTAGAAAGTATTTTTTTTAAATTATGGGCTTTATGCAACGAGAATTTGAATTAATCAAAATTTTAGTGTGACTATCGAACATCAAAGAAAAAAACCCTTAAAAAAGAAAAAAAATAACAAGGAGACGTTTGAACATGAATTGCGTCTTTAATATTGGAAATTAACAAAAATGTTAGTAATTGAAATTAAGGTGAAAATAGTATTCCTAAGTAAAAGTTATATTTGAACATGACTAGAGAATAGAGGTTTCATGAGAGAAATTTTGGAAAGACTTGGAAAATTCTTAAAGCTTATTTTTCTAACTTCAAAATTTATATTTCAAGTTTAAAGTTAAAATAATTGGATCAATTTGATTAACAAATATTTATTTAAAATAATCTCTGAATTGTTAGAGTTGTGATCCGAATTTTGTTGATCCGGCTCAAAAAGTTTCGCGGTGCGACTCATGTTTGTGATATGGACCTTTGTGTTTTCGGGCTTGAGACTTATTTTTATGCACTTATTATATAAGTGCAATTAGTGGGTCTATTTTCATCATTCAGAAAATTCATCCTTCTCCACATTGTACTCTTTCTCCATTACAGTGAAACCTCCCCCGCCTCTCCCCATGCTTTTTCCCGCAAGGGTTTCTACGTAAATCTTGTGTGTTGTTCTTGTTTATTATTTTACTTGTGGTTTGCTTAATCCGTCTGAATCATAACAAACTGGTATCAGAGACTGTTTGATTGTTTTCTCGGGGATGGCAACCATGAAGTATGATATTCCGCTATTGGATCGCAACACCAGATTTTCGTTATGGCAGGTTAAGATGCGGGTTGTACTCGTGCATATGGATTTGGACGATGATCTATTAGGGTTTGATAAGATGCCCTCATCATAGATGGACGAGGACAAACAACGTACGGATCGAAAGGCTCTATCTCAGATCCACCTTTATTTATCCAATTAGATTCAATAGGATGTTTTGAAGGAGATTACTGCCACTGTGTTGTGGCTAAAATTGAAATCGTTGTGTATGACGAAGAGCCTAAAAAGTAAGTTACATCTCAAACAATGAATTTATTCTCATCACATGTCTGAGGGTGCATCCTTGGAGGATCACCTATCTGTATTTAAGAAAATTGTCTCTGATTTAGAGACTCTGGAGATTAAGTACGATGAGAAAGATCTAGGGTTGATTTTATTGTGTTCGCTGCCTGTATCATACATGACCTTCAGGGATACGATTTTATATAGACGTAATACCCTGACCATAGATGAAGTCTATGATGCGTTGTTCTCTAAGGAGAAGATGAAGCATCTTGCGAATGGATCGGAGAATCAAGGAGATGGTCTTATTGTTCGAGGAAGGAATCGTGAGAGGAACTCTAGGGTGAAGATAGAAACATATCAAAATCCAGAAACAGAAATGAAACCTGTAATTACTGCAAGAAAAAGGGTCACATCAAATTCGAGTGTAGGAAGTTACAGAATAGAGAGAAAAAAGAAGCTCCAAAATTGAAGAAAAATTAACTAGAGAAGTTCGGTGAAGCTAGTTTTGTTGAAAATGGTGGTAGTGATGGAGAACTCTTAGTTGTTTTTTATGGTAACTCCAAAAACAGTAAGGATTGGATTCTTGATTCAGCTTGCACGTTTCATATGTGTCGCAATCGAAATTGGTTTGCAACATATGAAACAGTCTCTAAAGGTGTTGTTTTGATTGGAAATAACACACCTTGCAAGACAACTAGTATTGGAACAATCAGAATTAAGATGTTTGATGGGGTTATGAGGACACTTAGTGATGTGCAGTATGTCCCAGACCTGAAGAGAAATCTTATTTTCTTGAGTACTCTTGATTCAAACGAATATAGGTACACTGGTGAAGGTAGAGTCCTGAAGGTTACTAAAAGTTCTCTTGTTGTGATGAAGGGATAGAGAAAGTCTGCAAATTTGTATGTCTTGCAAGGCTCTACTGTTACAAGTGATACAGTTATTTCTACCTTCTCTCTATTAGAAAGTGATATTGCTAAACTTTGGTATATGCGCCTGGGCATATGAGTGAACGGGATGGCTGAACTAAGCAGGAGAGGACTTCTTGATTGGTAGAGTATTACCAAATGAGAGTTCTGTGAGCACTACATTTTCGAGAAGCAAAAGAGAGTCAGATTTACTAAAGACATCCAATCAACTAAGGGCACACTTGATTACATTCATTCTGATCTCTGGGGTCCTGCTAGAGTACCTTCTAGAGGAGACGCTAATTACTTGTTGACTATTATTGATGACTACTTCAGAAAAGTTTGGGCGTTCTTTTTGAAGCAAAAGAATAATGTGTTGCCTACTTTCAAGGAGTGAAAGACGATGATTGAAAAACAGACAGGGAAGCATGTAAAACGCCTTTGGACCAATAATGGTTTAGAGATCTGTTATAATGAATTTCCTACTTCAAATCAGAAGGAATTGTAAGACACTTGACAGTTCGTCATACTCTGCAGCAGAATGGTGTGACTGAACGAATGAATAGGACTATAATGGAGAAGGTGCGTTGTATGCTCTCTAATGTTGGTTTACCCAAGTCTTTTTGGGCTGAAGCTGTTTTCACAACTTGTTTTTTTATTAACCGTTCTTCCTTAGTCGCGATTGATAAAAAGACTCCACAAGAGGTATGGTCTGATACTTCTGCTAGTTATTCTGATTTGAGGATATTTGGATGTCCTGCGTATGATCATGTTGATAATGAAAAGTTGGAGCCTAAATCTGTCAGATGCTTATTTATGGATTATAGGCTTGGTGTTAAAGGTTATAAACTTTGGTGTCCAAAAAGCAGAAAGGTTATAATTAGCAAGGATGTTGTGTTTGATGAAACTGCCATGTTTCGGGCTCCCTCCGAATCTAGTGCTTCACCTTCAGATGAGCTTAGTGACATAAATCAGCAAAATTCAAGCACTTATGTTGAATTGTAGATTGGAGCAGAGTCTACACCAGTGTCTACTTCTTAGTCTAGCCCGAAGATACAGAGTGGTACTATTTCTCCTTCACCACCAATGACGCCACAATATTCTATTGCTAAAGACAGGCCTAGAAGAGATATTAGACCTCTTCAGAAGTATGCTGAAGCTGATTTGGTTGCTTATACATTGAATGTAGCAGAAGGTATTGATTCCGATGAAGAACCTTCCTCTTACTCAGAGGCAGTTAGTTATGATAATTCTGGTCGATGGATGATTGCTATGCAAGAGGAAATGAAATCACTTCATAAGAATGACACATGAGATTCGGTGAGATTGCCTAAAAATAAGAAAATTATCTGTTGAGAGTGGTTATTCAAAAAGAAAGAAGAAACATCGGGAGTTGAAGATGCTAGGTACAAAGCAAGACTAGTTGCTAAAGGTTACAGTCAGGTTCCAAGTGTTGACTTCACAAATGTGTTTTCTCCAGTTATAAGGCATAGTTCGATTCGATCCTTGCTTGGTATTGTGGACATGCATGATCTTAAACTTGAGCAGTTTGATATCAAAACTGCATTCTTACATGGAGAATTTGAGGAGGATATCTATATGCAGCAACCAAAGGGCTTTATAGTCTCAAGAAAGGAGGATTATGTATGTTTGCTGAAAAAGTCTCTTTATGGCTTAAAGTTGTTATAAGAGGTTTGACTCTTTTATGACCTCTCATGATTATATGTTTCAGAGGAGTAGCTATGATAGTTGTGTCTACTCCAAGGAGGTAAGTGATGGTTTATTCGTGTATCTTCTCTTGTATGTTGATGATATGTTGATTACAACAAAGGATATGAGAGAGATAATAAAAGTCAAAGACCAACTCAATAAGGAGTTTGAGATGAAGGATCTAGGAGCAGCAAAGCAGATCCTTGGCATGGAAATTATGTGGGATAGAGAGAAGTATAAGTTATACTTGAGTCAGAAAAGGTATATTGAGAAAGTGTTTCACAGGTTCAATATGCAAAATGCCAAACCTATAAGTACTCCATTGACAGCTCACTTCAAACTCTCGACCACTTTATCTCCAAAAATAGATGATGAATATGACTATATATCTCGAGTTCCATACTCTAGCACCGTTGGGTCTCTTATTTATGCGATAGTGTGTTCCCGACCAGATTTATCTTATGGCGTAAGTGCAGTTAGCAGATACATGGAAAATCTTGGCAAAGAACATTGAAAAGTAGTTCAGTAGATTTTCAGATACTTGCATGGATCTGATGATATTTGTTTGTAGTTTGGGCGAAATAGAGATGGAGTAATCGGGTATGTTGATTCTGATTTTGTAGGAGATCATGATAAAGGAGGTCCCTTACAGACTATGTTTTTACCATTGGTGGTTGTACTATTAGTTGAAAAGCCATTTTACAGACTACAATTGCTTTGTCAACTACTGAGGCAGAGTACATAGCTATTACATAGGCTTTCAAAGAAGCTATTTGGTTGAAGGGTCTGTTTGGTGAACTTAGCAAAGACTTACAGATTACTATAGTCTTTTGCGATAGTCAGAGTACTATCTTCCTTATGAAAGATTAGATGTTTCATGAGAGGACAAAGTACATTGATGTTCGATATCATTTTATGCGTGAAATTATTGCTCGTGGTGATATTGTGGTGAGCAAGATTAGTACTCATGATAATCCTGTTGATATGATGACTAATCCTGCTGATATGATGACTAAGACACTACCAAGTGTCAAGTTTGAACATTGCTTGGACTTGGTTAGTATTAGCTGTTGAGATGTGTCCTTATGGGCTTTTGTGGAAGAGGTAGAGAGTTTGTCTTGGAATGGATTTGAGTTTTGAACTAGAATTCATGTCAAGGTGGAGATTGTTAGAGTTGTGACCCAAATTTTGTTGATCCGGCCCTGTTAGTTTCGCGGTGCGACCCATGTTTGTGGTATGGACCTTTATGTTTTTGGGCCTAGGATATATTTGTACGCATGTATTATATAAGTGCAATTTAGTGGGTCTATTTTCATCATTCAGAAAATTCAGCGTTCTCCACATTGTACTCTTTCTCCATTATAGTGAAACCTCCTCTGCCTCTGCCCGTGATTTTTCCCGCTAGGATTTCCACGTAAATCTTGTATGTTGTTCTTGTTTATTATTTTACTTGTGATTTGCTTAATCCGTCCGAATCATAACATGAATATTATTTTTAAGAAAATGAGATAAGATACTGGCATACTGCCAACGGGGTATATTTTCCTTCATCTGATGGAAATTGAATTCTATGAAGAAACAAATTATATTTCGATCCTCAGTGTACATTATAAAGCCCCTTTACAATAAGTTTATTCCCTTATCGAACATTATGCTTTCCAACTCCTTATTAGACCATCAAACAACTTGCAAACACCACTAAATTACATAATATATTCACTCAAATACTCTCTCTAATCATACATTGATCATGAAAATTAAACAAGTAAATTTCATGGTTGGGTATTACATTATTTAAGCTAATTGATATTTTTTTATGTGTCCACATCTTATCTTAGTAAATTTGTGTACAAGATGTGACATGTTCAATTCCTACTTGTAAAGATGAGAATGTGCACTCTAACCTGACTTTACAGTTCAATGATCATATGAGGTCGAGGCTCACTGGACCCACCATTCCAATTTACAATCCACTCCCTGGAATACTTTAAGACTTTATTTAATTTATACCTAATTTTAAAATATTTTTGCAAGATTATTTATTTTGAAATAACTTTAAACGTATCGTGTTATAAATTGATACAAACATTTAAAGTTTCATGTGGTTGAAGTTTAGGTATTTTAACCGATAATTCAAGTAGTTTATCGAGGGGTGATCAAACATTAACTCTATACCTTACTTCGCCATGAAGAATTTGCATTACATAACTTGGCCCTCAAATTCAAATGGTCAACAAATTTCTTTTGTACTTAATTTGACTAAATGGAATTGAAAATCTTAACTAGCATATAGAGAATATTAAGCTAAGAAAATGTGGAAAAAATGAACTAGGCAACACAAAAAATTAAAAGACTTGAAAATTCGTATCAATTCAAAACAAACATCGAACTTATTAGAGAGTGCATGCACCACTCAACTCATTTATTCTCATAAACTTCATCAAAAACTCATTTATTCTCTTATAAACATTACATTATTATTGCAAAACACAAACTTAATTAGACTTTTAAGAATGCCTCAACAGCATTTAAAGCATACTCCATTGCCCTAGTTGAATGTCCTGTTGACCTTCTTCCAGCAAAAACAGTTGCTTCCTCCCTATTATACTTCAACCTCCTTGCATCTTGCCTGGAAATTTGATAGGAGTTCATCAACACTTCCTCTGGCATGGCCCGAATAGCCGATAATCGCCCAGCTAACGGGTTTGTCATGGCTTGATCATTGGTCTTGAAGGCAATGTACTCGAGTCCTTGGTCTCCTGCCTTTTTCACTATCGCGAAGTTTTGTGGCACGATGATTATTTGTCCCTCCTTGACCTCGCCATCGAAGACAGAGTTCCCAGCGTCCCCGACCACCTGAAACCGACCATTACCTCGAATGATGTAGATGATGCTGTGGGCATTAGTGTTCCAGTATGGTGCCATCACTGCATTCTGCAAAAAGCAAATGTAATACAATACTCAAGTTAGCTAGGCACATTCCTCAGAAAATTACACAATATATATAGGTCAAAATCTGACTCGCTTATTCAGCTACCCTGTTACCGCAAGTAAGGCGAAGATAGAGGCCTAGATACAAGTTCAGCTAAATTTGATAACTTTTGCTCAAACAGTATAATTGTCGTAAAAAATTATCAAATAGGTATAAATTATTTAACTTAGATTAAATTTGACTTGCCTGGTAAAGGACTCCTCTCTCAGCACTAAGTTGTAGCCAATTGAGGATTGGCAGCTTGTTGCTATTGAGGGTGCTGACGCGTCCTCCACGTGGATTGTACACATCAGCACGGGACGGGCTGCCCAAATTCTCTCTAAGCCTCATGGTGCAAATAGTTTGCTCAAGCCCATTGGGCCGTGGTCTTTCTCTTCCGGGCCTGTAGGGTTGCTCTTGTTCTTCTCGTTCGAATTCCGGGCTGAAAACATCGAACCTCTCGGCCCGAATAATTTGGCCCCTTTGATCTTCGCGGCCTTCTAGCCTCGTGACCAACTCCCGATCCACATTGAAAACCTTCGCGATGACATCTGGATCATATCCATCGAAAAAGTTGCCCGATTGAAGATGTTGTTCGCTTCGACTCTTGATTTCTTCTTCGTACCTACTTCCACTTAGTCCTTTGGGATGTGGATTTCCAGCTAGGAAGAAATGCTGTAAAATATTCAAACTATATTGTTAACGCCACAAAGTAACGGAAAAAAATTATAGAAAATTCGTGATAATAAGTACAAATTTAATATAAAAGTGCTAATATATATGTACGTATATATGTTTATTCTTCCCTAAGTAAAACTTTGAGTAATTATCTTTTGAATGCATATACCATATGCATTTGGTGAATCCTCTTACTAGGAGTACTATTTTTAGACTATATGAGCATTATTTAATGGGCAAGCAGTGTAAATTCCTGAATAATATGTTTAAGTTGGTTCAAAATTCAAATTCAGGTCGACCCAATACTTTGTCTTCAAAAATACTCTATATATAGTCGACTATGTTTCCCAAATAATTTAACACTACTCATTGATTATTACCCCCCTTTCAAAAAATTTGGTACATTTTACATTTGAAAACTATTAATTAGTGACATATAACATGTTTTAACACCACAAACTTAGAAACCTTATTGCCAGAGAATATTTTTTACAATATATACTCGTATAATAGCAAAATTTGAGTATTTCTTACCCTGAATTCAAGGTCTAGCTGATTGATTGGATTGGCAATGTCAAGCAGCGCAACAGTAACAAGGTTTTCTTGGCCATTGTTATACAACCAAAGTGTGAAACCAGCAGGCAATGCTAATACATCACCTTGTCGGAATTGCCTGATTTTCTGATGGCGATCACCGCCATGACTTTCTGCTTCTCTGCTTTGTTCTCCTCTCGTCCTTCTCTCACTTTGTGGTGCTTCAAATGTTTCAGCACATCCTGGTATTACTACTCCCAGCAATCCCCTTCCTTCATTCCACACACACAAAAATTAATTAATTAATGGGGCGCTACGCACAGTCACACTGAAACACATTAAATAAAAATAAGGACAACTTGAGCAGTCAAATTAAGCGACGTCCTCTTCCACTGATGACTATGAGAGTTGACACCTAATGGTTTCTAAAAATAAAATGAAAGGGGGGAGGGAGTACAGAATTCTTATATACATTTATAAATTATTAATTTAAATTGCTGAAATACCTAGAAATCACTTAGAAGTAATTCAACATAAAATAAATTAATTAAGAATAATGATTGACTCATTTCTTTTCATTTTTTGGAGGAGTAGAATGAATAATTAAAAGATCATCTTTTGGAGGAGTATACCAACAACAAAAAAAAAAGTAACATATTCAGTATAATCTGACAAATAGGATCTGATGAGAATAAAATATATGTATAGACCTTATCTCAACATCATTCAAGTAGAAAACTTAATTCTGATAGAAACTCATTAAAAGACTAATCATATAGATAGATAAAGGTAAAACGCAACATAATAGAGATTTGTTCACGTGATAAGCACTCTTCATCTTCAGTTTTAAAATTGTGAGTTCAAATCGAGCAAATACAAAATAGACGTTCTTAGCAGGAGAATTAAAAAAAAAAAAAAAAGGGTAAGATGCAAACCTTGGACAATGTAGATTAGTTGAGGAGCATTATTATAATGAGGCAATAGTAACCCTTGAGGTTGAATATTATTTCTAACAGCAGCAACTCCGGCGCATTCAAATTCCTCCGAGTCCCGTTCCCAGAACTCGGTGGTCCCAGCCTCCGAGTCAAACTTACGTGTCGGTTCCCGAGCATTAAGGCTTTGGATCTGACAGTCAGTTTTGGCTCGGGCGGGCCGGTGTTGCTGCTGTTGTTGAAGCTTCTCCCACAAGAAGCTTTGTTGTTGCTCTATTTGGGAGAAGCAACAACTAAACAAAAGAAAAAAACACATGAGAAGAGAGAGAAGAGAGCGTTTTTTTACTATTTCCATTTTCGAGCGGTGATATATTATAAGGTGATGGTGTGAAGAGAAAAGTGTAATTGGGATTTGGTATTTGTAGAAGTAGCGGGGTTAATTTGGATTCGACACGTAAAATGTTGTGGTGAGACATATGTTTTGATTTTTTCTGCATGGATATGCATTAATTTACAAAAAGTTCTCGACACCTAATAAGTTAGTAAGCTGAAATGTGGCAAATATTTGCTGAAGAAAGTGGTGGGATTTGTGTTTGTGTTTGCATGGGTTTTTGTTTTGATGTAGAGCACACAGAAGGAGATGTGCTGTAAATGCATGTGTCCTTTTTGAGGACTAAATACGTAAATTCATTTTAAATAGTTAGATTTTTAGCTTTGAATTTATTATAATTTTGGAATTATGGATGTGTATCTATTATAGTACTTTAGTACTCTTTTCGTCTAAGTGGTTTGTCAAGATTTATTGCCTACTTTTTTTATATTTCTTTAGTTACAACTTTTCACGTAACATGTGACCACAATATTATAGAATATTTGATACATTCTACGTGTTTTTAGTTTAAGACTATATGCATGATTAAAAAATCTTCTTTTCTTGTTTCAACTCGATTAAATTCAGACATACAAATTAAAACAAAGGTACAATACAAGAATGTGTCCTTTAATTTTACCTCTGACATTTATGTCTTCTAATTTTGGTTGTGCACAAGTAGATACTTAAATTTGTATAAAGTTGAACAAGTAAATAGATGCATCCTACATAACAATTCACGTGAGATTGCCATGTAGATGTCACACAGATGCCATGAAGGACGCTTGTACCTACTTATTTAAATTTATATAAGTTTAAGTGTCTACTCATGCATGTCAAAAATAAAAGGCGTAGATACCTACTGATGTCAAATTAAAAGGCATGATTATATATTAGGGAAAATGACACCTATAACACTTTTTAAAATAAATAGCCCAAGTTTGATATCTTTCCAAAAAGTGAACAGTCGGGGACACTATTTCTACTTTATAGTCATTTCCTAATTTGGGTCATTTTAGCCCACGTAGTTCAGATACAGTCCATATACAATATTGATACAGTCCATATACAATATTGATACAATTTTCAACTTGGGTCATTCGGCCCTTTTAAAAACATTTTTGTTTTTTTTTTTGCTATAAATTTTTTAATTGGAAAAATATTCTGCTTTTTTTATTATCTAGAAATAATAATTAAATATAATTATATAAAAACGATATAATTATTATATAGAATATGTATCTATATAAGATATATCTATCAAATATGTATATGTATAAAATATATATAAAAAAATATATAGAAAGTGTATAAAAATTATATAATTGTTTTATAAAATGTGTAAAAAAAAAATACAATTATTATATAAATTGTGTATCAAAACTGTATAATTTTCGTATGGAATATTTATATGTATAAGATATGTAAATTGCATAGAAGGTGTATAGAAACAACATAGAACAGACCAACAAATTGAAATAGCTAGAAAGTAAAATTTAAATTTCAAGACCATTTTCGTAAAAATACTTTAATTTGAAGTGCCGTTTCTGTCCTTTCCCCAGCCTAAAATAAAGGAAGCAATAATTTTTGTGGATTTTTATACATGCATTTATGCACCACTTTTAAAATTACTAAATTCTTTAATTCCGTCAAATTCACATGGTCAACAAACTTCTTTTGTAGTACTTAATATGACTAGATGGAATTGAAAATCTTAACTAGTATATAGAGAATATTAATTTGCTTTCTAGTACTTAGCAAAAGATGGTTTTAAAGTGGATGTCAAACTAAGAAAATGTGGAGAGAATGAATCAGATAATACAAAAAAACAAAAGAGTGCGAGCGCATACACCACTCAACTCATTTATTATCATAATTTCATCAAAAACTTATTTATTCTCTCATAAACTTTACATTATTATTGCAAAGAACAAAAACTTAATTAGACTTTTAAGAAAGCCTCAACAGCATTCAAAGCATACTCCATTGGCCTAGTTGAATATCATGTTGACATTCTTCCTGCAAAAACAGTTGCTTCCTCCCTATTATACTTCAATCTCCTTCCATCTTGCCTGGAAATTTGATATGAGTTCATCAGCACTTCTTCTGGCATGGCCCGAATAACCGATAAGCGCCCGGCTAATGGGCTTGTCATGGCTTGATCATTGGTCTTGAAGGCAATGTATTCGAGTCCTTGGTCTCCTGCCTTTTTCACTATCGCAAAGTTTTGTGGCACGATGATCATTTGTCCCTGCCTGACCTCGCCATCGAAGACAGAGTTCCCAGTGTCCCCGACCACCTGAAACCGACCATTACCTCGGATGATGTAGATGATGCTGTGGGCATTAGTGTTCCAGTATGGTGCCATCACTGCATTCTGCAAAACTCAACTCAAATGTAATACAACACTCAAGTCAATAACTAGGCATATTATATTCCTTGCCAGAAATGACATGATATAAATAGGTCAAAAATCTGAGTCGCTTATTCTGCTACTCCATTAGGTAAATAAAGGCGAAAGATAGAAGTCAATTCGATAAATCGGATAACTTTTGCTCCAACAGTATAGCTGTAGTGAAGAAATTACATTAAACATGCACAAAATAATTAAATTTAGAATCCAGTTATTAACACTTGTAGATAGTCATCTTAAAATTTACAACCCAGAAAACTAAAATATTAGCTCCGCCTTTGAGCATAACAGCCCACATCTTTATGACGAGCTAGTAAATAATTTGTTCCAAATTTGTGAATAGTCGTCACTCTTGGTGACAAAATACTTTCTTAAATTTCGAGTGACAAAATACTTTCTTAAATTTCATGTCAAGTCAAAATCAGACAACTAATTGAAACAGATAAAGCAATTTTCATAGTTTAGTTAAATAATATGGATTAAAATTTGACTTGCTTGGTAAAGGACTCCTCTTTCAGCACTAAGTTGTAGCCAATTGAGGATTGGCAGCTTGTTGCTATTAAGAGTGCTGACGAGTCCTCCACGTGGATTGTACTCGTCAGCACGGGACGGGCGGCCCAAATTCTCTCTCAGCCACATGGTGCAAATAGTTTGATCGAGCCCATTGGGCCGTGATCCTTCTCTTCCGGGCCTATAGGGTTGCTCTTGTTCTTCTTCTTGTTCGAATTCCGGGCTCAAAACATCGAACCTCTCGGCCCGAACTATTTGGCCCCTTTGATCTTCTCGGCCCTCTAACCTCGTGACAAACTCCCGATCCACATTGAAAACCTCCGCGAGGAGATTTGGATCATATCCATGGACAAAGTTGTCTGATTCCTGTTCTTTTAGACTTTCGATTTCTTCTTCGTACCTACTTCCACTTAGTCCTTTGGGATGTGGATTTCCTGCTAGGAAGAAATGCTGTAAAATATTCAAACTATATTGTTAACGCCACAAATTAACGGAAAAAAATTATAGAAAAATCGCGAATACAAATTTAATATAAGTGCTAACATGTACGTATATATGTTTATTCTTCCTAAAGTAAAAGTTCGAGTAATTCTCTTTCGAATGCATATGGTATGTAAACTTTCATATCATATGCATTCAGTTAATTCTCTTACTACGATTATCAATTTTAGACTATATAAGCATTATTTAATGGGCAAGGAGGGTAAATTCGTGAATAATATGTTTAAGTTAGTTCAAATTCAGCTCGGCCCAATACTTTGTCAATAGGTCATGAAATCGTATAACCCCTTTGCACATCCGAAATACTCTATATATGATCGTCGATGCTCTACTATATATCATAATTACAACAATGCTTCATTTATCATTTTTATAAAATATCGACTATGCTCCCTTATTCCAAATAATTTTCTAACTATTCATAATTGATTATTACCCCCTTTAAAAAAAAATTGGTACATTATCCATTTGGAAACCATTAACTAGTGACATAATATGTTCAACACCACAAACTTAGAAACCTTATAGTCACACAAACGTTATGACATTATAAATATCTTTTTCACAACATACACGTATAGTAACAAAATTTGAGTATCTCTTACCCTGAATTCAAGGTCGAGCTGATTGATTGGATTGGCAGTGTCAAGCAAGGCAACAGTAACAAGGTTTTCTTGGCCATTGTTATACAACCAAAGTGTGAAACCAGCAGGCAATGCTAGTACATCACCCTGTTGAAATTGCCTGACTTTCTGATGGCGATCACCGCCATGACTTTCTGCTTCTCTACTTTCTTCTCCTCTCATGCTTCTCTCTCTTTGTGGTGTTTCAAATGTTTCAGCACATCCTGGTATTACTAATCCGAGCAACCCCCTTCCTTCATTCCACACACACACACAAAAATTAAGATAAAAGTAATTCAGCATAAAATAAATTAATTAAGAATAATGACTGACTCATTTCTTTTCATTTGTTGGGGGAATGCATCAAGAATTAAAAGATCATCTAGATATGTAGAAAAAAAATTATTTCTAATAGAAACTCAGTAAAAGAATCATATAGATATATAAAGGTAAAAAGCAAGACAAAAGAGATTTGTTTTATTCAGGTGATAAGCACTCTTTACCGTCAATTTTAAAATTGTAATAGAAGTTCTTAGCAAGAGAATTGAAAAAAAAAAAAAGGAAAATGCAAACCTTGAACAATGTATAGTAGTTGAGGAGCATTATTATAATGAGGCAATAGTAACCCTTGAGGTTGAATATTATTTCTAACAACAGCAACTCCAGCGCATTCAAATTCCTCCGAGTTCCGTTCCCAGAACTCGGTGGTCCCAGCCTCTGAGTCAAACCTAAGTGTCGGTTCCCGAGCATTAAGGCTCTGGATCCGGCAGTCAGTTTTGGCTCGGCCGGGCCGGTGTTGCTGTTGTTGTTGAAGCTTCTCCCATGAGAAGCTTTGTTGTTGCTCTATATGGGAGAAGCAACAACTAAACAAAAGAAAAAAACACATGGCAAGAGAGAGAAGAGAGCGTTTTTTTATTATTTCCATTTTCGAGTAGTGAAGAGAAAAGTGAAATTGGGGTTTGGTATTTGTAGAAGGAGCGAGGTTGATTTGGAAGTCGACAAATAAAATGTTGTAGTGAGACATTTGTTCTGATTTTTCTTGCATGGACATGCATTAATATACGAAAGTTCTTGACACCTAGCTAATAATAATAAGTTAGTAATTTGCTATGTGGCAAATGTTTGCAGAAGGAAATGACGGGATTGGTGTTTGCATGCATGGATTTTTGTTTTGATGCAGAGCATGCAGAAGGAGGTAGGTTGTAAATGCATGTGTCCTGTTTGAGGACTATATACATAAATTCAATTTAAATATTTAAGAATTTTAGTACTGGATTTATTATAAGTTTGAAATTAGGGATGTATATCTGCTAATTTATTATTCTTTTCGTTTCAATTATTTGAAATGACTCGATCCATTTTGAATTAACTAATTAATTAGTTTAATTGGGAATGGAAAACCAAAAGGTAGAACTAGGAGGCTGATTATATTGATCATGAAACTAACGAATTCTTCAAAAATGTCATCGGATGTGTTCAGAATTCTTCAAAAGTAGAACAATTTGAAGGATCTGATAAAATGGGACAATATTTTTGGAGAATCCGAGCAACTCAGCGCTCACTAATTAAATTTTCTTTAAGTTATCTTAGAAATCAGTCAGGTTTTAGTAAAGGTTGATCTATAACAAACAATATTCTCCTAGCTAGCTGCCTAACATACCATCCATATTGCTATAAACAAGGAGACTTAAGGATGGAAATATGGTGATTAAATTTACAAAAGCATACAATGGGGTAAATTGAGATTCTCTTGATTTTTTTATGACACTACTTACCTAATATTTTAGGTGTACTTTTAGTTATATTTTTTTTTTTTTTGATTCATAGATCTAAAATATATATACTGATAGTGCAAATAAATTCTTTTTTTTTGGATATTGTACTCATTATACTTGCTTATTGCTTTGCAGAATGCTATAGTGGCACCACACTGGAACACAAACGCACACTCAATAATCTACATTATCAGTGAAGTAAAGAGAGAATATAATCAACTACTGATGATGATGCCCCAAAACTTCGCGATGGTGAAGAGGGCGGCAATGAAGGACTCGAGTAAATTTCCTTCAAGACGAAGATACAATAATGTCATGACGAGTCCACTTACTGGAAGATTTATCAGTGATTCCAGCTATTGATCTGGAGGAAGTGTTGATGAATTCTTATTAAGTGCATCATGTATGATAGGACAATAATAAAAGTGTGCTGAAGCAGGCTGGCTTTAACAACTTGTAATGCGGGAGTTTTTTTATATTATTAACGGAAAATACTCAAAAATACTCCTGAACTATCCAAAATAGCTCAAAAATGCCCTTCATTAGATTTTTAGCTCACAAATACCCCTCCATTAAATATTTGGCTCAAAAATACCCCTCCCTCTAACGGAATTCGGAAAAGGATCAAAAATACCCCTGAACTATCTGAAATGGGTCAAAAATACCCCTTTGTTAAATATTTATATCAAAAATACCCCTCCCTTAACGAAATTGAATTATTTCGATTATTTCGTTAATTTATATAAAGTTCATCATTTGATTTATATTTCGTTAATTTCTTTAAGTGAAAATTTATATTTCGTTAATTTCTTTAAAGATTAAAAAGATGTAAAGTGAAAATACCTTTTTAGAATAAATGTATGTTTATTTTCCAAATCAAATTCAACCAATTTATATTATAATGCAAATACCTTTTTTCATTATCTTATTTTTAAAATTAAAAAAATAGTTTTATGTAAAAAAAATTAAAGTATTAGGGTTAAAAAGTTAAAAGTTAGGGTTTAATTCAATTGAAATAATTTAATTTCGTTAAGGGGAGGGGTATTTTTGAGCCAAAAATTGAATAGAGGGGTATTTAACGAAATTAAATTATTAAAATTATTTCGTTAATTTATATAAAGTTCATCATTTAATTTATATTTCGGTAATTTCATTAAGTGAAAATTTATATTTCGTTAATTTCTTTATAGATTAAAAATATGTAAAGTGAAAATACCTTTTTAGAATAAATGTATGTTTATTTTCCAAATCAAATTCAACCAATTTATATTATAATTCAAATACTTTTTTCATTATCTTATTTTAAAATTAAAAAATACTTTTATGTAAAAAAATTAAAGTATTAGGATTAAAAAGTTAAAGTTAGAGTTTAATTCAATCGAAATAGTTTAATTTCGTTAAGGGGAGGGGTATTTTTGAGCCAAATATTTAACAGAGGGGTATTTAACGAAATTAAATTATTTTGATTATTTCATTAATTTATATAAAGTTCATCATTTAATTTTTATTTCGTTAATTTCTGTAAGTGAAAATTTATATTTCATTAATTTCGTTAATTTCTTTAAAGATTAAAAAGATGTAAAGTGAAAATACCTTGTTAGAATAAATGTATGTTTATTTTTCAAATCAAATTCAACCATTTTATATTATAATTCAAATACTTTTTTTCATTATCTTATTTTTAAAATTAAAAAAATACGTTTATGTAAAAAATATTAAAGTATTAAGGTTAAAAAGTTAAAATTAGGGTTTAATTCAATTGAAATAATTTAATTTCTTTAAGGGGAAGGGTATTTTTGAGCCAAATATTTAACATAGGGGTATTTTTGACCCATTTAAGATAGTTTAGGGGTATTTTTTATCCTTTTCCGAATTTCGTTAGTGGGAGGGGTATTTTTGAACCAAATATTTAACGGAGGGATTTTTTGAGCCAAATATTTAACACAGGGGTATTTTTGACCCATTTAAGATAGTTCAGGGGTATTTTTGATCTTTTTCCGAATTTCGTTATAGGGAGGGGTATTTTTGAGCCAAATATTTAACGGAGGGATATTTTTGAGCCAAAAATCTAACGAGAAACATTTTTGAGTTATTTCAGATAGTTCAGGAGTATTTTTGAGCCTTTTCCGTATTATTAATGAACCTAATAAAAGTCTTTTAATTTTCTTATGTGAACCTACTTAATAATAAAAGAACAAAATGTAGAGAAGAAAAGCTAAAGTAAAAAACTACCAATTTTACTAAATGAATAATATATCAGGGTACGCTATCCTTTTCTTCAAAACTTTAATTATAACATTTATCTCGCTTCTCGATATTGTGAGAGAAAAATCAAGTCTGCACTCGATCACCAAATCACCAATTTTAACTCCTTAAATTAATCAGAAATTAGTAAGTCTATGTGTTTGATTTAAAAAAAGAAAGAAAGAAAAAAAGATAGACAATCTTACATGGGGTTTGGGCTGCAGATGACAAAAGAGTTTTAAAATGAGGTGCAGGTGACACAAGTCATAATTGAGTGGAGGTGACAATTAATTTACTATGGATTAAGAAAGTTGGGAAGTTTGAAAATAACTCACAAGTTTTTTAATTTATACTTTGATTCAAATGTTAGTTAATATAACAGGAAACAGAGGGATAAAAAGGCGTGTTTCTCTCTCTTCTCATCCGTTGTTGTTTTCTCTCTCTTCATGATTATTGTTGTTCATTGTTGTTGCTACATTATTCATCATCTTCTGCTTCATTATCATCATCTTCATCTTCTTCTTGTTGACCATTGTTATTGTTGTTGTTACTGCTATTGCTGCTATCTGACCAATTTCTTAGGTCAAATTTTGTTTCCTACATCACTTTCAACTTTGGCATTACTTCATAGGTGACTTTGATAAGTAAAATTATGATTTTTATTCGAATTTGTCACATGGGTACACAGTTACTGCTGTTTTTTTCAACAATGAATAGAACCCGATCATGAATCCAACATAAGTGTCCATAATTTAAATAGATCACTCATCTGGTGCATCAGATGAGTAATCTGTTGCAACAGAAAACTCATATGTTTGATTCATATTTATTCTTCTATAGTGCCTGTAACATGAATCGAACAGATGGGTAATCTGTTGCAACAGAAGATTTATCTGTTGCAACAAATGAGTTATCTGTTGCATCAGACTGATTATCTGTTGCATCAGACTGCTTATCTGTTGCAACATATGATTAATCTTTTGCAACAGATGATTAATCTGTTTGGAACAACACAAATCAGCCTCTATCACAAACCCAACAGATAACCAATATGTTTCAACTCTTGCTATTGCTACTGGATTCAAAATTATTCCTTACGTGTAATCGTTGACATGTTTATTGAGAAGATAATAGACATAATGAAAATTAAATACTCCCTCTGTCTCAAATTATCCGTCCCAAATTTTTTAATTTGATTTGTCATTTTACTTGTCTTTTTTCATTAATCAAGAAGAGACAATAAAAATTCCATGTTTTACCCTTTGCATTAATTACATTTTCTTCAAATTAAAATGTAAACATCATTTAACAGGGGTATTATGGTAAACTAGGCATGTTATTAATTATTTTTCTTAATCAATATGTCATCTCAATTTGGTACGGGTAATTTGAGAGAGAGGGAGTATGAATTAAAACATCAAAGTCGTGCAACAGACTAGTTATCTGTTACATCAGGCTTATCTATTGTATCAAACTGCTTATCTGTTACAACATATGAGTAATTTGTTTGGAACAACACAAATCAGCCCCTGCCACAAACCCAACAGATAACCAATATGTTTCAACTCTTGCAATTGCTACTAAATTCAAAATTATTCCTTATGTTCAATCGTCGACATGTTTGTTGAGAAGATAATAGACAAAATAAAAATTAAATATGAATTAAAACGTTAAAGTTGATCAAACATAATTTTTTTTAAACAAAAACAAATAAAAATACATATACATAGACTAAAAGAAAAAATAATCTAATTATCATTATTATTATTATTATTATTATTATTATTATTGTCAACCGGCCAATCTTCAACTGGTAGCAGCTAGGCCCTCCGCATCCTGCGGATCTCACAGAGCATCCTTGCTCTAACTACTCCCAGTTCCCATTGCAGGTCACGAACTTACATCCAAAGTTCATTCACGGCCTCTTACAGAAAAGCAACGTCCCATACTGGATCAGTCATATCTAGAACACATATGAATTGACAAACAACATAAAAACAAAAGTAAAGAAAAAAATATCTGAATGTAATACAACGTATACTACAAATTGGCAAGAAAAAAGTTACCTGAGTTAGGGAAGAGAAAGTGGTGGAAGGTGTAATATGAAAGACAAGATGCAATAAATAAACAGAGTGTAGTTGAATGAAAGATTGGGTGAGGTACCTATTTATAAAGGATTGAATTTGAATGTGTAGCAAAAAGGCACGACTGTTCACCTCCATTTATTAATTACATTTTTTATTACTGTAAAAAGTTTTGACTTAGTTAAATTGAGAAATATTGTGATAAGTCATGACTTTTTAGATTATTATTATTAATTAGTTCTTTTCAAGAACCATTTTTATTGAGTTGTGACAACAGATTCTATATTTGTTGCATCAAATAACTCATTTGTGACAACAGATATATCATCTGTTGTAACAAATAGAAAAATGGTTGCATCAGATAATCTATCTGTTGCAACATATAATCGAACTATTCACCTCTATTTATTAATTACACTTTTGATTACTATAAAAAGTTACGACTTAATTAAATTAAAAAATATTGCGATAAGTCATGACTTTTTAGATTATTATTATTAATTAGTTCTTTCTAAGAACCGTTTTTATTGAGTTGTGACAACAGATTTTATATTTGTTGCATTAGATAACTCATCTGTGACAACAGATATATCATCTGTTGCAACAAATAGAAAACCTATTGCATCAGATAATCTATCTGTTGCAACATATAATCTATCTTTTTTAAAAAAATCATCATCATTAAATCAAATTTGCTGACTTTTTTATTATATAAATTAAAAAATAGATTTTAAAACAAAAAAGTTTTCTGTGAAATGAAATGGCGCCTATTTAATATTAATGTCAATTATTCAAATTAAATAATCATTTTTTACGGTTATAAATTGTGTTTATCATTTATTTTCTTATTATTTTCTGTCAAAAGAAATGACTTAATTAAATCAAGTTGATGAGTTTTTTATTATTGTGACAAGTCATGACTTTTCAGCTTATTATTATTAAATAACTTTTTTCTCAATTTAAAAATCGAAGACACCTTTTCAATAACCATTTCTTTAATAAAATACTAACCATTTTTATTTAGTTTTGGCAACAGATTGTATATCTGTTGCATCATATAAACCATCTGTTGCAACAAATTGGCCATCTGTTTTAATAAATTTTTTATTTCTTCTGATACATCAGTCGCAATAGATGGAAAATTTGATACACCAACAACATTGTTGAATCTGTTTTAGACAAAAAGTCATGATTGTTCACCTTTTTCTTAACAATCATCATATAAGTTAGCTAATCTAATATTGTGACTTTTTTTATTATATAATAAATAATAATTTTTAAAAATAAATTTAAAAATAAAAATGGTGAAAAGTCACAATCAGTTATTAAAATTAAATAACCATTTTTTACGGTTATAAATTATGTTTATCATTTATTTTCTTATTATTTATTTACGAACCGTTTTTCATATTAAATAATCAAAAAGTCATGTCTTTTCACCCTCTAAATGACAACAATAATCTTTTTTTATTAACAACCACCTGTTGCAATATATGATCCATCTATCGCATCAGATTAACCTCTGTTGTCACAAATGCTCAATCCCTACCATCAACCATCGACATGTTGAGAATAAGGAATAAACAAAATGATAATTAAATATTAAATAAGAATTAAAAATTCAAAGTCGACCGCCAAACATAGATTTTTGAATCCCTTGGGTAGATCCGATATACAAAATGAGGAAAATACATACGCTAAAAGAAAAAACATAACCTAATTATTATTATTACTTTTATTATTATTATCATTATTATTACTATTATTGTCAACCAGATAATTTTCATCCGGCAGCAACAGGGCCCTCCTCAGCCTTGTTCTGAAGTTGTCCAAATCCCTCTGGAGTTCATCAAACTACCTTTAATGTTTCCGCAAGGACTCGATATGAATCTTCTTGTACGAATATGGATCATCCATATTTGTATGTGTAGTAGAATGAACAATAAGGAGGGACCTATTTATATATGATTGAATTCGAAGGGGTTAGTCAAAAGCCACGACTGTTCATCCCTTAATTAAATAAAACTGGTGACTTTTTGAATATGTAAATTAAAAAAAAATGGATCTAAATACAACATTTTATCTTTTATTGTATTTTGAAAAAAAAAATTACTTTAAAATAAATCTAACAGATGGGTAATCTGTTGCAAAATATAATCCATCTGTTAGATAACTTACAATATATTGACAATCTATTGCAACATATAGATATATCTATTTTATTTTTCTAATAGATATGTCATATGTTGCAACAGATTGATCATCTATCGTAACAGATATCTGCAATTGTTTGACAATTTAAACAGATGTGACATCTGTTGCAACTTGTTAGTCATCTGTTTATTCAATTTAAGTAATAGATGGGATAGGAAGAATAAGATACGTGCAGATGGATGGATCCACTGTCATGTGTGGGAGTTAAGTATTACTGATAAGGTCATCGCGACAGCACACACAAAGTACAATATTTTTGTGAATGCAGTTTTTAACCGATTAGGCACTGATCATTCAAACAAGATCTTGCATTGTACAGTTAAGTTTGATGGGTTCGAATTGATAAGGCCGAGGTCCCCATAAAGATGGTGCATATACTCTGTTATGAATTACTAACGGTTGTTGCTCATGTTATGCGTGTTAAGTTTTGAGAAGGGATCAATATTTGGTGTCATTGCAGAGATCCAATAGCGATTGGACTTAACTTTAAGTGTGCATTGGACTTTGAGAAGGCCTTCGAAGCCTCGCACTACATCAAACAAGAACGAAAAACCAATAGAAATTTTCCTGGCTCAAATTTATATGGAAGGGTTGTTCGAGAAGATGATTATGCGCCAGAAAGAGCTGAAGGAGAATGTCTGCGAGGGAAAGAAGAGTTGATGAAAGACTATATCATATGAAATTTAATTGAAGAGGAGACATTGGGTAGCAAGGAACTTCTAGCGAATCTGGTCGATGAAATTATCTTAGAACATGAAAAATCTGAATCAAGTGCAACTATGAAAGTATATTCGGTAATGTAAATTCGTCTGATGTTTTTATGAAAGAAAAATAATACAAATGGACACTTCTCTAGGGAGTTGTGACTAGGTAGCGTGGTCGAGAACATTACCTATATATAAAATAGCATAAGACCAAGAAAGCAGCCTTACAGGTATTGAGGGTTGAAATGATGTATAGTAAGTCTAGAAAACTTACGCCAATAGCAGTTATACTTAGAATAAGGAATCTAAGCGAAGACAATAATTTTTGAATTTTAAATTGCATCCCATGCCTTCTTATTTGTGGTTCTGATTAGGTCCACTGCTATTGACCTTATCGGAACCACAAACGAGATTGAAAGATAGATTGAGTGTCATTAATTCCTTAGCAATATGGATTAATTGATTGTATTTTCTTGCCTTAGCATGCTTTCAACATTTCTTGAAAAAGATCAGAGGTTTACTGTAGTATGTGAATCTCGATAATTTTCAAGCTTGCCTTTAGTTTGCCAATTTGGTATCCAAGCTTGTCGTTGCCGTCTTTGAAGTTGGTATAGAGTTCTTGGTCTCTTGTGAGCTCGATCAGGAACACTATATTTGAAGTTGTGACATTGTAGAAAGCCTTCAGAACACTTTCTTCAGAAGCCTTAAAGGATACATGGAGGGTCGCTATATTTATTTTATGTCAAAACGTGTTGATGTACAGTCAAGATATGGTCCCAATAGTTGAATGGCTCACTTTTTTCGAGCGTTTCTTAATGCAGCTTGCTCAACTAACCTTCAAGGAATTTGATAAATTAATAAGCAAGGAGTTACATAACGTTTGATCTAAACTGACTTTACTAAGCCTATCAAACGTTACGTAACTCCAGGCTCATTACCCTATCAAAAAACTTTGCCCGAGTTAGTAGACAAATCAAATGAGCTCAATCTCTCAGCCTTTCTGCTGATCGCTCTTTTCCAATACAGATGACAAGATATCCACCATGCAAAAGTCTACACCATCAATAGAAATTCTTATCAGAGTGAAAGTCTTCAGAAGACATCAATAGTAATCTCTCAATATCAAGTGATATTGAGAGATTACTAGTCATGCCTTCTAAAGACTTTCGCTCTGGCAAGAATTTCTGCTGATGACAAGATATCCCTCATGCAAAAATCTACACCGTCACCAGAAATTCTTGCCAAAGTGAAAGTCTTTTTAGAAGGCATTATTAGTAATCTTTCAATATCAGTGATATTAAGAGATTACTAATAATGCCTGCTAAAGACTTTCACTCTGGCAAGAATTTTTGGCGATGGTGTAGACTTTTGTATGACGAATATCTTGTCATGATATTGAGAGATTACTAATAATGTCTTCTAAAGACTTTCGCTCTGGCAAGAATTTCTGGCAAACGGTGTAGACTTTTGCATGACAGATATCTTGTCATCAGCAGAAATTCTTGCCAGAGCGAAAGTCTTTAGAGATCATGATTAGTAATCTCTTAATATCACTTGATATTAAGAGATTACTATTGATGCCTTCTGAAGACTTCTGCTCTGGGAAGAATTTGTGGCGACGGTGTAGACTTTTGCATGACGAATATCTTGTCCTTTATATGGGAGAAGAAGTATCAACAGAAAGGCTGAGAGATTAAGCTCGTTTAATTTGTGCACTAACTCGGGCAAAGTTTTTTTATAGGGTAATGAGCCTGGAGTTGCGTAACGTTTGATAGGCTTGGTAGAATCAGCTTAGATCAAAGTTAAGTAACTCTTTGCTTATTAATTTATCAAATTCCTTAAAGGCTAGTTGAGCAAGTTGTATTAAGCAACGCTCGATAAAAGTGATCTATTCAACTGTTGGGACCACATCTTGATTGTGCGTCAATACATTTTGACCTAAAAAAATACACAACGACCCTACATGTATCCATTAAGTTTTTTGAAGAAAGTGTTTTGAAGGGCTTCTAGAATGCTACAACTTCGAAGATGGTGTTCCTGATCGAGCTAACAAGAGATCAGGAACTCTATACCAACTTCAAAGACGACAATGACAAGCTTGAATACCAAATCAGCAAGCTGGAGGCAAGCTTGAAAATTATCAAAATTCACATACTACAGCAAGCCTATAATCTTTTCCAAGATATGTTGAAAGCATGCTAAGGCTAGAAAACACAATCAATTATATCCATATTGCTAAGGAAGTAATGACACTCAATCTGTCTTTCAATCTCGTTTGTGGTTCCGATCAAGTCAACAGTAGTAAACCTGATCGAAACCATAAACAAGAAGGCATAGGATGCAATTTAAAATTCAGAAATTGCCACCTTGGCTTAGATTTCTTATTTTAACTGCAGTTGCTATTGACGTAAGTTTTCTAGACTTACTGTACATTATTTTAACTCTCGATGCCCATAAGGCTACTTTCTTAGTCGTTTGCTATTTTCTCTCTAGGTGATAATCCCGACCATGCTACCTAGATGCAGCTCCCTAGCAAAGAAACCATATGCACTATTTTTCTTTTAGAGAAATAACAGACAAATTTTTCATTATCGGATACAATTTTGTATTTGTACTTGATACAGATTTCTCACATTCTAAGATAGTTTCATCGGTCAGATTCGCTAGAAGTTACTTTCTACCCTATGTATCCTCTTTAATTAGCTCTCAGATGATATAGTCTTTCATCAACCACGTATTTTCCCTTAAAGACATTCTCTTACCACACCTTCTGGCATATAATCATTAACCCGAGCAACTCAACCATATAAATTTGGGCTAGGGCAATAACTATATTGATTTCATTCTTGGTTAAAGCAATGGGAGACTTTGAAGACCCTCTCAGGGTCCAATGTACCCTAAAAGTTAGTCCAATCGCTATTGAATCTCTTTACAATGTCTTCAAAACTAGATCCCGTCACAATGCTTGACACATAAATATGAGCAACAGCCGACATTAAATCTTAATAGGGTATCAGAACCATATTCAGGATCCTTCAGTCTAATCAGTTCGGACTTACCAAACTTAACTGTAAAATTACAATATCTTGTTTGAATGATCAATGACTAATCGGTAAAAACAACATTCACAATATCAGTGTACTTTATGTGTGTTTCCACGATAACATTATCAGTAATACATACCTCCCACATATGAAATGGTTCCATCTACAAGCATCTTATTTCTATGAACCCATCTTTACTGTAGCCTCTTGTGTTGATCGGGCAAAAGTTGATCAACTTTCAGTTCCTTATATCTACAAAAAAGAGAAAAAAATTAATGTCACATAAAGAACATTATCCATCTGTGCAACAGATGTGGAGTCTGTTACAACAAATGTGGAGCCTGTTGCATCAGATGTGAAGCTTGTTGCATCAGATGTGGATCTTGTTACAATAGATGTGGAGTCTGTTAGAATACATCAAACCAGCCTTGCTGGTGGTATGATTTATTCCAATAGTTGATCCATCTGTTGCAACATCAACAACAGTATAAACTACAAAGAAACAACAAATAAAAAACATCAACAATAAAGAAACAACATCATTTATTCCAACACCATCAACACATCATCATCAACTAAGAAGCAACATCCTTTGTTCCAACACCATCAACAATACCACAACACAAGTTTCAACAACGTCAACCCCACCAACAACATCAACAACAACATCAACAACAAAAAAACAAACAAAATACATACAAAAAAATTACTGCCAACAAGGCTTTTAAACTTCTCTCAACAGATGACTTTTTTTGTATATTGCAATCAAAATCCTCGATTCATTTATTCAATACTTAAAAGTTTCTTCAAATTTTTTAAATAAATATGATATGGGTAAATGGTAATTAAATAAAAAATAGATATAAATAACTTGCAAAGAAGAAGACAAGAATGAAAGAGCAATAATGAACCATACCTTATTGTTAAAAGGGGATCAAAACAATAATTTCAGTCAAGGAAAGATATGGATCGGTTTAGATTTGAAAGGATCTTTATGAGAAAGAGAAGAGAAAAGAGAGAAAAAAGGCTGTGATGATCCTAAAAATGAGAGAAAGAAAGAGATGAGAGATGAGAGATGAATAAACTGAATTTAGGGTTGAAGGAGAGATGAGATAATTCTAGATGTATTAGGAGTTTCAATATTCATTAATAATTTGAGGGGCACGAGAAAGAAGAAGGGTGACATTGAAAAGACAATATAAGATTACTCAATGAGATTTTTGAGTTATCCAAGAAACATTTTTATCGCCTTTAGTACTACTACTTTATCTACTCGAACAGAAGCTTGCTTTAAAATTAAAAGAAAAAGAAAAGATTTTTAAACAGATATGCCATCTATTGCAATATATAGCAATATCTGTTTGAAAAATCCTAACAGCTCAGTCATCTGTAATAACAGATGCAAATATCCATTTGATAATAAAATCAGATATGTCATCTGTTCTAACAGATATTAATATTTGTTTAAAAATTTCCAACATCTCAGTCATCTGTCACAATAGATGCAAATTTTTACTTGATAATTAAATTAGATATGTCATCTGTTGCAATAGCTCAGATGCAAGAGTCATTTGTTGCAACATGTTTCATTGCAATTGATTTAGGTAGAACTAGGGATGAATGAGTTCATAGGGTATGAATGAGTTCATATGGTCAACTACAACTTCAATTGAGTCTTTGTAATTACATGGTGTTGGTATTGCGTTCATCCCTACCCGAGTCGTCGATCGATCACTCTAAGTTGAAAAAATTCTCATTAACTTAATGTTAAGCTAGTGCCGTAATTGATTTAGGTGGAACTAGGGATGAATGAGTTCGTAGGGTCAACTACAACTTCAATTGAGTCTTTGCAATTGCATAGTGTTGGTATTGCATTCATCTTGACCCGAGTCTTCAATCAATCACTCTGAGTTGAAAAGATTCTCATTAACTTAATATTTTAAAAATTTTATCTTTTAAAATTTTAAAAATTAACTAACATCAATTAGGACCAAATTAACAATTTCAAAACTTGTCATTCTTTTCCAAAATTACAAATCATCCAATTGCGTGAAAATTTTTTCCTCATTTCAAATCTAAAGTTCTCTCTCTCTCTTCTCTCTCTCTCTCTCTCTCCCTCTCCCTATCTCTCTCTCTCTCTCTCTCTCTCTCAATAACACAGATAATAACTACTCAACATATTGCTCAAACCTTCAAAATAAATTAATTTTCTCCTATTTTCGATCACATAGTTGTTATTTTTGACTTTATTCTCACTTGTATCTGTCGTTTTCTCTGTCTTCTTAAGCAACAGAGTTCGAGAAGAGTTCTACATTTTTTATTTATTTTAAAAATTAGGGCATTTTAGTTAATTATGAAAAAGAAGACTTTTAGTTGTATTATCTTCGAGAATGGGTTAACAATTTTAAGTTTTGATGCTAAAAAGTAGGAAGCACCCAAGAAAACCCTAGTTTTTGTCTCAATGTTTTGTTAACTGTCGTGGTATTATTGGATGGTGTTTATGGTATTATTGGTGGTTGGTGGTGGTGGTGGTGGTGTCGGTATTTGTGGTTTTGGTGGTGGTGTCAGTGGTCTTGGAGTTGGTATTGGTATTAGCGGCATTGGTGGCATTGGTGCTTGTCTTGGTGGCATTGTTGGTGGTTTTGGTGGTCCATCTGTTGCAACAGGTGGAAGATCTGTTGGGAGATATTAAATAGGTCTTCAAACAGATTTCCCATATGTTCCAACTGATGGGTTATCCGTTGGAGTATTTTTTTGTAATGTGGCGTAGAATAATTTACTGAAATTTGTCTTACTTTCTTAAAAAAATTACGCAGACATCAAATGCAATGTATTTTTAATTTTTCTATTGTTTGTAGTTAAAAGGTGTCTCCCAAAAGAAAAGAAACTGACAGTGGATCAATTTCTGACCACCCAACAAAAAAGGCTAGAGTATAGATAAATTTGGAGAAACTTCCTGAACAATCTCAGTCAGGGCAAAATGATGCTAAGGAAAGTGATAACTCCTTCTCACCAATGGGGCATGAATTAATATCGAAATCCCAGCATGATTCTATCAAAACCATTAGTATCGATAGGTTTCAAGTTGCGATGTCGATGGATAGCCCTAAAAAAGTAACTGCTAATCTTGTACTTAAATGTTAGTTGGGAAATTTTTTTTGATGAACTTAGGAGTATTATGAAGAATGAAAACATAGACGGACTTTTTAAGAGGAGCTGTTTTGCATACTTTCTTAAGTTGCCTGAGGACCGCACTCTCCGTTTCCCAATGAGCATGGTATATGGTCTTCTCAAGGGCAGGATCAAGTACGGAGGGGATGATAAAGATTCAAAGGAGGGCAAAAAAAATATGGATGAAATTTGGATCAACTATTGTGGCATGCCGGTTTTTTTTGAATTGAAAGAGTTTGCCATAGTGACGGGCTTAAGATGCCATCGTTCGGAAGAACCTCTCATCAAGGAAACACCCCACAAAGGGTCCAACAAATGCAAGAGAAAAAAAAGATAGGTTGTTGGGCATTGCTGGACATAGCTACAAAGTGGAGGATTTGATGGCAGATCTAGTGGATAAAAACATACCAAAACACTACAGGGAGAAATTGTGCTTAGTTTGGTATGTCCATTCCGTCTTATTAGCAAAAGACGTCAGAAAAGTCATATAAGATGATTTGTTGGAGCTTGCTGATGATTTTGAGAAATTCAATGATTATCCCTGAGGATATGACAGCTACTACTTGACTGCCCAATATTTACTGACAAAGCTATCCATAGGGACGATCACATTTACGTCTTTCCTTGGGCTTTCATGATAAAATTGATCACTATTTTTACTCATCCATTAATTTATATTGAATATAGTTATAATAACTTTTTTTTGCTTGCCTCCTGTTTATATTTTTTAGGCTTGGGCATGTGAAGCCATTCTTCCCTTCCGAAAGTAGTTCAAGGATTACCAGGATGAGGTTTCTCATCCAAGGTTCCTTAGGTGGTTGGCGGCAAAGGGCAACAAAAAAAAATTAAGGAGGCTGATCTCTTTAACCCTTCGAAAGATACAGTATATCTTCTTTCAACCTAAATAATTTGCCTCAAAAAAAGATATTGAAACAGATGTGTCATCTGTTGCGATAGATGGGTCATCTGTTGCAACAGATTACCCATTAACTGTAACTGGTGCAATAAATGGGTAATCTGTTGCGACAGACGATCCATATTTCGTAACAGATTAACCATCTGTTGCTCTGGTTCTCTGAACCAACTCAACAGATTACCCATCTACTACAAATTATGCAATAAATGGGTAATATGATGCAATATATTGTCAATATGTTGCAACATATAGATCAGCTATTGCGGCAACTAGATCATCTGTTGCATAATTTATTGTGTTAACATGCAACCCAACTGCGTGCAAATTATTATTATATTATTTAAATGCCTCCTGTCTTTTGTTTTACAGGTTGTGCATCCTTGGATCATGCCTACTGAGCAGGAGTTGGGGATGACTTTTTTTATTACTCTAGGTCTTGTTGATACAAAAGTAGACCCAACGGTGGAGTTAATAAAGAATGAATTGGCTGGTGCAACAGCCATAAGAACAGTTAGGCAAGGTCACCCTAATGTTGAAGCTCTTCATGACCAACCTACTTCAACAGATCTGGGTGCTTCTTCTGGAGGTGTTGCTGGTAGAGTTGTTGATGATGATGGCAGCCATCCTAATATTGTTGCTACTGCCAGTCGTGATTAAGAGCATGTTGGTACTCATGAAAAAATAAATACATTTGAAAACACCCCTTGCACAGGTCTCTCTCACTCCTACACCGGTCCCTCCTACCTTTATAGTGGTCACTCTCACCCCTCTTCACCCTCATGTTCTCATTGAAAATGCAAAGTATACAAGCATAGAGAGGATAAACTCCTTTAAAAACTAGAGGCTATTGCGCTGCCGAGGAGTTGAAATCTAAGAGGGGTATCATACCATTCAAGAAGGTGAGGGAGCCATACACTCCTACAGTGGCGGTTAGGAGGAAGAAAAAAGCAATTAATCAAGTACTCTCCAATTGGAAATCCAAAAAAATTACAACTTCTCCCGCTTCAAGAGTTGTTGAAGTTCAGGGGCCGCTGAAGAAGATGGACATATATGCGGCACTTGGCGATGAGAAGAAGAAGAAACTGTAAAAAATAATGACTGACAAGATAAAATCTCCACAAGAATACACCATGCTTTTATTTGACACCCAAAACTTCATAAGTATGACCAATATGCGTGAGTGGTACGTGGACAAAATAAGTTTACTTTTGCTAACCTAACCTTCCAATCTACTTTATGAAGAAGAAGCTACACAACAGATGTGTAATCTGTTGCAATAGTTGGGTATTCTGTTGCAACATAATACACATATGTTGCATAAGTTGCATTAACTGGGTAATCTGTGAACTGATTCAGAGAACCCTCTGCAACAGAATCTTTCCACTGGATTTTTCTTCTTTACAATTACTATCCTATTTAAAAATTATATTCTTATACCACAGTATATTGATGAAATTCTCTGCCTCATTAAGGGTAGACAATTAGTGTACCCGGATTCTTATGATACTGCCGATAGGATAATGGACCTCAACTTCTACAACAATTTCAAGAATAGGTACGATGATCTTCGGAGGTAGGCTGGTCCCAATGGATGGAGATTTTATAATTTAGTTTTTACGTTCAAATGGGATGATGACATGATTAACTATGTTAGAGAGAAGAGGTCATATCCACACGATAAGAGCTGGACCAAGGCAAAGAGAATCCTTACAGTCATGAACGTGGAAGTCAAACATTTTCTCGCTGTTGAGATATTACTCGAAGAGGGAAATATTATGGGTTATGACTTCAACTTACCTGTCTTCAATGAGGACACATTTTTAATCCACGTGCAGCTACTCTTGAAGTTGTTCCCCATGTTGTTGACGTAGAGTAAACTGATGGATCATTTGCCGGCGGAAGTCTTGATGAAGGAATCATGAGATTTTCAAGGTCAAAATAAGAATATCCACCTCTAAAAAAATTAAACTGGTGCAGTGTGCGGGCTGTACTCGCTTGCATACATCGAGTGTTTGCTGATCGACATAGAAATGACTGGTATGTGCGACGCCATTGTGGGAAAGATGCAAGAGGCCTAGGCTTATGGGGTACTAAATAAATGGTTAGAGACCGTGTATAAAGAAGAATATGTACAAAGACAAAGACGAACACGATAACAATTTTTTATTTCAAGCCACTTCACTTTACAAGTAGTGGCAATAATTTTTACGTCTGGCGAAAGTTGAATTTTTATAATGCAACAGATTGTCTATCTGTTGTAATAGATATAATACCTGTTATGACAGATTGATTATCTGTTGAAATAGGTTGGTTATCTATTACATTATGCAGCTATTTCCCAGTCTGTCTGTCGTAACAAATATACAATCTATTACAACATATAATCTATCTGTTGTAACTGATAGGTAATTTGTTGGAACAAATCAAAAAAGTAGGAAGACCTGTTATATAATTTCCAGCAGATGACCTAACTAAATGGTTGGAGCCCGTGTATAAAGAAGAATATGTACAAAGAAAGAGATGGACACTATAATAATTTTTTATTTCAAGTCACTTTACTTTACATGTAGTGACAATTTTTAGTCTGACAAAAGTTGAATTTTTATAATACAACAGATTGTTTATCTGTTGTAATAGATATAATACCTATTATGACAGATTGATTATCTGTTGGAATAGGTTGGTCATCCGTTGCATTATGCAAATGTTTCCTAGTCTGTCTGTCGTAACAGATATACCATCTGTTGCAACATATAATCTATCTATTACAACTGATAGATACTCTGTTGGAACAAATAAAAAAGTAGAAAGACCTGTTATATAATTTACAACATATGACCTAACTAAATGGTTGGAGACCGTGTATAAAGAAAAATATGTACAAAGACAGAGACGAATACAATAATAATTTTTTATTTCAAGCCACTTTACTTTACATGTAGTGATAATTTTTAGTTTGACAAAAGTTGAATTTTTATAATGCAACAGATTTTCTATCTGTTGTAACAGATATAATACCTGTTGTGATAGATTGATTATCTGTTGGAATAAGTTGGTCATCTATTGCATTATGCAGATGTTTTCCAGTCTGTCTGACGCAACAGATATATAATTTATTGCAATATATAATCTATCTGTTTCAACTAATAGGTAATCTATTAGAGCAAATCAAAAAAGTTTTGAGTTATATAATTTCCAGTAGATGACCTATATGTTGTACTATATATCTAAATCTGTTTGATAAGATATGTCGTTTGTTGCAGCAGATGTATTATCTATTGCGATATTTGAATCTTGTATTTCATTTCAATTAACATGTTCAAAACTAAGGATTAAATTATATTCATAGACAACATAAAATAAATCAAAGCCTTCAAAAATTACATGAAATAACTCAATAAATAAATGAAATGTAAAAAAATTATTATGGGTACAAATGATCTACTTTAGAAATAAATCAACAAGTTAAACCAAGCAGGATAGGTTATTACATTGACAGACTTAATCAATAAAGATCTACTCAATATGGATAAGTTGTTCTTCATCTGGTGCTATGGAATTCGGTTTTGGTCATCATGGATCTTTAATGTCGATTACGTATGATTTCTAAGCTTTTTCTTCTCCGTATTTTTATAAAAGATCAGCATATCTTTTGCGGAGTAATCTAGCATCAAGTCCATCATTTGGTACTTGTAATACATCGCTCAAATACTCGACGTAAGCGGCAACAAAAAGACTGCAATTCCAATATTTTAAAAAAACAGATAATCCATATCGTGTAGTTCATGTAAGCGTTGTGAAATTTATGAAATAAAACTAAATCATGATACTTATACTTATGGGCTACCAATGATTTGTTGAGCAATTCCTTTAATATATTGTACATCAAATGGATTATCCATTTTATCCCGGTATGCTTCAATCGTCAACCAATCAGTACAAATCTTTTGGTCCAAAAATCCACTCATATCAAGGTAAGTAGGCAATATTTTAGACAGCTTTTGTATCTCAGAAGATGGCCCGGAATGTCTCCTTCACGACATTGAGTCATAAACTCGGATGTGCCTCTCTTTTAGAACGACGACAACCAATACCCAATGGAATTCATCACCATAATTGATTGAGATGTACACTTCGTCGACCGAATGCCAAGTTAAGCCAGTTGGAATACTAAAACCTTTGATGATGTTGATTAAGCATTTCTTATTTCGGAAAACTTTCGGCTATTGTTGACAATACCTATCGTAGGCATTATTGATGTAAACTTTGTACAAATAATTTTCTATCGTGTATATGTATTGTTCTTGTGTTTGCAACTTGACCTTCTTTTGGAGGTAGTAAAAAATATCATCGATGTGCTGCACATATTATCAGACATTTCATATTACATGACAAAAAATAATACGCAGATGCAATTAAATAAAGTATTAATTACTAGTAATATGTATGACATTTAAACCTCATCATTCCAGCAAGTTTGGGGTTATGCCATCAAATAGAACCAATTTTTCATTCCGGGATGTGCAATAACAAAGTTGAACATATCAAAACCAAGACTCGATTCATTCATTTTGTAGTGTTCGTCATTTTGTTTTCTATATGATGATTTATATGTATTAAGTCATGTTCATACAATAAGAATTATATAAATCAATATCCTTAAAATTGATTTATGTACCTGTCAACATGCTGCTTTAATAGCCCATCGGCAATCCATTTTGAATAGTTGTTGATCAACTTTGTTAGTATTTTGGAGCCTCGTCCAAGATGTTCAACCTTCAAACGGGTCATTCTTCCGTTCTCCCGACTAAACAGGCTTCACTTTTTCTTCTTTTTTGGTAGCAGTTGATGGATTATCAACTGATATTATGCTCTTCAGCAGTAGCTTCTACTGTGACATCCACCCAAAAAGCCAAAATTGTCAATGTTAATTACAAATATACAACAAACTGTCCATCTGTTGCAACATATGAGTCTTATGTTGCAACAGATGGATCATCTATTGGGACAAATTTAAACAGGTAAAACAGAGCGGTACGATAATTTCAAACAGATGACCCATCTATTGCAACATAAGACTCATCTGTTGGTAGAAACTAAAATAGTATAAAAACCTATTTGATTTGCTAAAATAGACGGACATATGTTGCAATAGATAACGCATCTGATGCAACAGGTTAGACAATAGTTGCAACAGATGTATATATCTATTTGATAATTTTCAGTAGATGTATCATCTGTTGAAATAGATATGTGTCTATTTATTTGTTGGAACATATGATATACATTCACCTTCTTCAGTTCATGCTGCTCTCTGATGAACCTTGTACATTGAACAGTGGTGCAAGACAAAGACAGAGGCGTTGAAATTTTGCTTTTTTTGATGCGTGATGATTCCTTAGAAATATCTTTTCTTCTCTTCTTAGCCACCTTGATCTCTAGTGGGGTGTATGGATATGAAATCTTCTTTGATGGAATAACACTTCTCGTAGATGTCATTTTCTTTATAAAAACAGTTAGCGCATTAATAGCATTAATCACTCCATCATATTTTTGCCCTGCATTCTTAACATTTACATGCAGAACATTCGCTAGATGTGGCAAAATTTGAAGAAAAATCTGTATAACCAGTATGATCATAATGATAATGTCTTGTTATTTCAAAAACTGTAAGAGGAACATCATTAGTCCCAATAGCAGCAACACTGCCACTACCACTACCATCATCAACAACAACAAGCCCACCCACCAAAATTATTTTTCTTGTGATGGCTATTGCTCCAAATAATTCTATTTTTATTCTATCAACAACCTTAGGGTTCGATAAAGTTTACACAGACCTTAAAGTAATAAAAATGACATCTTCAACTCTCGATTGGTCAGAACAAGCCACAAATGGACAATTTAAAATAAATCAGCCCATATATTAGAATGATGGAAATCATTTAAACTAATCATTAATTAAAACAAAAACTTAATTAGAATTAGACTTACTGCTTCCTTCGGGAGATTGAAAAGATCAAGAAATTTTACATTTTTATCAGTTTTGGCCGACAACTATCTCAGGATTCTTGGACAGGAAACTTCTTCCTGGTGGTTCACTTGTTGTCTCAAATAAGGAATGACTTCAAATGCCCAAGCCTATAACATAATGCCAATAAATCAAAAGCATTATTGAATAAAAAAAATTATATCATAATAAATGAAATATTTATCATGAAAGCCTATGAAAAGCCATATAAGTTGACTGTCTTTGGCGTTAATGGAGTCAACAAATATTTGACAGACATTTTGAAGCTTTCATAACCATAAGAATAGCTGTTAAATACCTTAAGATCCTCGGAGAGATTTATTAAACCGAGGCTTATGTTGTTGTTAACATCTCTCGCCCAAAGAATATTATGTACAAACCAAACCAAGCACAATGATTATTTGTGCTTCTTTGAAAGTACTTTACCTTTCAACGCTTCTATCAAATTTTTATTTTTGAAGCTTGGACCAACAATGGACACCAGGTCATTATGATCACTCGACTTGCCTTTGTCTTTTTTGGGTGTACAGGGTGATTTTTTTGGGGTCAGAGTAGGTATAACTTGAGAAGGAGAAGGAGGATAATATTTTAGTCCAGAAACTATGGCAAACTCCTTCCAACCAAAACAAACAGGCATGCCACAGTAATTTATCCACACCTTATCCATCTTATCTTTGTTTTCATACATAAATCTATGCTTGAGAAGATCATATACCATTTTCATCTGGAAACGAGCATTGTTGTCCTCTGGCAAATCAAGATATTGCCCAAAGTAGCTTTCCCTGAAATAAGAATCCAATTTTTGTTCTCGAACGATTTTTCTGAAGGCGTCAAAAGATTTTCCCATGGTTGAATTAACCACGAAATCACCCATTAAATCTGTGGCACCGTTGCACTGCATTCTCACAGGATAAACATAAATGTTGAAGGTTTTGACCAACTCTTTGGCTGAAAGGCTATTAGCATTTGGATTATCGTTTTTGAAATATTCCTCCTCCCCGTGTTTATTATCTTCTATTCCTGATTGATATAACGCTTGTAAAGCAAGCTCATAGAGTAGTGGATGTAGCCTAGCTTCTTCACTTGTGCCTTTACTTGGACTTGATTCGGTTTCTTTTCTTTTGGAAGCCATATTATCTTAAATTAACAGGATCATAATATAGATTATAATTGATTAATGCATCATTAAAAAGGGATAACAATAAATCTAACATGTATAACAGTAAAATAACAGTTCCAACAGACCACACATCTGTTGCACCAGGTATGTTATCTGTTGCAACATATAACCGACCTGTTGCAACTGATAAGTAGATCATTGGAAACAATAAAAATAGATCACTAATATATTGCATCAGGTAGTTTATCTGATGTAATATATAACCAACTTGTTGTAACAAATGAGTAAGCCGTTGGAAATAATAAAAATAGATCACTAATCTGTTGCACTAGGAAGGTTATTTGTTGTAATATATAACCAACCTGTTGTAACGGATGAGTAAACTGTTGAAAATAATAAAAATAGATTACTAATTTGTTGTACCAGGTAGTTTATCTGTTGCAACATATAACTAACCTATTGCAATGGATGAGTAATTTATTGGAAACAGTAAAAACAGATCACTCATTTATTACACCAGAAAGGTTATCTGTTGTAACATATAACCAACCTGTTGGAATGGATGAGTAATCCATTAGAAACAGTAAAAATAGATCACTCATCTATTGCACCAAAAAGGTTATCTGTTGCAACATATACCCAATCTGTTGGAAGGAATGAGTAATCTATTGGAAACAGTAAAAATAGATCACTCATCTGTTGTACCAGGTAGGATATTTGTTGTAGCATATAACTAACTTGTTGTAGCAGATGAGTAATCCATTGGAAATAATAAAAATAGGCCACTCATATGTTGCACCAAATAGGTTATCTGTTGCAGCCTATAAACAACCTATTGCAGCAGATGAGTAATCTGTTGGAAACAATTAAAATAGATCACTCATCTGTTCCACCAGGTAGGTTATCTGTTGTAGCCTATAAATAACCTGTTGCAGCGGATGAGTAATCCATTAGAAACAATAAAATAGATCACTCATCTATTGAAACATATCACTCATCTATTGCAAAATGAGTTATCTGTTAGATTTTTTCCAAACAGAAGAGTCATCTGTCATAACAGATGAATGATTTGTTAGATTGTTCATCAGTTGCATCATCTGTTGAATCTAATGTTTCATCTGTTGCATTAGATGGTTCATCTGTTGCAACACTATTTTTATCAAGAAAAATTACAAATCAACCCTGCAATACCAACACAACACACACACATTAATAATATTAACGGTGACAAAAAATCACCAAAAAATCGAATCAATAGTTTGACAACAAAAAAAAAAGAAATGCCAGAAATTAGGGTTTTATTCAGTCCACATTTCAAATTTAAGCAAGAAATATTAAAATTGTTAAACAATACTAGAAGAGAAGTTGATTCAAGTTCCTCTATTTCTTCATAACTAAAAAACATAACTTTTTACCCGTGAAAGAAGAAATAGGACGACGAAGAACTCGAAGTTGTTGTCGCTGGAGAAGTCTTCACGTCGATTTATGGTTGAAAGTCGAAAAGAAACTCGCTCGACTATTTATCACTGGAGGTTGAAGTCGTCGGAGATTGAAGAGAGAAATTTTACAAAAATGTTGATTGGAAGAGAGTTGAGAGAAGGTGTCGAGAGAGAGAGGAGAAAGGAGAGAAACTGGTTGATTTGAATTGAAGAGAGGTATGGGTTGGGTTGATTTATATTTTCGAAAAGATTAGAAAGTTTTAAAAATATTAATCAAGTCCACACTTAACTTAATCAAGTTTCCTAATGATGTTTGACCCTTTAAGTTGGTTAATATCACCAATCCTTCATTCAAGACTTAAAAACACTTTTCCTTCAATTTTCTCCACATACTAAAACAAATTGTAAAAAAAGGAAGAACTTCTTATTTAGAACAATACAAAACTCACCACTGCGAAAAGTAAACTGATATTTTCTATCCATGCTTGAGATAATCTAAAAATAATTCTTTGCCACACTTAGGGGAATACAAACATTCTTATACCATATGAACTCTTAATGTTTTACAAACTAAACATGTAGAAACAACATTGAAATGAGGATATACCACAGAAAGTAGAGAGTTCAATACCTTAATATCTTATATGAAAGAGAAATTCTTAAAAAATATGTTAAATCATACAATACATGAGCAATCTATACAACTTCCTTTCTGTATCTTTTTTAAACAACTTCACTAACCTGAACCTGATTATAATTTCTTTATCCGGTAGCAAATCTCGAAACTGAAAACCAGAAAAATGGGTTAAACTCAAAACCCCCCATCAAAACTAAACAGAATACCTTTGAAATCTGTCAATATACGATTCAAATGCCAACACGGCCTCTTTACAAATTTTTTTATCAAATTCAATATCTGAAATTCCTTTCATTCCTTTACTCTAATTTTCTCAGCACGGGCATTTTTCACTACTGCTCGTCTCAATAAAATTAGTGGCCTAAAGCCAAACTGCCTTAAATATATAAATATACACACAAAGTTGTTTTTTTGTCGTTGTATATTGATTTTTTTGTGTAATATTTTTAAAAGACACGTGACCTTTAGCTTCACATATAATATGATTATTAATAAAAGATCCATTCTAGTTAATAAGATGTTAGTCATTTGTTTGCAATATATTAACTTGGATGTTATTGCTAAAACATTAATTATTAATATGAAGTTTGAGTTGTTTAATTCAAAGTTCTAAAATATTTCTCGTAAAATTAGATAGCTCTTTCTTTTTGTATTTTTTTAGAGAGAAGTTTTAAAGAACCCCTTGAAATTGTAAGATTTTATTTAGTGAATACCTAAACTACTGGTTTTCTTAAGCCCGTTCCCCACCCCCCACTCCCACCCCCACCACCAGGACTTGTTATTTCAATACATCGCATACCTCCTCGTAGTTCAAAGACCACAATCCTGTAAAATACGCACGTATATGGTGAAATTTTTGCCTATGTATATGTCCACTAGGATAAATAATATAAGATCCATTTCCATATTTATCATATATCAAAAATCACTCACTTTCAATCCCTAAAAATTTTTGTGTAAGCTTTTAGGGAAGAAGAAGGGTGAAATTTTTGAGTCTTTTTTGCTCCAAAATAGAGAAAAGTTGAAGCTTTGAAGGAATATTTATTTTTGGATTGAATTTTCTTTGATTAAGTTATTATCTTAAAAAGTATTTTTTTTATTTTCTTTGTGTTAAAATATGAGGTTGTTTTTTCTGTTTAGTGTTTCATACTAGATTTGAATTACTGTTTTGATTAAGGATTTGATTTAAAGCATATAAATCATATTGAAAAAAATTATTTTGAGAAACTTTAAAAGTGATGGAGGAGAAGGGAGAGTAAATACGAACAAAAGAGAGATGAGGGCCTTGAAACTATGAAAAAAATAAAGAAAAATGATGATTTTTCAATTTTTACTAATGGAATAAAATGATGTGATAAATATTTTCATCCCTCGCGTGCCTTATTGCGTTTGTACTCAGTTTTCATGCCAGGTGAATCACGAGGGGGGACTCGACATATTAGAATAACAAATTTTGAAAGGTTTTTAAGACAACCAATAGTTAGGTGTGTATCAAATAAAACCTTACAAATTTAGGAGGTAATTAAAAAAAAATTCTCTATTTTTCTTACGATAATATTTTTAAATGTAATTCACGATCTTCATTATTATTTCAAGTGAGTAAAAATCAGAAAATTTACTCAATCTTTTTGAGCCTCAAAATTTTGGGGGGCCTAAAGCAAAGGTTTTACTAGCTTTATCCCTGAGTCACCCTTGGTTTACTGCCTTGAACTTCCATATTTGTATTATATCTCCCTTCTTGAAACCATTTCCAATCACAAATGCTTTCCACATTACAAAGTACGTATACTCCTCTTTATGTCGCCCTCCACCACGGTTTAACTTCATCTTCACGATTATATTCCTCCCTTTCATTTCTCGTAGAGAGACATCAATTGACCTTTCCAACTCCAGTTTTTCACGCTGATCATCATTGAGAAACTCAATGACATTCAACCGGCCATTTGTTAGGGAGAGTTTGAATCTATTTACGTCGGAATCTGTCAATGGTTTCTCAATAAAATTGATCCCTCCTAAAGCTGCGTTCCGCACCTCATGTGGGAATTCATCATCATCATTATCATCCAACTCTTGATCTTCCTCTTCGTCTATTTCATCATTATCATTATCAAATTCTTCCACATTCTCTTGTTCTTGGACGTCCGCGTTCTCTTCTTGTTCTTCTTCCTCTTCCTCTACTTTTTCTCCTCTCTCTTCATAATTATGTTCCTCTTCCTTTGCCCTTTACCTCATCATGATTTGCTTCTTGAATATGAACTGGAGGATTTTCTTGTTGTTGAACTACAGGAATTACTTTTTGAACATCCTCTTCCTCTACTTCTTCTCCTCCCTCTTCATTATTATGTTCCTCTTGCTCTTCCTCTACTTCATCATGATTTGCTTCTTGAACAGGAACAGGAGGATTTTCTTGTTGTTGAACTGCAGGATTTGTTTCTTGAACATGACAGGAGGATTTTCTTCAAGATGTTCACCATATGCCCATGCGTTGACGTCAGGCAAGAATGCTATTGTGATCTTTCTTCCCGTTGAATGGCACTCCTTTTTATGGTGGACAAAAGTGAAGGGTGATGGTGAGAGACTAGGAGAGAGAGAGGCGGTGGAGATTTGTAAAAAATACTATATTATATATAAGAGATTCTTGAAAAAAGTTTTGCAACTTAATTCTAATCTTTTTAATTAATTATTTTTATGTCATAATTTTATTTTTTATAATTATTTAATTAATTTTCTAATTCTATAATGCTATGATATTTGGTTGATATAGATGAAGTTACTTTATATTCTTTCTTGTTATGTGGACTTTTGCACTTGGTGCACGTGTCGTAGTATGAGAAGTCATTATTAAGTTTTTTATTGTAATTTTAATTATATAATTAACTATTTTAAAAGAAAAAAATGTGAGTAGGGCAAAGGAAATTGAGGAGATTACAAAGTAAAAAATCAAATATTTACCAACAAAGTGGAGTTTAAATAGTTAATTAATTGAACCATTCAAATTTCCATATTGTTTAACTAATCGATAAATCATTTTTAGAATCATCTTCTATTATAATGTTTTGTTTCTCATACTTATATATTATTTAATCAAGTCAATTGCAAAATATAAACGTTAAGTATCCTTTAATTATTTTATTTATCAAAAGCCAAAATAACTCGGTAGACCCTTGTACTTGGTCTGATTTGTAAAGTGGATACTTCTACTTATACATTTTTCATCTGGACCCTTGAACTCATTAAAAATAAATTTTTTGAACCCTTTTTTTGCATATGTGGCATTAACTTGATGATTGGGCAAAGAGAGTGAAAAACACGCCCTTTTCAGCGAGTGAAGCCAATATTTTTGCCTTTAAAATAATTTTTTTGAAATAATTGTAATTTTTTTTAAAAAAAGAAGAAATTGGGTTATCTTCTTCATACCCCATGCACCAACCTCCCTCTCCCCCATTCCCCCACCTCCAGTCCCTCTCCCCCGTCCCACCCCCCAGACCCTCTCCCTCGCTACCCCCCACCAATTCTCAGCCCCTTTCCCTCGTCCCCGCTCCACCGTCCCACCCCCAGACCCTCTTCCCCGCTAATTGTGTCGATAACACGGTCAAAAATCGTTTAAATTTTGGCAACGAAGATTTACCGGCGAAATTGGACAAACTCAATGTCAATCGATATTTGGGCAAGAAGAGAATGCTACAATGTCAAAAGTCCTAATTATTGATGCTCCAAACGATTTCAGTTTAGAAATTAGGGTTTCTAGCCTCAATTTTTCGATTTCAAATGGAAATGGTGATTTGAGGGATTCAACTCAAAATTGTTAATCCGATTTGATGAAATCAGCTACTGAGAATGTAGAAAAATCAAAAACCCCATCAAAACAACTCCAAACTTATTCAATTGTGATTTTAATAATCCTGTGTGCTGAATTTGGTCGACGAAGTTGTTCCTGTGAACATAAATCAATTGGGGCTATTGAATTCGATTGAAAATGATATGAAAAAGCTCAATTTCACAAAAGCTCCATCAAATTATCCCAAATCTGCTTCTAATTTGAATTCTATGGTTAAGCATCCTCATTTGAACCATATTGTATGCTGGCATGTCTTGTATGTTCGATGGGGGAGGGGGAAGTTATTTAAAAAAAAGGATTATTTTTTATCTGATGTGGAAAATGACATAGAAGCTGATGTGGCAGCGAGTGTGTTACACACACCAAAATAAGGGTTAGAATATTCGTTTTTAATGAGTTCAAGGGTACAGATGACAAATGTATAAGTAGAAGTATCCGCTTTACAAATCAGACCAAATACCAGGGTCCACCGAACTATTTTGCCTTTATTAAATTACTTGTACTTCATGCTTTCTGAAGTACAAGATCAAAAAACTTTAATTTTTTCCTTTGCTACTCACAAGATCAACAAGCTTTAGTTTGACTATCTTTTATTAATTTTTTTAATCATAATTAATTATTTAATTATTTTTTATTAATGAAAATAGTCTTAACAAAATTTTTAATGTGGAAAGTTCAAGAAAGTGATTAAAATCGTCATCACGTCGGTTGAAACCTAAAGGTTCTTCTGGTGGGATTTTGATCCCGTAAAAAAGTATAGATATACCAATAAATGACTCTCAGTTCATTCATATTAAGGTAATTCGGGAGAAGAAGAGCGAGTGCTAATTGATTGATCTCTATGCAAAATCTATGGAGAATCTGAAAGTCTCACCCAAAAAGCATAATATGAATAATATGATAAAATAATTATGTCATCGTTGCTTTTTAAAAGTGGGCGTGTCAAGCTCAAACGTGATAAGTAAAAGTGAGGAAAGAAATAGTTATTTGATTGATGTTAAAGGGTATAATGGTCAATTTATTCAATATACCTGTGTAAGCATGTGTATAACTTCTCTTTAAAGTACACGTGGATTGTACTTTAAACTTGTACATGCTGACTTAGTTATGTTTGGGATTTTCCACTTCTAGAGAAGCCACGTGGCTGTCTATATCCCAATCTCCACCAACAGCCAGCGACCACCGGCCGGTGAAGCCTCTACAACAACAACCACAGCCACCTCCTGCCGACGTTCCCAATGCCAGCAGCAGACGGCGGAGCAGCCATACTTGTCTCCGCTCTCCCCGCCGGCGATCACCACTCCAGCAAGTTCGGAGCCGCCGCTGCCAGTCAACATCACCCCCCGTAGCCCTCTACCGCCGCCGCTACTCCTGTCAAACCCGCCATAAATACATAATCAAATCCATCCTGGGTTTGATTTCATGTGCAATATATTATCATCTTCTATCCTTTCATTTTTTTCTAAGATAGATTTGGTGATTGACGGAACTTGTTTGAGGTTTTTGATCTAATTTTTCATAGTTTGAGTTTGTTAACTTGCTTAGATTACCCTATACTAAAAGCCCTAAATTTTCCTGATTTTCTATGACACAAAATTTGAAAGGCACCAATTTGTTCACGACTTGCCCTCTTTACTTAAATAAATTTGAAATGACTCGGTATCTCAATTATTAATTGATAATATACGTTATTTTTAATTATGGAAGGAAATTAAGATTGATTGGTATTTGCCTTTTCTTTTTTGCCCTTGACTGAATGATTTTATATGGAAATATTATTGGTTGATTGCACCAAATAATCTTCTTCCTTTTATCATCTGCAGCCCCTTTCACTATATATGGACCCTCTTTTCCATTATATTGGACAGACATCTTCTCAGCCATTACTCTCGATAGATATATTTCTCAAGTTCTCTGATGCTGGCTGGATTCTAACAAAGCATTCGGCTTCTCTCATCACCGCAATTACTTTGTTTATGTCTTTTGTCATTTCATTTGCTGCTAACTGGTGAGTTCCTGATCGATGTAATTTTCTATTCCTTGCGTGATAACTCTATGGTGTTGTGCAAACCACTAGAAAGCATGCCTATAGGAAATATTCGGTATTTTGTTTGCTAGCTTATGTTCTTGTTTGTCTTGCTATTGCATCATGTCTCACAGGCATAAATAGACAATTGTGGGATTTGAAGCGTCGCTTAGGAATGGGATAGGACTGCCTACTTTATTTTATTTTATTTAGTATGTAGGAAATTGTTGTACAAACATAATTATTCTGTGTAATAATAATTTGGGGATTGCTCGGAGTGGCGGGGATTTATGTGCTCTATGAATCACATAGGCAAACATAACTTAGGTTTATGTGCTTTACGTGCTCTGTGAACCATTTATGCAAACATAATCTAGGATTTACTGATAAATTTGTTTGACACTTAGAGAGCATGCCTTATGATTAATAATTTATCATTAAAATCAGCTTCGAATGTGTCCCTAACTCGTGATGTATAAGCAGCGCCGGTAGTAATTAAATAGTAGTGTCGTAATTTAATCTAATACAGCTAATCTAATACAGCTGAGTTTCTGGTTCAACGATATTTTCTTTCCTGCAAAAATAAATCTGTTTTGTATTTAAATGACAGATTTTCAATGACATAAATTCGTTTCAGTTTAAATGACAATTTTGGCAATTACATGAATCTGTTTTTTAAGACATAACACCCATAGCAACATGAGCAGGAATTTGCAGCTAATAATATTTCTTTTGGCAACTAAGCTTCTGCAAATCCCAATGTTTCTGTTTTTTTTTTAACACTGATAAGTCAATCTCCATCTTTTAAACAGAATTAAGTATTTTTTTAACAAGGTTTTAGAATGTTAAAACTGTTCTATTTTTTTGGCATGTTTAATTGGCTATTTGACACCTTTCAGCAAAATCTTTGAAGTAATTTTTAACATGTTACTTATTTTAGCAAGTGAATATGTTTTCTAGTGTCCTAAAATTAATTCCCAACATTTTTTACAATATGCTTTGCATAACAAAATTAACGGGTATAACTCCCCAACATATTTACTTTGATGTCGTTTTAACAAATATATGATGCTGTTTTGAAATGGCTTAACAACTCTCTTTCGTCGACAAACGATTATGTGATACCTAGATATCATGACTATAGGTTAACTACATTAAAAAAAATAATTGTTTGTCTTGCATGCTAATTACATTAATCCATTCTTTAATAACCAAGAGGCTAACTTGGGACCATTATGTGCTACGTGACGTCCTATTTGTTTCGCGCTCTGAGTCTTAATTGGAAACATAGCGTTGTTTGTCTAGATCACAAATCCAAATTAGCGAATCGCAATGCCTCTTGGGCGATAAGTGGAATGATAGGCATTCTAGATGCGTCAATTTTATCCTTTCTTTTAGAACTCTTTTAGGTTTGACAACCAGTCTAGGTGGGGGATGGGTAGTCATTCGAAAGTGATGATACCCAACATATATATTGGCTACACAACGCATGACATTGTCACATGTTTAAGAATTTAGCTGTAGGCTAATGCGTCGGATAATGAGTAACAAGTTAGGGTTTTGATCCGAATGAAACCAAAAAAATATTCCTTTGTTTGATTGTTTGAATTTGTTCCTTTCTTACATTTACTTTATGCGTTTATTCATTTGAAGTAGTTAGTTTAATAAGCAGTATCCTTTGTTATAAATTAAGTCATTTCTCTCCCCTCGCTGGTCTTCCTTATATGATTGATTGGTTTTATCACATAGGTAATAGATAGTTAAAAGAATTAAATTACATGTTTCGTTTATTCATGTTTCTCCACTTAGTAAAGTTAATAAACAAGTGACCTTTGCTTATCATATAAAATCCCCACGTAAAATACGAATTCGGTCGGGAACCACATTTGTGGACCTCGAAAGATGCCTAACACCTTCCTTTCAAGGTAATTTGAACCCTTACCTGAATTTCTGGTGAACTAAGACTAAATAACAAAAATAGATTCGTAGTAGCCTAGAATAGTGCCTAACGCACCTTAATTTGTTAGGTGGCGACTCCTCACATTCACTCTTAATAATTTCAAAAGAGTTGTCACATCGAATTTCGCTTTTCACGAGAAAAATGGGACGCGATAATCACAACAAACTGAGTTAAAGCCTTCTAACTAAGAATTTGGTGACCTGATTCTCGTTAAATTTCCAAATCTGCACTCGATCGTTAAAGCCTTCTAACTAAGAATTTGGTAACCTGATTCTCTTCAAATTTCCAAATCTGCACTTGATCCTTAACTCGAAGTTGATTTATTTGTACGAAGTTTTTCCACCCCGACGTAAAGACTTGCGTATGATCCTTGCTATCAGCACCCTCAAGATACCACTTCATCAGCATTTCAAATCTATTATCATCAATATATCACACCAATATGTTTAAAGCATGAGTGTTATTAAACTCTTGGAGATCGTTCTCGGAAAGAAAGTTATAGTTTGATTGCTTTATTGGCAAAGAGAGCCAACCTTGATTAACATCCGTCCTTGTTAAGTCCATCTCAATAATAAGAACAAAAGCTTCCCCATTTAAAGTGGCATTCACCACTTCCGGAGGGACTTCTTTGGCCTCCAATTCTTCCACATTCTCCTCTTCATCATTATGAGGTTCTTGATTGGGTTGATTTGGTTGTTGTTGTTGATTTATAACATCAACTAGTGAAACTTCTTGTTGTTGATTAAGAGAAAGTAATGCAGTTGCAACAATGTTTTCATCGTTTCCTTCCCGTTCAAGTGGATTGGTGGTCATGATATTAGTGGTGAGAGGTGAGGAGGAGGAGTGTACAGTTATAGGAGAGTAAGAGATTTAAATAGGACATTACTTATACAGTCTATGCATGGTAATAGAAAAGGAACAAAGTTTGATATCCAAAAGATTTTTGCTTCTTTACGCATGCAGGATATGTTTTAATTTATAACGATTTTTAAAATTGAGGTATCAAATATTTTTAATTTACAATGGTTTTCAAGATTGACATATCAAATCTTTTTCATTTATAAATATTTTGGACTCCCTCATTTTTTTTTTAATTGTTTGACTAATCAAGGAATTTTAAAAAGTAAAAAAAACACTTTAGAATTTGGTAGTCTTTTAATATATCAAATGGTCTTTAATTTTATATTCAATATGTCATATATAATGTTAACATTAAATAGTAATCAAATAAGGAAAGAAATTTTTAAAAATATATATATTAAAGAAAAAATAAGACAAATGAATTGAAACATATAAAATATTTGTTAAGGATTGTGACATTTGGGAATGATTTATAGATTCGTAGCTCATAGCTCTTTTCTTAGTCACAAGGTACTTCATGAATTTCGCGTATCCTGGCATTTGTTCAAGTGCCTCAACCAAAGGCATATTTATTGTCAATTGCTTGAGCATTGCCCTGAATTTGTTGTATTTTGCATCATCAGCCTTCTTTTTCAATCGTTGTGGAAAAGGAGGTGGTGGTCTTGGGATAGTTTTCAACACCACTTCCTCTTCCTTCTCCGAAGCATTAACAGAACTATCCAGCTTCTCAGACTCCACTGGATTGCTTTCTTCGGATTTATCAACAACTACCTCCGAAGCATTAACAGAACTATCCAGCTTCTCAGACTCCACTGGATTGCTTTCTTCAGATTCATCAACAATTACCTCACCATCTACAGATTTGCCCACAGAAGGGCCAGGTAATATCTTACCACTCCTAGTGGTAATCGCCATACATGAGCCATCATTCCGCGGTTCTGAACCGTATCGCTTGGTAACGTTCTGCTCTTTCTTTGGTTGAATGCAGCGGAAAGTTGGCTCATCTGCTGCTCCAACTGTTCGATGGTAGTGGAGTGTGAGTGCACCAACTAACTGATGGATGTCAGATCGGTCTTCATGGTGGTTACACCAGAGTTGGTGGCCTCAACTCCCTTCAACAATTTCTCCATCATGTCCTCCATGGACATATTTCCAGAGCTAGTTGTAGCAGCTTCCCGATTTCCAGGAGGAACATATAAACCACTCCTGTCATTATTGCTTCTCCAGTTTCCTTGCTCTCTGTCTTTGTAACCAGGCTTGTCATAAACGTTCTGACCTTGATTCCCTTGGTTATTGCCTCGGAAACCCCCTGATTATTAACATAATTCGCCTCTTCTTCAGGCTCCACATCCACTCGGTCTTGAGACGTTACAGCTTTCACTTTCTCAGTCTTCCCTGACAATAAGTGCTTGGTGAGCAAGTCCAACTGAGTCTTTAGATGGGCCATGTCTTGATCCCGCTCCTCATCTCTCCTGCGTTGTTCAGCAGACATACCAACAGAAATAGTGGGCTTGTTACCACAGACTCCCTGGTATGCCAAGCCCAACTCTGTTTGGTCATCCTATTTAGCATATCTGAGGTATCTTGAAAAGACAGATCAACAAATGAACTACCAGCAGCATTATCTACAATCGGCTTTGTTACAAAGTTGAGGGCCCTGTATAAAGTCTCCATCAAGTGTAGGTCTGTCATATTGTGGTTCGGACACTGTGTTAGCTTCTTCTTACATCTCTCCCAAGTCTCATGCAAAGCTTCAGTAGGAAGCTGTCTAAAATTGCTAATTTCGTCCCTCAACTGTACCCTCCTGGAGGGTGGAAAAAACCGTTCTAGGAATGCTTTTTTCAATTGCCTCCAGTGGGTGATGGAATCAGGCGTAAGCTCATTTAGCCACAATGTTGCCTCCCCAGACAGAGAACGGGAACAACCTCAATCGGATAGCGTTCTGGCCCACTCCTGGGTTATCAAAAGGTTTGCAAATGGTGACAAAATTCACCAGATGCAGGTTCGGATCATCCCCAGGAAGGCCACCAAACAACCCCTTCAGATTGAGGAGTTGGATCATAGTACTCGTAATGTTGAACTTGGCTCCAGGCGCCAACGGTGGAGGAATAATTACACTCGTTGCACCTGCCCCGTCTATGCCATCATCATCATCATTCAGATCATACTGGACCGGCTGGTACTCTTGTCTTCTTTGGAACGGAAGGTTCCGGTTAACATTACGTGACACTTGTGCAGCTATGTGCACGCCTTGGGTTACCAGGGTTCAATAACTTCTCGTCCCCCAAATCTTCGTCCTCAGGGTTTGGATGTCGTGCATGTTGCCCGACATTTTGCACATTCACCTAAGCTCTAGCTAAGGCTGCCAGTCTGTCAGCCTCTTGCTGTTCTGCCATTCTTCCTATTCGTTGCGGTTCCGAATTTAGTAGTAATAATGTTTCTCCGGAACTTCTGGTGCTTGGCATACACTATAAAATCCTGCAAATAAACAAAGACAACAAATAAACGTAAATCTAGGAAATTTAACTAACAGTCAATTAACGCATACAAACTTCAGCTTACAACCGTATTCCCCGGCAACGGCGCCATTTTTTGATAATGCTCAAATTACACTCTTGAATGGGTGTAAGCGATCATTGTCAATATAAAATCCAACTAGGTTGGGTCGAATCCCAAAGGGAATATGGTGTGAACTCAAGTTGTTTGTGATTTAATCCACTGATAGTTTATTGTTTCCTGAAATGGGGGGTTTAGGTTTAACAAGTTGTTGTTTGTCACTTTACTTTCGGTGTTTGTAAATCAAGAGTTTGTGAAATAACCAGAATTATGTTCACTAGGGTTTCCGGTACATGATAGATGCTAAAAGTGGTTCAAGATTCTCACGGTGGGTAGGATAACAAGCTATCTTTATCGATGTTATGCTTAAATGTCTCTCGACCTACTTAAGCGTTTAATTCCCTAATCCTCTCAGACTTAGGAAATTTCTATTTACTGCCCAGATTTTACCTCAGGTTAACCAACCTTGTTACAGCGCTGATTATTAAACGAAGTATTTCCGAGTCCCTGTTGATAATTCCCTTCCTACTATATTTGATTTTTTTCTCAAGCAAATCAAAGCTGGTGTGTCTACTGTTGGCCCTGGTCCTCCTTGGACATTGTGCACATTGACTTAGGTAAATAGCCTAAGTTGAGAGTGGCTATCATAGGGGTGTGTGATGCAAAATGAGCATGAAGAGAGGTAGAATAAGAGAGAAGAATAAAAAGTTGGGTGCGGTGAAAGAGGAATAAGAAAAGAGAAAGTTGTGTTAAAGATAATATGATGATTGAAAAGACCGCATCCATCTTGAGCATGTGTGATCAATGAAAGAAGAGGAAGAAAAGAAGGTTGAGAAGTGAAACCCTAAAAGTTTAGTGTAGTGTCAAGGAGGCATAGTCACTCTAAAATATCCATGAATATCATACCAGCCCCTAGCCTACATTACAAGCCTAAGAAAAGCCCTAAAGTGATCCTAACTGACCTACAAGTGATCCTACCTGAAGATTTGGGTACTGACTATAAGGGCAAGCCTATGGCATTTGACATGCAGTGTTTGGAACTTCATTCTGAGAGTGAGACTTGTGATTATCCCTATGTTTATGTATGTGAATTCTGATATGAGTGAACAAAGGATTTCTTTGTTGTGAGGGCACATTGGGTATGTTGCTAAGTCACTGACTTGTTCAGATAGTGTGATCTTGGTATGGCATGATTGTTATTGCTGAATTTTTGCCATATCTTGATGCTTGTGAGTTGCATGGTTGTTCTTCAAAACATCAACAGTGAGTTTTAAATTGACTGACCTTGGAGATGGTGAAATTATTCTGAACTAATATAAGTAGTTAGCTGCCAAATTGTACTTTGTATTCTCTTAGTTATGTTTTGGTTGCTTGAGGACAAGCAATTGTTTTAAGTTGAGGATGTTGATGTGTGAGCATATGCTAACACATTTGAGGTTTTTAACTCTAAATAATTGCAAAGGTCTTGAGCAACTTTAGTTATTTTTGATTAGCTTATGTTTGATTTTGCAGTTTAAGCTGATATGATAGAGAACCAACATGAAATAAAGCAAAGAAGTTAAAATCTGAAGACAAGTGTGGCGGACGACATTTGTGATAAGTCGTCAACCCTGTGATAAGCTATCAGGTTGGTCATCATCAGTAGACAGAGAATTGGCCTCAAGTGGAAGTTGTGACGACATTTTGTGATAAGCCGTCAAAGGTCTGATAAGTTATCAAGAATGCCGTCAGCCAAGGAGAACTGGACGACATTTTGTGATAGGCCGTCGCGTAGCTGATAGGTTATCAAGTTTGTCGTCAGCCTTAAGCAGGAAGAGCCGAAGCTGACGACATTTGTGATAAGTCGTCAGCTTCCTGATAAGCTATCACAAATGTCGTCGGCTAATCCGAAGGATTTCTAATTTTTATTAATTTGTTTCCTTAGTTAGGGTAAACTATTTAAAACTTTGTTTTAGCGTTTTCTAGACATTATTATTATTCCGCACAAGGTCGACACCTTGAGTTTTGGACAACATAGTTTGATATTTTCTCTCTTTACTTCTTGACTTTAACAACACAACTATTTTTGAGAGATTATTATCAATATTTTGAGATTTTTCCTTTGTGATCTAATCTGCGATTCACTAGTTATTATTCATCTCTGTAAGTTGATCTTTCAAATCATGAATTCAATTATGTGTTTCGTTCGTTACATCATGAGTGGCTAAACTCCATTAACCTGAGTTATGGGATCTAGGGTTAGGTCTTGATGAGGTGCTAAGTATTCAAGATTCAAAAGGTGGTAGGATTTCTTGATAATTCTGAAATTTTAATGAACGCCTGTTGTTTTCAAACAGTAGACACACCTGCTTTGATTTGCTTGAGAAAGAAATCAAATATAGTAGGAAGTGAATTATCAACAGGGACTTGGAAATACTTCGTTAAATAATTAGTGCTGTAACAAGGTTGATTAACCTGAGGTAAAATCTGGGCAGTAAATAGAAATTCCCCAAGTTCGAGAGGATTAGGGAATTAAACGCTTAAGTAGGTCGAGAGACATTTAAGCATAACATCAATAAAGATAGCTTGTTATCCTACCCACCGTGAGAATCTTGAACCACTTTTAGCATCTGTCATGTACCGGAAGCTCTAGTGAACATAATTCTGGTTATTTCGTAAGCTCTTGATTTACAAACACCGAAAGTAAAGTGACAAACAACAACTTGTTAAACCTAAACCCCCCATTTCAGTAAACATTAAACTATCAGTGGATTAAATCGCAAACAACTTGAGTTCACACCATATTCCCGGTGGGATTCAACCCCAACCTAGTTGGGTTTTATATTGGCAACGATCGCTTACACCCATTCAAGAGTGTAATTTGAGTGTTACCAATGCATTTCTTCAAAATATAACTTCCTCTTCAGGTTCTTGATTACAATCTGCTAAGTATTTTTTTTCCTCTCTCTCGGATAGAAACATAGACAAGTACTATTTGTTTTTCAAGTTTTCAACTTTAGCATACTTCAATTAACCCCTATCGTTTTAAAGCCGGATGGATTAGCAAAAGGATATTGGAATTATTTTATCCGATCCTTCACTCTGGAATCTGTTCTTGATTTCCGTGTTTTCTGGTTACAGCCTTACAGGACATACTTTTGTTAACTTCACAGAGTTGTTTCATTAATTTTAACCCTTATTTTGAACTCAGAGATGATTTTCTATACTTTTTTTTTATGGATATTTACTTGGTTTACTGAACTCTGTCTATCTGCATCAGTGGAACTTGGAAGACGCTGTTACATTTTGCTTGCTTTAGGTGTGCCCTTTTTTGAGGTGGGTGGGGGTGGCTTATGACGAAACAGAACTTCCATTGGAAAGCTCTATGGTCTGTCCCAACATTTTTGTAGTACAAGATCAACTAAACTTGAATGTATTGATTGATAAGAAGGTTGCTTTGCAAAATGATTGGTGGTCGTTTGGTTAATGTACTACTTATGTGGATTAATATGGGATCGTTTTGTGGTTTCGGTTAATGTGACACATGAATTATTATTTAGTGAATAATGTTTTATAAACTGTTATTCAATAAATTACTCCTTAGTGGCAAAGAAAAGTAGAAAAAGCAAAAATTACTGAAATAGCAGAATCTAATTTGGTGTGTACAGAATGATAAAATAGGAGTGCTTGGAAATATAAAGAATACTATGAAGAGTGTTTTTGGAAAAAAAATTCACCTGCAATTTTTCATGTAAAGATGGAAGGTTGTGCTGTATAGATAGTTAAAACAAAATTGATAGATTACTATGGATGACAGAGGTAGAAGACAAACTTGCACATACTTTTGACCCTGACTTGGTGTTTCTTACAGATGCTTTTTACTTTTTAAGAAGCTATTTATAATGGAGTTTTCTCTGAGTGTACTCTTGCCTCTTATGTTTTGAGAGCAGATTGTAGATCGAGATTGTAGCGTCTAAATCGGATATCCTTGACCTTGAACTGTTTGAGCTACTAAGGGAATAAGAACTTCATCTTACACTCATGGTTAGAAAAGGAAAAAATAATGAAAAGGACGTAAAGGTGGTGATTGCTTCGGTTGTGATACTCAATTTGTCAGATCTCCTTTGAATAGACATATGAACCTGATACAAGAAAACCAAGGGATACACGAAATTACACTCCAAACAGTCCACAAATCACAAGATTCGAGGACCTATTGGAGACTAACTCTCGGATTCACTACAACACACAATGACGAGATAGAAAGGTGTGTTTTCAACACCAAAACAGCAAAAACGACAATAAGATGAGAACAATATGATAAGAACAAACAACAAGAGAAAACAACTCACGGGTTGAAGATTACAAGATACACAAACGGTTACAAGATTACAATAAACAAAAGGGATAGATAGTTAGACCTTGGTTGGTATAATCTTAAGAACCCAAGAACAGGTGATACTCTTGAATCCTTAACTCTACACACAACGGTTAACCTAACTCCTACGTTGACACAAGAGGGACTTTACCTCCTCTAAACACCAACGTCTCAAGCCATGAATGCAACACTAGTGATTCCACACTAGTATCACCCTAGTTTCAGGTTGCCTTCTAAAGAGAAAAGAGGACTTGTCTTTCAAAGTGTTATACAACTTACAATATCATCAAAGTCTAAGACAAAAATGACCTACAATGTTCTATTTATACTAGGTTACAACTAGAATTCAAAATGACCAAAAGGCCCTTTAATGAAAAGCCTCAAAATGTCGTCCATGGAGTGTAGTGTAGGTTCGGTTTTGGTGTGTGTTTTAGGCCCTCTTTTGCATTTTTCTTGCACACTCCAAGCCTCGGGTTCATTACACTTTCACACGTCCATCCTCGTGATCGTACTTGTATCAGAACTAGAAGGACATTTCCTTTGTATTTTGCAGTTCATGGTATTTGGTAACATGTAGGGCTTTGTACATAGGTTGGAGCTTCTAGTTTGGTGGGTTGGGGGGGAGGTGTGTGCTTTTGGTTTGTTTGTATATAGTATTTCCTTGTGGGTGTTGTATCCCTGTTATTATATCTTGTTGCTTGTTATATGACGATTTTATTTACTGTCATTGTGTCCTGAGTCGGGGGTCTATCGGAAACAGCCTCTCTACTTCTTCGGAGGTATTGGTATGGATTGTGTACGTTCCACCCTCCTCAGACCCCACTATGTGCGAATATATTGGATTTGTTGTTGTTGTCTTGGATAGAAACATAAGTTGAGTAGCTAGATTTATGAATAAGATCGATCAGAATTCATCCCGCAAGTCAATTCTCCATCCATGTTTGCATCATATTCTTGATTATTTTTTTTATACTTGTAGGTGTTCTTGACTTGGCTTGGTTGATTATCTCTTTGTGCATAATGACAGTGTAAATTATCATTTATATCATCAGTTTAAATTAAATTGAGGTAAAAGGATTGCTATATATATATATATATTTGGCAAAATGATCTTCTGGACCCCTGTACTATGTCGGTTTTGTAAGTTGGACACTTCTACTTACATGTTTGTCATCTGGACCCCTGAACCCACTAAAAACCAACATTTTAAACCCTTTTTTGGTGAGTGTAACACACTCTCCCCCACTTCAGCTGCCATGTCAGCTGCCACACCTGACACGTCTGCCACGTCATTTAAAAAAAATATTACATTAAATTTCAAGTCATTTTTAAAATGCTACATAACAAATTAAATATTAAAATTAATTTAATTAAATAAGAAAATTTTATAAATTGTAGAAAAATTTGAATAATCATGTTTTTATTTTTTCTCACAAATTAAACATCAAATCCATTCCAAATAATTAAAATTCTTCTCTAACTAATTTAAATTTTTAACTATAAATTCATATATACAAACATAATAAATTTTTTATTTTTAAATTTGAATATTTTTAACAAATTCACAAAAAGTTTAATTTTTTTCAAGAGAAATTCACTAATTTTTTTCAATATTCACTATCACTCACTTTCAATTTAAATTGAAATTTTAATCCCCAAAAAAATAAAAAGATTTCAAATTTTAATTTTAATTAAAAAAAATGAAAAGAATTGAATTTAGAGGGAAAATTAAAATAAAAAGTGAAAGGGGGGGGGGGAGGGGCTGGAAGAGTGTTGGGGGGGGGTATGGGGGGGGGGGAGGGGTTGGACGGGGCTGGTGAGGTGTGGTGGGTGGGGTGGAAAGGTTGGGTAGGGTGGGGGTGGGGAAGGGCTAGACGGGTGTTGGGGTGAGGTGGGAAGGGGCTGGGTTGGGTGTGGTGGTGGGGACGAGCTGGGGTGGGGAGGAAAAAAATATTTTTATTTTTTTTAAATTTTTAAAAATATTTTTAAATTAAAAAAGATGGAGGGAAAAAAAAGGATCCTTTTTAATTTTTTTTTAAATTTTTAAAATATTTTTTATTATTTTTAAAATTTTAAAAATATTTTTAAATTATTTTTAAATTTTTAAAAATATTTTTAAATTTAAAAAGATGGAGGAAAAAAAAAGGAAAGACCTTTTTTTTATTTTTTTGAATTATTTTAATGTAAAATTGGCCAAAAATTGACCCCCACTCACACCCCCAGACGAGTGGCTACACTCTCGTTGTCCTAGTTACCATGACCTTGCCACATAAGCAAGGTCAACGGTCAAAGGGTGCAAAATATTGATTTTTGATGGGTTCAAGGGTATGACACAAACATGTAAGTAGAAATGTCCAACTTACAAAACCGACATAGTATAGGGGTCCAGAAGGTCATTTTGCCTATATTTTTTAAACTCTTTAACTTTCAGATTATATATTTTTTCAGCTTCTGATTTCCCAAGTTGTGTTTTCACCAAGGTAAATCTCTGTTTTCTTTTTAACAGCAGTTTGCGCTCTTGATTCCCAGCAATGACGTGCTTTAGTGACTGTGAGACGCCAAACGCTTGCAATGAGGTCATGGATAATAAGTAAAATTCATGTGTCAACGCTCTCACCTTGAAAGTTCATTCTCCGATGATTGGTGCCTTCCCACTTCTAATTTTTTTTTTTTTTTTTGGTTCCTTTCAAACTATTGTATAATGATGAGCTTTTTTTTTTCTAAGCTTGTATTCATTTTGTTTGAGTGATGTTTTATATCATTGGTCTTTTATCAACGCTAAAACTGAATGTGCATGCTATATTATACAGTATTGACCCAATAAATTGCAAATAATTATTGTCTATGTGGTAGATATTGAATTCTTTTGTAGTTTTTGTGTCCTTGCTTATTTATACTTTGAATTTGAACTTAGTAAATATCATTGACTATTGAGGTTTATGCTAGAAAAAAATGAACTATTAAAGTTACAAATCAAGTATCTAATATTTTGATGATATTGCAGCAGCCTAGCAAGAAGAAAATATCAGTAACACAGAGGAAAAGAAGTAGCATAGAGGAAGGGGAGGAGAAAGGGAATTGTGCAACTATTGACTACTTCAATAAGCTATCTGCTGATGTTATAACCTCTCTTTTTCTAAGGTGCCCGCTGAGGTCATTATTCATGTTAAGGTGCACATCCAAGTACTGGAATGACTTTATTATTAGTCCGTCCTTCCTTCATTCTCACCTCAGACAATCAACAGAAAATGCCCCCAACTTCTTTTTATGGAGAAGAACTTCTTGCACCGATCAGAAAGGTCCAGGCTGCGATTTGTTTCGGTCGACATGGATGGAAGCACGGAGGAGCTATACACTGCCACAGTCCCTGATGGGCAACTTGCTTGTAGCACAATGCAAGTATGCTATGATTTGGTTTGCCTTCCAACGGATTGTCGTGCTTATTTGTGCAATCCTGCCATGCAACAATTGTGTGAATTGCCGAAATGTTCACCTTCTGCTACCCCTGGATATTACCATTTGGGGTTTGGATATCTTCAGTCAAGGAAGGACATTTTTTCTGTAGGGGTCCCCGGTGTCTTCCTGGCAAACTTCAGCTTGCTCAACTAAAATGTGAGGTTCTTACTCTAAATAGGGTTGGTGACATTTCTTTGAATAAATGAAAGAAATTTCAGACACATCTTCTGATCATCCGTGCTTGCCAGGTCTGTTAGTTAATGAATGTATGTAGTGGTTGACTCAATGTTTTCCTTATGCCCATACTAATTGAATTATTTCACTTGACTTTGAAAATGAAAAATTAATGACTGTACACCCCATTTGTAAGTATTTTTGGCCTGGCTCTAATGGATTTGAAAGGGATGCTTTGCTTGCCGGACGCACGGCGCTTTCGTAGGAGTTCAATTCTAGGCCGGATACTCAAGGATTCTTCCAACTCTTCTTGGGCTTTCACCCCTTTTTTGTGGTTCAACAAGTTCTTGCAAGAATACATCCACTTTTTTGGCCTCTAATTCCACAATAAAGTCATTTTTTTGATAACAAGTAATCGTACACTTAGATTTGATATTCTTGAGGTGAGTTAGTTACCAAAGAAAGTGGTTGAGGTGGATGATATTCTTGAGGATTGTGATGAAGTTTGTTCTACAACTAAGGGAAAAACATGATCATTCAAGAAATCAACCATTACAGTTGGTGATCAACCAATATAACACCCTCAGTTCTCAATGCACTTCTTTTCATTTGATGATGTAGAGACAGAAAAATGCACTTCTTTTCATTTGATTACATAGAGACAGAAAATTGGAGTAATTCTCCTTACAAGCTCTCCGAGAAAAAAAAAAAAAAGAGATCTTTTGTTTCTTAATTCTTATTATGTCTTATCATTTGACTTTTTAATTCTTATCGTCTCTCTATCATTTGTCTAAAGTCAAATTTTAATATTTTAATATGGAGCCTTAAATATATGCACATAATAAAATTATTATTAATAATTTAGAGCTATTTTTACTATTTTTTTAATATAGTATTCTTCAAAGACACTAAACATTTAACTTCACATAGTATATTACTATTTATAAAAGAAAGGACTAGTTTTAATTAATAATATGTTAGTCATTTGCTTATAATGCATTAACTTGAATATTATTATAAGAACATTATTTATTAATATGAAGATTTGAGTTATTTAATTCAAAATTCTAAAATATTTGATGAAAAGTAGATAGTTTTTTTTCCTTTTTAATTTAAAATTTGAGAGTCATATTATCTTAAACTAACAGGAACATAAAATAGATTATAATTGATTAATATATTGTTAAAAAATGATAATAGTAAATCTAACATGCACAACACTAAAATAACACTTCCAATAGACCACACATCTGTTGTACTAGGTATGTTATTTGTTGCAACATATAATCGACCTATTGCAACGAATGAGTAAATCGTTGAAAATAATAAAAACAGATCACTAATCTGTTGCACCAGGTAGTTTATCTGATGCAACATATAATCTGTTGCAACGGATGAGTAAATCGTTGGAAACAATAAAAACAGATCACTAATCTATTGCACCAGGTAGTTTATCTGTTGCAACATATAATCAACTTGTTGCAACTGATGAGTAATTCGTTGGAAACTGTCACACCCCTGTTTTTACCGCATCCGACCCCCGCTAGGGAGTTGGTTTTGGAGAAAAATGGGTCTTTCCAATTAAAGTGACGTTTTGAAAAGGGATTATTTTATTTACAGAGTCGCCACTTGGAATTGAGTTTGGGTGTTCCAAGTCACCTTATTGAACCCCTATTCAAAAAGAAAATGACTCTTTAATTTTATTTTTCGATCTGCGAACTAGAAATCCGGATAAGGAATTCTGTTGACCGAGGGGAAGGTGTTAGGCACCCCTCGAGTCCCGTGGTTCTAGCACGGTCGCTTTAATGACTTACGTCCGGCTTAAATTAAAACCCTTTTTTTTTTAGGATTTATAATATTTGTCAACCTAAAAGTTGTTTGCCTCCATTTTCTAATTTATTTTGAAATTATTTACTGACGTGTGGCTTACCGATAGTAGTACTTTTCGGCCTCACCACAAATTTAGGCACGTTTCTCGCGCCTTTACGGCATTTATAAGTCGTCCCTATTTTCCCAATCCAAATATGCACCTAATGGGTTTTAAACCTCCCCAACCCAATTCAATTGGCTTCAAAAGGTAAATTAATTTAATTATAACGAATGGTCGGTAGCAGGGCTTTCCGACTTCATCGTCAATTTTTGCTCTCGTACAAATGATTGTGATGAGTAAACATGTAGACTAGATTGATTCAAACTGGATTCGTAATGACCCCCTAATCATATATTCTTATGATAAAGATATAAAAGCTTGAGATGAATTAAAGTAGTAACACATCAATTTCTCAACTTTGACAAACCATGATATTTGAAAACAAAGAAAGTTAATAATTTCGATGCATGGTTCAACTTAAAACTTATTCGGCACCAAACTGGACTAAGTAGAACCATAAATCTAGATTATTTTGTGGGATATGAAACATCTTATTTTAAAGACTCTAACAGACTAATAAGAGCAAAACTTCAACTCATGAGAAAAAAAATGAAATTTACATCTAAAAATATTGGCTTGTAGATGTGTTGCAGTGCATGTTGTGGACACAATAAAATTATTTATATATAGAAACTAAACCTAAACCTAAACCTAAACTAATTGATAAAAGAATGAAGAAAAAAATTCTAAACCCAAAGAACACCGGACTTTTTTTTTTTTAATTGGTTTTTCTTTTTACTTAACTGACAATCCTTGTCACGCTAGAGCATGGTAGGTGAGATGACAAGGTAAAACAGAATGACATATTAAGATATGACCTAATCATAATTTCCTTTTTTCTAAAAAAAATCTTAGATCATGCAACCCTTTAGGATATTATCCTGATGAATATACAAATATAGACACATGAAACACAAACAATCATAGTATACAAGCCTACACGTCACACATTCATGAAGCTTATACCTATTAATAAGAAATATATTTACTTAGACATGCAATAAAATATAGAACGTGATGATAGTTTATGCTAAATCTAGCGATAGTAATTATGACATGCTTTATATATTACATTAAAACTAATAATAAGTTAGATAGATACAAAAAAGAACTTCATAAAACATTGAAACCGAGTCTTGAATAATTGCAATATAGAATTGTACAAGGATGATTGAGATATACCTTTGAGAAGATCGATTCCCAACGATAAAATTATTGCAATCTACAGATTTTAGGAGTCACGAACTTGAAACCGTGGACGATAAACTCGAAGTTTAACTTGTTGCCTTTTTTTTTTTTTTCTTTTCTTCCGTTGTTTTTTTTTCCTTAGCCGTGTGTGTGTTTGTGTTTTTATATGTAGTGGTATGTGTGTGTGCAGATGTTTAGTGTAGTGTTTTTTGTTTTTTGGTTTCCGTGTGTGTGTATATGTGATATTAGTAGTGCATGTGTGTGTAGTAGTTATGGTAGTGTGGGGGGCATAGTGGGGGAGGTTGATTAGGAGTGGGGGATTGTGGGTGGTTTGGGTAGATTTAGGATTTGACTTTATCTTCTTTTTTTTTTTTTTTTTTTTTTTTAAATAAATAAGTAATAAAAATAAATAAAAACTTATTTTAATATGACTTTATTTTTTGTAGTTTTCCAAACTTTAAAAGCAATCTTGTAAAATAAGATACTAAATGACGTAAAACATTCAGTTTGGTCAAAAATTAGGTGTTTACAGAAACAATAAAAACAGATCACTCATCTGTTGCGCCAGGAAGGTTAATATAACCAATGTGTTGCAACGAATGAGTAATCCGTTGGAAATAGTAAAAACAGATCACTGATCTGTTGCACCAGGAAGGTTATCTGTTGCAACATATAACCAACCTGTTGCAACGGATGAGTAATCCGTTGGAAAAAACAAAAACAGATTACTCATCTTGCACCAGGTAGGATATCTGTGCAACATATAACCAACTTGTTGCAGAGAAAGAGTAATCCATTGGAAACAATAAAAACAGGCCACACATCTGTTGCGCCAGGTAGGTTATCTATTGCAGCCTATAAACAACATGTTGTAGCGGATGATTATCCGTTGGAAACAATAAAAACAGATCACTCATCTGTTGCAAAATGAGTTATTTTCCAAATAGAAGAGTTGTTTATCGCAACAGATGAATGATCTGTTAGATTGTTCATTTGTTGCATCAAATTTTCATTGTTGCATCAAATTTGCATCTGCTGCATCAGATGGTTCATTTGTTGCAACACCATTTTTACCAAGAAAAACAACAAATCAACCCAACACCAACACAACACACACTAATAACATCAATGGTGACCAAAAATCACCAACAAATCGAATCAACAGTTCGACAACAAGAAAAAATGTCAGAAATTAGGATTTTATGTAGTCCACATTTCAAATTTAAGCAAGAAATATTGAAATTGTTAACCAAACTAGATGAGAAGTTGGGTTAAGTTCCTCTGTTTCTTCATAACTAAAAAGACATAACTTTTTACCCGTGAAAGAAGAAACGGAACAACGAAGAACTCGAAGTTGTTGTCGCCAGAGAAGTCTTCACGTCGATTGACAGTTGAAAGTCGAAAAGGAACTCGCCCGATTATTTGTCGCCGGAGATTGAAGTTGCCGGGGATTAAGAAAGAAATTTTGTAGAACTGTTGGTTGGAAGAGAGTTGAGAGAAGTTGTCGAGAGAGAGGAGAGAGACTGGTTGATTTGGATTGAGGAGAGAGTGTGGGTTGGGTTGATTTGTATTTTTTAAAAGATTAGAAAGTTTTGAAAATATTAATCAAGTCCACAATTAACTTAATCAAGTTTCCTAATTATATTTGACCCTTTAAGTTGATCAATGTCACTAATTCTTCATTCAAGACTTAAAAACATCTTTCCTTCAATTTTTTCTGGTAAGTGCCCCTTTTTTCGATAGACAAAGTGATTCGAAAAGATTCATAAAACTAGTGACATTCTAAGTTGCATGGCTTTTTCACTTTAGATGGTGCCCCTATTTGAGATTCTTCAAACCTTCTAAGAACCCATCACACACTCATCGACTTCCACGAAGAGTTCAAATAACATAAGTGCCATCAACAAAATTGACCCAATTGGATTGATTTTTGATAGCCATGAAATATAACTTGAGGGATCGCTTGGTACGCAAGATAATGTGAGACGTGCCATGCTTAATCACGAAATGTTCCACGATGTTATAAAGTAGTGTAGAACCTGTAATCACAATACTAAATTTAGACATCTACGGGCTCCAATTTGGACGCGCACAAATAGGCACTTAAACTTTTATGAAGTTGAATAAATAGACACAAATATCCTATGTGCATAACAAACATTGAACAGCTTACTGAGAACATGACCCTAGACAGGAAGGTGTGGAAGTCGCGGATTAGGGTAGAAGACTAGTGTGAGTGTGTGGGTTGTACCAAGGTGGTAAGAGAGCGCATGTGTAGCCAAATTAGTAATCCTAGGTCTGTGTCCTTAAGTAGGAGCCTCTAGTCTGAAAAGTTTGGGTGTGGTGGATGTCTTTAATCTGGGAGTGTATTGTTACTACTAGGTGGGTGTCCTCTTTCTTATGTCTTATTTCGAATTGCTAGTATTTGCTTATTTTCGTATTTCTTTGTTATTTATTTTATATTTTATGTTTATTATTTCTTATTTCGTCTGTCATCCATCCTGTTTCATTATGGCCTTGGTGTACTATTCTCTATCTTGAGCCGGGAGTTGGAAACAGCCTCTCTACTTCTGCGGAGGTAGTGATATGGACTGCGTACATCTTACCCTCCCCAGACCTCACTTTGTGTGAATACACTGAGACTGTTGTTGTTGTTGTTAAGTGTCTACTAGTGCACATCCAAAGTTGGAAGACATAGATGCAAGTTGAAGCCACGTTAAAAGACACATTTATTTATCTGGGTATACAAACACCTGAACATTCTTTTTCAACAACACTGGAACATGATTTAAGAAACAATATCATTTACAACATTTTATCATAAATATATTCTTCATAAGAAACATTTGACTTTCACAAAGAGGAATCTTGCCTAGTTGGATGCATCACAAATTTAAAGAAATGAGTACATAAGCAGACCATTTGTACTGCACTGAGGTAGAATAAACATCACCAGCATACTAGCAACACAATAACCAAGTTGAAGCTGCACATAAAGGTCTCATAAAAATAAAAATTATTCACAGGATTGTATCGATATTTCTGTAATCCCAGTAAACAGTTTCACTTCTCTGGACAAGAAATTTACATTCTTCTCTGGGATGGAATACCACTAGGACAACCGTAGCATTTTGCTTCCTTTCGGAAATCCCAAACACAACTAATAGCATATATATGTGTATAGAAAACTAGCAATCTTCAATAATGAAAAACTTCCGCATACGCCTGCAAAGTGTGAGTATATAATTGGTCAGATGCTACGAAGGAATCTTGTAATATGACACTACTGCATTCTCATAGGCACATCCATCATATTCATAGCCAACAAGTCTTTCAATCAGCGACATTAGCTTAATTTATTTCATATTCAAAGGTTCTCACTCTAGAATAATCAAACATTGAAAATGCATTCAGAAAAATCAGAACATTTGGTAGCACTCGACATAGCTTTAAAAGCTATCTTCTCGAGACAGTCAACAGGCCTACAAAGATGTAGTCGCACATGCTACGCAAAGGGCATGTTCTAAGTGGAAAAATAATTTTGAACAGAATAGTGAGAACACCTATCAGATCCAAAATTGGTCATATTTCTTGACACTTTTGATAATTATGACAGCAAGAACTTATCTAATGTTCAACAGTAGATAACACTGTCTTTTACAAACTGGAAAAGGCCCTAAATAATACGTAATAGTATATTGCCTTTGCTAACAAACACTACGTGTTATACACAAACAGCAGAACCCAAGATCAACTTAAACAAGAGCTGATTAGTCAAAAGTTGGTTATATTTCAGAAGGAATTTACTGGGAGAAAATGACATAATTCAACATATTTATTTTGGTATCATATCTAGTGAAACAAAAGCAAATAAGAGGCCACGAGGTTCGAGAAATGCTTACATTTACTGCTTCAATCAGTTGCTGCTTCAATTATTAAACAGCATATAGCCTTATCACCTGATCTATCTTGGCACGACAGACGGGGCAGCCCCACTTCTTTCCCTTGATTTCATTCAAACAAGACATGCATCCAGCCATATGTCCACAAGGGATGCAAGCTCCTTCCACTGGAGCATCTAAGCATATTACACAAGATGAAGAAGCAACATCAGGATTATTGCTTTCATGTGCTTTGGAGTTCTGAACAGTTGGAGAAGACAAGTCAACTGGGCTGGAATCGATTGATGGATAATGAATTGGCCCATTGTCTATTATGTCATCCGTAAGAGGAGGAGCTGTTGGGATAGATGCAGTAACCGGATTCTCTGGCATCGCTTGGACAACAGTCGACGTATCACTTGAAGCCTGAACTTGCGCTACTTGAGTGCCACTTGAACTGGCTTCCTCGACTTGACAGGCACTACTACTAGTTTTTTGTGAAGAAGCCCCGGTAAAAGAGCTATGACCGTGACTGGCAACATCAACAGGGTTAGTCCAACTCGCTGATGTTTCTGTTCCTGATCCTGGGTGATTCTCATGATAGGTTGGTCTTTGTTGTGAAGCAGACTGAAGAGAGGCACTAATAGCCATTGCTAACTCCACATCCTCTGTGGTTGATGGAGCAGTTGCAGGGACGACTGGGGCTTGAGATCGAAAAGGAAATGCTGGATGCATGACCTGAATATACAGTACAGCAGCTAAGATACGTTTTTTAACTAGCCAATGTCTAAAAAAAGCACTTAAATGAGCTCAACGGTAGCATAGTCCTTGTTATGAATTCATGATAATAATAAATTATTAAGCAATTGGCAAGTCAAGAAGTAGATCTACACATGACTGCAAACTTAGCTTCTGAAGAGAAAGGATGTTTGATATTTCACCTGAGGAATTCCCTTGCATGCATTGCAGAAAGACTGCAATTGCTGTTTTTCGCTTTCCTGGACCGCTGCAAGTTTAATCCTTGCTTCTGCAATCAACATTTTGGATGTGGGGAAGTGGCTCAGTAATAAAGTTGCATTATGTAAATAATGGTTCTTTGACTTAAACAACGGAATCATCTGACAGACAGATGGGCAATTCTACAAAATGAAACAATCACTTCGAATCCTTAAACTAGGAGATGTTTCTGAGAGTTTTTAACCAATATTTTTTTCTTAGTTTTGGATAGGTTAATTTTCATCCATCTGAACACATTCATCAGATCCACTTGTGGGAATCCACTGGGGTGGCTGCTGTTGTTATTGAAGCACATAAATCATTTAATTTTTGCTTAAGTTGAGCATTTTTGGCCCAACTGACCTGAAAACTAAAAAATAATGATGAAACCACATGCCACCACAGAAGGGGCAGAATTGGGGAAGAAAACAGGATGGCCGTTTAGACCGTGCTCATGCGAGTGGCAAATGGTTTCACCATTACTTCTTTGGTTCAATAAGTATCATTCCACTAGTTGGACTAAATTTGCTAAATTTTAGGAAACATGAGGCATGATATGAGCTCATACATATATTGAAAGAATGAAAATAGACCTACCACAAACACAAGGGACAGTTTTGGTTAAGACTCAAGTTTTTGAACAATGTTTTCAATCCTAAGATGAAGGTATTGCACAAGCAACACGCAGTACGGATCTCAGATGCTTAAGTATGTAAACAATAGTATGAGAATTACATGCAAAAGTATTATCATTTCAGACACCCAGGAGTAAATTTGACCAATAAGATTTAAGCATAAACTTAGAAAGCGACCTTAGCAATTGATTAGAACAGCTGGAACATTTCTAACTGACTTGAATAAGCTCTCAGCAAATTTGAATAGTCGTATAACTAGTTCTCAAACCCAACAACAGCAACATACCAAGTGTATTCCCACAAGTGAGGGGAAGCCCCATATATATAGGCCTAATACATAGAAAATGTCTCTTAATCTTGTCAAGATATTCCATTTAGACACTCGAACTAAGTCATGTTCCAATCAAACACTTTAACTCCTAATAAAGTGCTCCAGACACTTCCGATTCAAAATTTGAAAAAACTTTTGCGTGTGTTGTCATTCGCCTATTAGTTAACTGCAGAAAATATGTCATCTCCTTTAGCCATACACATCAACCTCAAGTAAACAATTTATATGATTTTACAACTTATCGAGACAAACACATAATTATAAAAAAAGGACACATTTTATGTGGTTAACTTAACTACTTAACAGACGGATGAGAACACATGCAAAAAAGTCCAAATTTGGAGCCGAAAGCGTCTAATTGGGCCACTTTATTAGGAGTTGAGGTGTTCAATTGAAAAGGTTAGTTTGATTGTCTAAATGGAATATCTTGGCATGTTTAAGGGGTTGGTTATGTATAAAGCCTATATATATCACTATATGTGTAGACACTAGCACATACTGTAGTTGGAGAACTACAGCTGCCAACATATTTTTAAGTGATAGAACTGCCTTATTGTGACTTTCACACTTAATAAAAATTGCTTAGCCCTTTTCCTAGTTACAACTATGTCACCCCAATTCTTTTGGGGGACTTTTGCTAGATCAGAATACAATGTACTTACTCCTAGCTCCTCGCAGACTATTCTTTACCAATTGGGAGGGCATTATCCCTCGCCTTCGCCTCCAGCGCCTCGGGACTATAATGAAAATTAACAAATAATCATCTTCAAATAGAAATATTTCATTACAGCTATAAGAACTCTGGTTGAAGAACGTAGGAAATTACTGTTTGAAATATCGGATATGATAACTGCTGAATCAGGCTGGCTGAAATGTGGTTCTTCCATATTGGCCTTCCACAGAGCAACTATTGTGCGCGGCTGAGCATCCTGGTCAAGATATAGCTCTACATAAGTTAATAGCATGAACCATTGAACTTCTCAGAACAACAAACAAATTGCTTTTCCATGCCCATTTGGGAAGCATATGACGTGAGCAGCAATCAGGAAAGAAAACATGAAAACGGGGGATCTTGTCTTTTCTGACCAAAAAAGAACCCAGAGGTAGGGAAGAATGTAATCTATTAGCAAAAGAAAGAATGTCAAGACTCACAATGTAGTAAGTCCACCTGAAAATTTTGCAAAATAATAATGATCAAATTTTGTTCATTCATAAATGATGTGGTTTATCAAAAGTACACTTTTATGAGTAGAGATGGTAAATTTCTTAAGTTTTTTTAAGAGGCATTCCAAGGAAACCATCCAGGACTAGGACTAAGAGGAAAAAATATGAATTCAGCTCATTGCTTAACACCTGAAGCCAGGTATATGAATCTACTTTGTAAATCCAGTATTACCTATGATCATTGAATGAATAAAAATTTAGATATAGTACGTTTAGTATATGCTCTCTGCATAGACCTATGACAGACAAGAAATAACCCAGTCATCAAAAAAAAAATTAGTTCCCACCATATACATTGTAAAAGATTAGAAAACCAAAGTTACCTGTACAGCTGAATATATAGCAAGCTCCAACTTGAAAGGCTTTCTGAGATTACGGGAACCGCATGGTATGACAACCACCCACCTACAAAAATGTGGAATCATCATAAGTCCATTTTGAAATAATGGTAAAAACTTGAATAAAAGGCAAGAGCAAATTATTGAACTGTAAAAAAATCGGTAGCAGTAGAAATAAGATTCAACAAAACGGACAAAATTCTTTCTTAGGAAGGATTCCCCTTACTGGGGGTGGGACTATTACACCATGATAAAGAAATGGACATTGGGTCTTACTCAACCTCAAAAGCTAGCTCATGAGGGGAGGATTGCCCAAGACCATATAAGGAGACCAAGGACCCTTTAACCCACCGATGTGGGACTCAAACACCCCCCGCACGCCCAGGGCTGGACATCTGGAGCATGGACAATATAAGAGGGGGGACCCAACATCGGAAACAATGAACTGGGTGAACCTGGCTCTGATACCATGATAAAGAAATGGACATTGGATAGCTCTTGAGGTTGAGTTAGGCCCAAGGTCCATTTCTTTATCATGAGCACCAAGCAACAATGATGCAATACATTGGATAACAAGCCAAAAGAAGGGAAAAAACTATATGAGATGGTGTGAGACCAATCTAAGAAGTCTGAAAGTAAATAATTTTATTAAATATAACCACGTGAAGATACATTAGTCAAGTCTGAAAGAAACACCCTACAAATGACTCTACTTAAAACAATTTTATAGTGATAATAAAATGAACATTATACTCACACTTTCCGACTAAGCAACTGTGGCGCCAATAGTTCAAGGAATCCAGGCCCGTAAAGTTCTCGTAGCCAACCAGAAAATAAGCAAATCTGGCTCTAAACACACATGAAAAAGAAGGATGACATTGTGAAAGGAGAAAATTAGAACATTATCCTTGCATAAGTTGAACAATTGAATTAAAAACATAAAACTGAAGTGTGAACATATACCTCAATTGCACGGACAACATTGCTGAAACCTTTAATTCTGGCAACATCAAGGGGAGTTTGGCAGTCATCATTCATTATCAACGCATTTGCTTAAAACACATGAGACAAGAACGAGATCAAACAAGTCAAAAAGGGACTGATAGCATAAAAGAATCATTCAACAAATGTACCAGTTTAAGAAGAATACCTCTATGTGAAAGGAGTAACTTAACCGTCTGCTCAAGACCTCTTTTTGCAGCATGATGTAGAGGAGTCCCCGCATGACGACCTAAAGATGTACATAAAGGTGTTAAAGGATCAAATAGATATCCATTATATACAGAACAGTTGACCAGCACTGATTATGTAAATAACAAGCATTGTTTCCTACTTAAGAGGTGAATGCACATTTTTTGGTGTGACGAAATAAATTTGGAAATTTTAAACAAATGTAATACAAGTATCCTGATAAATTCAGGACACTTCATCTGAATCTAGATGAAAATAGAGGCAGGTAAAATCAAAGCATTTAAATTTTCTAGTAATAACCTATGTTATTATTATGCACAATTGCTTGAATTAAAGAACGAAAGGTTAATCTCCATTGAAATTGAGAGATACTAAATATGCACATGATTTGGCTATTCCAAATTATTACTCCATCCATATCTTCAAAGTAGATGATATACTTTCATTAACAACAGATTAACACAAGAAGTTTGAAGTTGGAAGTAGGTGTTTGGACAATATTGGTTGAGGTTGAAAATTAGAGTATTTGAAACCGAAGTTGAGAAAGTGTATTTGGAAGTTAAGGTGCTTCGACATGGATTTCACTAGGAAAAAAGATAGAAGATTTGCGAGAAAATTATTATTTAACTGAAGTTTTTCTCAAACAAGTTTTTCAATATATCACCAGTATTTGCAAATACTAGTGGACAAGCTAGTATTTGGAAATACTCAACTTTAGTAATTGCAAACACTAAATTAATATTCATTGCCAACTAACAATATCACAGTTAACAAGTTGTTCTAATGCCTAAGCGATAATGCAAATGTCAGCAGGTAAAACAGTACACTGAATAGATAACATCACCACTACAATAAAATAAAAACTACCATTACTTTATATGCTTGAGGGGAACAAATATCCTATCAAGATAAAAGGAGAAGAATGTTATGATGAATGAAATTAAAGTGTGTAAAATATGTTGAGGTGGGGCCAATGGGGGAGTTTCTCTTATACAAATAAATTACAATTTCATAACACTAGAATGATCATACTGTTATCATTCCCAAAAAACATTAGCATTGATAACTTTCTCGTAAAATAGATGCAAGAATCAAGGGACTTAACATGAAGTCTAACAAGTAATGTCGAAACACTCATGTCCCCAGCCACGTAAACACAAAAGATATACATGTCAATCAGCCCCATGAGTTAGTCTTTCTTTTACTTACTCCATTATTACACAAATATTTTCCCCATTAAGTCACAACCACAATTTACCGTCTTAGTATATAAAAATAGAGAAGATCATTACCTGGACGGTAAGCATTGACATTGGCACCCAATTCTATCAAAGTTTTTGCTACATTGTAAAGTTCAGGATTCATGCACGCCACAATCAATGGTGTCTTCCCTTCCTTATCTAGCCACTGAAATCAAGATATTTAACACATTATAACAACAAATTCCTGTAATATTCTTATCATTATAAGCTTTGTTGTTCGGATTCTCCGAAAATGCTACTAGGACTCTATTGGATTCTCTAAAACTTGTGTATTTTTAGAGAATCTGACACAGGTGCAGCAACATTTTTGAAGAGTACGAACAACATAAAACATTAGCATATAAGAAAGAATACATACGATCTATGCGGTAACTGGTCGTAAACCCAAATTAAGGAGGACGGTTAAGGTACATGGACTGCCAGCATAAAGATAGTCTAATCATGATGAATCCTCTCCACACGGAATTTGTGGAATAGAGCGGATAGATACCCAACGTTCATAACGCGGACCCTAACTAGTTTAGATCAAGTTTTAATTCATTGATTAATAAGTTTACACACAAACATACTAAAGTTTCAAGTTTTTTCCACAATAGAGCAGAAATGATTAGCAGTCAGCAGTACATCATACATACATAATCAACCAAAAAAACATACTTCAGCTATTAAAATCCTAAATTTAGTTCAGTCAACCATCAACATTACTTCCTCCGTTCACTTTTAATTGTCACACTTCATTTTTCCAAGAGTCAAACTACATGCTCTCTGACCAACATTTTAAAGTGTAATTTTTTAAATTATATTAATACGAAAAGGATTGCAACTTATAGTATTTTTCATATAATTATCAAACACCTAAATTAAAAATGTTGAATTAATCTAATACTCCTTCTATTCATTTTTACTTGTCACATTTTGCTTTACGAAAGTCAATTTAACTAAACTTTGAAGCTAAATTGAAGTAGATTAATTTAATATTTAAAATTAAAAATTCAGAAAATATACAAAAAATACTATAAGTTGCAATCTTCTTATATTAATATGATGAAAAATTCATCTTACAATGTTATATCAAAATTTATATAGTTTGACTCTCGAGAAGCTTACGGCGACAACTAAAAACATTCAAAATTAGTCAAACTGACTCTCGTAAAGCGTAAAGCGAAAAGTAACAAGTAAAAATGAACTAAATTCATAGTCTTTCATCACTCAATCACATCAATTTCGTAATTTTTCCCCCACTTACTTCTCAATAAAATTCTAAACAAATGCAAAAATCTCCAAAATATATAAATATATATTAAAAAAATCATATTAATTCAAAAAAAAAAGACAAAATATAAAATTAAATTACACAAAAAAAAATCAAATCAATTATACCTCAAGCCCAGCGCCTTCGTTACGGAGAGATTTAATGCCTTCAATGTTTCCATAATTAACTTGTTGATATAGAAGCTCGTCTTTCGATTGTTGCTGCCCCATATTATGATTATGAAAAAAGAATAAGAATTGAAGAAAATTAACAAAATATTTTCCTCTTTATATTTTGGGGGAAAATTATTGAGGAAAGAGAAAGTTTTTTCTGACTTTAAAATTACGCGGTTGGGTGTTGGAAATTTGTGGGGCGGGGGGGCCGAAATAATAAATATTTCCTCCCTTTCATATTATTTTAATTTTAAAATACATGTCACCTTCCACGACAATTAATGAGAAGAGATCACTTTATTTTCACTGGGATTTGTCAATATAATTTGTAATATTTTGATTCTTGAAGTTAATTTAATTAATTATTTCAAATTAAATTAAATTAATTAAATTATAACTTTTTACAAATTAATATAATGAAAAATAAATTTTAAAATATTAATCAAAGCTGATACCATTCAAATCAAAAAGAAAACTATATAACAAGTAGTACTATTTTCATATCAAAAAGAAAACTATATAACAAGTATTATTTTCATAACAAATACTATTTTCATATCATTTTCAAAACTTTAAATTTAATTACTATTATTTATTATTAAAAAGGTAAAACATAATAAATTTTTTATTTATCAAACTAAATAAAAAATAAAATATTTATTTTATATAGAGGTCAAATAAAATTTAACGAATCATTACGAGGAAATGAGGGGGCTTGCTTAATTAACAAGGATTGGAGAAGTAGATAAACTAATACATCTAGATGACGATGGTTTTGCACTTTTAGTCCCTCTATTTTTTATTTTTATTTTTTTGGAAAATTTTAGACAGAGACTGCATTAATTAAGGGTGTGTTTGGTACGAAGGATTTTTCAGTTTTCTCCTGTTTGATTGACTTACAGGTTTTGGAAAATATTTTTTAAATCAACTCATTTTTCTTAAAATTAAGGAAAATGACTTCCCTTCAAAAAGTAAGGAAAACATTTTTTAAAACTCTCTTTCAACATTACTATTAAATTGAAATATTCATATAACTCTCAAAATCACTCATTCATACTCCGACCCTTAATATCCCACCCCAATCCCCACCCCACCCCCACCCCCTACCATTTAAAACTTTTTTCTTATCCCACCCTTTTTATCATATTCATTCTCAGTCTTTTTGTTAAATATATACAAATATTTTTAGAAAACACACTTATCGTCACGCCAACGGTGATGACTCGGCAAAATCGATATTTATGATTATTTCATTCGTGTTGAATTAATTATATTTAAGAATAAAAATAAGTTTGAAAAAAAAAATATTTTTCTAGAAAAATCACCAACTTTAAATGGTCACTACTTTAATCTTCAAATCAAAATAAAAATACGAAATAACCGAACCGAATCTGTAAAAACCAAATCAAACCAAACCGAAATAATTTTGGTTTGGTTATGATTGTTATTTTCGTCAATCCAAAAACCAAAAAAAACGTACCGATATTCAACAATCAAACCGAACAAACTAAATGCTCACCTCTAAATATAAGTAAGAAACAACTTATTTTTTTAGAAAATATTTCTCCTCCTTCATATCGAACACACCCCAAAAAATATTTTTTGAGATCAAAAAATATTTTTCTAAAATGTATTTTTATGATTTAGCTAAAGATTAAAATGTATTTTTTGACAGTTATTTTTTCATTTTCCAACCAAACATTACAAAATATTTTCCAAAAAATATTTTCCATCCATCAACCAAACATAGGAAAACAAGTAAGAAATTAACTTGTTTTTCAAGAAAAAAATTTCTAGGAAAACATTTTCCTTCATAGCAAACACACCCTAAGTGACTTCAAATTCATCGAAATTTCAATGAAATTCGATCTCCTTTTATTTTGGGAAAAAGGCTAAATTATTTATCACTCTTTATTTATTTTTTTCTTTTTGACTAACAAAAATCCAATAGGAAATTGGGAGCTTTGACCGGATTAGAATCTTGAAACACTATAATTTAATATGCTAATTTTATCTTTTTAAAGGAAAAAATGACTGAACTTACTAGTCTACTTTAATTATATTTAAAATTACCTTCGACTTTATCTTATTACAAGTTTAGTAGATTTCTTTCCTCTCTATGTAAGACTAGAGTGCATGGCCCGTGTCAGCACGAGGCAACACTATAAACATTTTTTAGTATTAATATTCGATATTGATGAGATACAAATATAAATGTATATTGATTTAAAACGATAATTTTTTAAATAATAACTATTTGACGGTACTCAATAAGGAGTGAACTTTTAGTATGATGTGTCATGTAATCGAGTTATTTTGATTGTTTGATGATAAGATTGAGACCTGTTACAAAATATAGAAAAGATGTAGAATTAATATTCAGAGGATTATTTCATACAAAAACTGAAACAAAAGATACTTCAATTAACAACAAAGTCTTTGATCATCTTCTCAAAGATGATTATGGTTGAAGCAGCTCCAACAAACATGTCATAAACGTATTTTTTCTTGTTTTAATTAAATATTATTAATTTTCTAATACATAAATGACTTATAATAATAATTAGGGGTGGGATAGTAAAATCACGGCACAGCTCTTGAAGCAGCCATGTCGAAACTAATGTTTTAATTAAATATTATGAATTTTTTAATACATAAATGACTTATAATAATTAATTAGGGGTGATACAGTAAAATCATGGTTGAAGGAGTTCAACTTAATTTAATACAAGAGTTAATTTATTATTTTTTGTCTATTTTATTTTTTAAAAAATATGATTAAATTTTTGACACTTAGATGACTCATACTAATTAATTATAAGCGATATTTAGCAAAATTATGGTTGAAGGAGTTGCAACAGACATGCCATTGATTTTTTTTAATTAAATATTATTAATTTTTAAATACATAAATGCCTTATAATGATTAATTAGGTATGATATAGTAAAAATCACGGTTAAAGCAGTTTAAACAAACGTCATAAATATCTATTTTTTATTATATATTATTAATTCTAATATATAAATGACTTACAATAATTAATTAGGGGTAATATAATAATTTTTTTTTATTAATTCTAATATATAAATGACTTATAATAATTAATTCAGGGTAATAGTAAATCACAGAGCAATTAGGGATGATATAGGCAGACATGTCATCTATTTTTTAATTAAATATTATTAATTTTTTAATACATAAATAACTTATAATAATTAATTAGGGATGATATAGTAAAATCACGGTTAAAGCAGTTTAAACAAACGTCATAAATATCTATTTTTAATTAAATATTATTAATTTTAATATATAAATGGCTTATAATAATTAATTAGGGGTAATATAATAAAAAATATTATTAATTCTAATATATAAATGACTTATAATAATTAATTAGCGGTAATATAATAAATCACTAAGCAATTATGGTAATATAGTAAATGACGAAGCAACTGATTTTTTTAATTAAATATTATTAATTTTTAATACATAAATGAGTTATAATAATCAATTAGGGATGATATAGTAAAATCACGGTTAAAGCAACTGAAACAAACGTCATAAATACATATTTTTTAATTAAATAATATTAATTCTAATAAATAAATAATTTATAATAATTAATTAAGGATAATATAATAAAAAAATATTATTAATTCTAATATATAAATGACTTATAATAATTAATTAGGGGTAATATAGTAAATCGCAGAGCAATTAGGGGTAATATAGTAAATGACAAAGTAGCTGATTTTTTTAATTAAAATTATTAATTTTTTAATACATAAATGACTTATAATAATTAACCAGGGATGATATAGTAAAATCACGGTTAAAGCAGTTGAAACAAACGTCATAAATATCTATTTTTAAATTAAATATTATTAATTCTAATATATTAATGACTTATAATAATTAATTAGGGTAATGTAGTAAAAGAATATTATTAATTCTTATATATAAATGACTTATAATAATTAATTAGTGGTGGTATAATAAATCACGAAGAAATTAGGGGTAATATAGTCAGACATGTTATCTATTTTTTAAATTAAATATTATTAATTTTTTAATACATAAATGACTTACAATAATTAATTAGGGATGCTATAGTAAAATCACGATTAAAGCAGCTGAAACAAACGTTATAAATATTTTTTTTAATTAAATATTATTAATTATAATATATAAATAACTTATAATAATTAATTAGGGGTAATATAATAATCACGGTGCAATTAGGGGTAATATAGGCAGGCATGTCATCTATTTTTTAAATTAAATATTATTAATTTTTAATACATAAATGACTTATAATAATTAATTGGGGATGATATAGTAAAATTACGGTTAAAGCAGCTGCAACAAATGTCATAAATATTTATTTTTGTAATTAAATATTATTAATTCTAATATATAAATGATTTATAATAATGAATTAGGGGTAATATAATAAAAAAATATTATTAATTCTAATACATAAATAAATTATAATAATTAATTAGGACTAATATAGTAAATTACGGAATAGTTAGAGGTAATATAGTAATTGATGAACCACTGCTCGAAACCAGTGCTTCTATTGTATAGAAAAGAAATGAGAAAAGAATTATCTTTTCAAAACATATCATAACTCTGAATTTCAATCTATTCATCTCAATTTCTTCGTGAATCTCATTATTGTTTCAACTTCTACCTTGTCGATGAGAGTTTAATTTTCACTTTGTAATTCCTTTTCCCGCTCTTACTTTTTCACATCTTCTGATCTTCGTGGATTAAGAAAAAGGACAGTTTGATGTACTAAAGATTTTATTGTGTGCAAAGTAGATAAATGTTTGGAGCACAAAATGGTCTATTATATGCAATCTCACCTAATATTTCTTAAGGGTTTTCGCGGTTTGAACTCATGACTTACGAGTCACATGAAGGAAACTTTACCGATTACTCCATGACTCCCTTTAACCCATGACCTCCTACTCTTTGTGGACTACCTAAATAAAAATACGGTCAGACCTCTCTATTTTGTCGCTTCATAATAACGATATTTTACTATAACGGTCTAATTTTCTCTGAAATCGATTTATCATATTAATTTACTTCTCTATAACGTCATTCTACCTATAATAGCAATGACGTTTATTATAGTGGTACTCTTTGTAAAATCACTTCGCTATAACAACATAATCAAATATTATGTCACAGTATTTTGTAAGAAATATATCATGTATAAAATAAATAATCGAATAATTTATGTCAATAATTATTAATGTCATGCACACAATAAATTTCAAGTACGAATATCTAATTAAAAGTAAAAGATTATATTTAAATGGTGCACGTCAATTACTTCACGAGCAAATTGCTACTAATATTTATCTTTTTCATATTCCTGCTCTTTCTAATTTTACATACTTTTATTTACAGCGATTACCTGAGATCTAAATATCAAATAACAATATACATGTATAACACCACATGCATATCTCTATAATGGTCATCAAATTTTCGAACAAACATTATCAGTGTAGTTATGCTTTGACTATACGAAGTTTATTCGCCGAACCGACCGGTAGTTTAAAAAATTGGAAATTAACAAAAAGAGAATTATCTTTCCTCTCCATGTAAGATGAGAAAAGAATTATCTTTTCAAATAGAGGCGGAGCGAGGATTTCAACAAAAGAGATTTCATATTCAAAGAAAATTTAGTCGAAGAAGATTCAACACCTACTATAATCACATAAAAAATAATTTTAATTATGTATAAATAATATATTTTTCCGTCGAAGGAAATTCGGCCGAACCCCTGAACAGAAGGTTGGCTCCGCTCCTGTTTTCAAAACATATCATAACTCTGAATTTCAATCTATTCATCTCAATTTCTTCATGAATCTCATTATTGTTTCAACTTTCATCTTGTTAATGAGAGTTCAATTTTTACTTTGTAATCCCTTTCCCAGCTCTTACTTTTTTCTCATCTTCTACTCTTTGTGGACTAAGAAAAAAGACAGTTTGATGTACTAAAATTTCTGTTGTGTGCAGAGTCAGAGAAATGTTTGGACCGCAAAATGGTCTATTGTATGCAGTCTCATCTAATATTTCTTAAGGGGTCGTTTCCACGGCTTGAACTCGTGACTTACGAGTCACATGGAGAGAACTTTACCGATTACTCCATGGCTCCCTTTAACCCGTGACCTCCTACTCTTTGTGGACTACCTAAATAAAAATACGGTCAAACCTCTCTACGATGTTGCTTCATTATAACGACATTTTACTATAGTGGCCTAATTTTCTCTGAAATTGATTTTTCATATTAATTTACTTCTCTATAATGACATTTTACTATAGCGGCCTGATTTTCTCTGAAATTAATTTTTCATATTAATTTACTTCTCTATAACGTCATTCTACCTATAATAGCAATGACGTTTATTATATAGGTACTCTTTGTAAAATCACTTCGCTATAACAACATAATCAAATACTATCTCACAGTATTTTGTAAGAAATATATCATGTACAAAATAAATAATTAAAATATTATGATAATAATCATTAATGTCATGCACACAATAAATTTCAAGTACAAATATCTAATTAAAAGTAAAAGATTATACTTAAATGATGCACATCAATTACTTCACAACTTCACTGAATAAATTGCTACTAATATTTGTCTTTTTCATATTCATGCTCTTTCCAATTTTACATACTTTTATTTATAACAATTAACTGAGATCTGAACGTCACATAACAATATGCATATCTCTATAATAATCATCAAATTTTCGAACAAACATTATAACTATAGCGATAGCTTTGACTTTACAAAGTTTATTCGCCGAACCTACCGGTTGTTTAAAAAATTGGAAATAAACAAAAAGAGAATAGTTACTACTACGTTGTTGCCACTCACACCAAAAGTCATATAGATTAGTTGATGGTGGCTGTCATTGGCCTCAGGGAATTTCACTGCTCATTCTCTTCACATTTAAATTTCCATTTTCCACTAATTCAGAATTTTTAGTCACCTGAAAATGAGTTCAGGGAAGAAACCAATAAACATAATAGAAGCAACAAGAAAGTTGGAAGTTGATCATCGTATTCCACTCCAATATTACTATAAGATAGCTCATAATCTTCTCAAAAAGGTATCATTACTATTTATAAAATATAAATAGTCACCGTCAAAATTACATTATTTGACTCTCGAAATTATAATTGAGTACTACATATATAGTAACTTTTGTTCGAACGATGTATTTGATTTAAGTGATTTATTAGTGTCAAAAATATGTAGGGGGTTATTAGTATTTTCAGTGATCGTTCTAAATTTCAGAATTCATAAAGTTGAAATCTCGACGTTGCTTTCTGGTAAATATAGTCTAGTTATTATGATTCCAGATACATGATTATATTTGAGTGTATTAATATTTGAGATCAACTTAAAAATAAAATTGTTTGACCCTTGTAATTTAAACCACATCTCTCATATGGTAGTTAATTTTAGTTTGGAATCTTCATTTCTATTACAAATGTTTCAGTTATCGTGCTATTTTGTTATTTACTACTGTTCTTTTTCTGAATGCTCTGCACAACTTTCCTTATTAGTTGCCGTTTTTTCTTCACTTCCGGTTTTCTTTTCATAACCTCTTTGCTTTATTGCACTTGATCCAAGGGTCCTTCGGAAACAACCTCTTAGCTCCACAAAAGGTAAGGGTAGGTATATATGTGTATGCCATCCCCAGACCCCACTTGTGTGATTTCAATAGATATGACGCTGTTGTCATCGCATTATCCTGAAGGGGATATTTAAAGTATGTATCTTCCTTTTTTGATAGGAAAATTAGATCTTTGTATCTCTTCCCTTGAAAACAGCAAACCTCCCTATGCATGTAATGTTGAACATATATAGAATCAAATCATATCTATATGCATGAATTGCTTTTGTTGTGTTCTTGCAAGCCTTCTAGTTTCAATTTCCATGTTCTTATAAGAAGTGAGATGTGAAGATGGTAAATGTGTGGGAGAATTAACAAGATGGACTATTAATGCTACATCTCTACCAAATTCATCTTGTCATTTATATCGTAGACATAGAAGCAGTTTATATTCTTGAAGTTATGAGTTTATATCTACCATTTATTGCAATGAATAACAAATAAATTTATATTTCGCGTTAACAGTGCTGCATAGAAGCTCAAGAATTAGAGTAGAACTATATTGCACTACTAGCTAACCACCGAGTATTAACAGGATAAGGGTGAAATAAAGAAATCTAAGGTTTGGGTTGCTGTGGCTTAATGCTTCAGGCCTTGTTGATGCTTGGGGTTCATTTGTTTTCTGTTGGTGTAACGCGCTAGGTGGAAAGAGTAAATCTAATAGCTTTGGAAAGTTGATGGTAGTCGATGTATTATAGGTGAATGCAGACAAGAATATTAAGGAGGTAACATGTTAAACCAACATCACTGTTTAAAGAAAAGTTGTTTGCACCATCCTTCCTGCTACTTTGTAAAATTTATAGTAGCTTCGATTGTTCAGTTAGGTTCAGGTATGTGTAGTATAATTTCGTCTATGCAAATGAAATCTGTTAAAACTTCTTGAGAGACGAAAACATACTCCTTAGTTTGATCATTCTTTGCAAGTGCTTTTTATCGGCATTGCTTAACTCTGAGTTGGTGTTGTTTTATTGAGGTTAAAGTGGTGCTTCGTTTTCCTCTAGGCAAGCATTTATCGGCAGGAGAACAACATCATAGATCTGTACATTCTGCAACTCAGATACGCCAGGTAAACAAACATTTTCCATATTGATGTTGATAACGTCTAGAGGCGTTAAAACTCCTATATATATATGAGTGACATCTGAAATATTTCTCTTCTTGTTTTCAGTCTTATAACAGAAACTATGCCTTTCCACCGAGAATACAGTACTTCAAATCATAGAGAAAAGATATATTACAAAAAGGTAATTGAAGCGATGTCTCTAATACTTAATTCAGGTGAAACTTGCACTAGTTTGCATATTTGTCCTCGTGGATGTTAAATCGTTACAACTGTGATGTAATTTAAGAAACTACTGGATGTACTTCGCGAGCTGGAATGTTTAAGACCAGAAGTTGAACGGGAAATTAGTAAAGTGAACAGAGAACATGCATTGAAGGAACTGCATCGGCAAAACAATGAATCATCGTCTAGACAGCAGCCTCTTAGTAGAATGGCTTCTTTATGGCCAAACAATAAGCAGGTAATCCGTCCGTGTCAGTCTCAGATATATCCTATGTTGCTAAGACACTCCAAAATGTTGTCGTACCCGCGTTTGATCCTCCAAGAATGTATGGCTTTTGGATGATCCCAACACACTCCCAACGATATTGTTGAAGCGTCTGAGCAACATAGGATGTATCCATTCAAACATATGATTTACGCGCAAAAATGATCATTGACTACTAATTGCATGTTTCCAGACGAGGCATTCAAGACTGACTCTAAATATCCGCGTTAGTACCCCTGAAGTTGTTGTACCGTCAGCACCACCAATCGAAAATTTGGTCATAGGTGATGAAGCCCCATCACAAACTAGTTCATCTGAGTCTAGTTTTGCAGATTCATCTTCTGCAACAACGGAGAACTCATCAAAGAAAACACACGATGAAGGTTGTTCGAGGACTGCTTCATCGTGTATCATATGCTATGAATCCCCAATAGAGGGTGCTTGTGTACCATGTGGACATATGGCTGGGTGCATGTCATGTTTGAACGAGATTAAAGCCAAAAGCTGGGGATGCCCGGTCTGTCGCGCTGAAATCGAGCTTGTTCTACGTTTATATGCTGTTTAACATGTCAAGAAGTATATAATCTTGATCTATGTGTGTTTATAGTGAACATCTATTTGCTATAATACTTTGCTGTGTTCTATAAATTATAAAGCAAAACAAATGTATACTTTGCCCTTTTCTACCTATTGTTGGTATTTTCTGCAGTTTGATATCATTTGTAAATAAAGATTGTAAATGTATTGTGGGAGAAATATATTCTTCCTGTCAGTTTCAGTGATATTTTTCTTGTGCAAATGTGCTTTAGTTCTACATGCAGATTATGTATTATAGCTGAGAAGTAAGTTTATAGTGTGTCTTTTAATTTATTAATAGAGTTTTAATGAATTAGTACTGTTTCTGCTAGTTAACAGAAACATTACATGGTGCAGCTCCAAGTAACCTAGGACATGATCATTTTAGATATATGAGTGTGTGGAGGACGCTTATTAGGATAGAAGGTTATTCTGTAGCGTAGTGTTGTGTTGCTTTTTCAAGGGTTTAGGCTGGTGGTGTTTGTCGTCGTACTAGCCGTATTTTTGTAGTCCTTTTTGTTATCTATCATCGTCTGTTATTTTTTATTGTGTTTCTTTGTTATCTATCATCGTCTGCAGTGACGGAGTTAAAAATTTGACGAGGAGTATGTAAATTTTCTTTTAATTTGTGTTAATGAAGTGCAAAAAAATGAACACTCATAATATCAAACATTTAACCTTTGTATACCACATAATTTTCTGGTGAAGGGTGTGCACCGGACCACCCTTTGCCTAAGATGTGGCTCCGCCCATGATCATTTTTTTTTTTATTGTGTTGCAATTATCGCATTATCTTGTTCTTGTTTCTTTGTAGTATGTTTTGCTCTACTTCCCTTATGTTTATTTTAGTGTTTACCTCTTCTTGTACATGAATTTGTTGCAGTTGAGCCGAAAACAGTCTCTCTACCTCTATGAGATAGTGTTAAGGTCTGCATACACGCTGCCCCCTAGACTTCACTTGTGAAATTTCACTGAATATGTTCTTATGGTTACAATTCGCATGTCCTACTTATTCATCTCTTTCGTCAATAAATAAATATTCGAAAAAATCGTACCTCTTTTTTTCATAGCCAAACGGGGCCTAAATATTCGAGACAAACTTACCTTTTCTGTTTGATGGTTATAATTGAGCTGGCCAGGTATTATTTTTTTCTCAAAGTTTTTAAATAAGACGGCAACATAAAGTCACTCATTTTTCCTTTCAACCTTTTGTAAAAATTCATGTAAATTATTATTTAAAATCTAATAACTCAAAGAAATTCTGGAATTTATAAATTTTAAATTCTGAACCACTCTCGAAATCTCAATCATTTTAAATGTACAAATGAAGCTCTGCATGAATTTATTTGTACGAATTGCTTTTCATTTTTCTAACCTTGATGAGTAGTTACTTCTTGCACGTGGATTTATCTGTGCTGAAACTGGTTACATAATAGTACATAATGTTATCAGACCTTTGACTCAATCATATGTATCTCAAGACGGAGAGGTTGTTTTCTTTAGACCTCGACTTCAACGAGAAGAGATATTTGAAGCAGAATTACAAAAAAGAAAATATGACAGTAAAATATCAAAATACGCAAATGAAGCAACAAGAATAAAGATGAGAGGAGATGGGGCTAGCTCGGCCCCTTGCCTAGGGATGACAATGGTGCGGTGCGGGTTTTTTCTAAAACCGCACCGCATGCATCACCTTTAAACCCGTCTCACATTCATACCCACGCATAACCGCACCGCACTGCTCCATATTTTTATTTTTTCCTTTTTTTTTTTGAAAAATTAGTAACTCCATTGAAAATCATTATATTTTCAAATCTACAACTAGGAAATAATAACTAATTTCTATTATATCACTTTTCACTATAAAAATTTCAAAAAGTATAACGTGTACAAGTAATAATCAAATATCATATTTTTATTAAAATGAATAGAGATTTTAAAAAAGCTACTATAAAATTATTTATTTGTAGTTTATACATGTCTTTTTAAGTATCACAAAATTTTAAGTAAATAATACATATAATTTCAGGTATATTTACGAGAACAATACTAATTTTTAGATTTTTTTAATTTAAACCTGCATATACCCGCACCGCACCGCACCATTTTAAAAAAAAATTACTTTAACCCTCCCCGCACCTGCACCGCACCGTATAACTTAAAACCCACACCGCCCCACATAGCTTAAAACCCGCACCGCACCATACCCTCTCCCATAGCAACAACACATGGCTACTTACAAACCTTCTACCTCATATTCGACATCCACAAGATATCACAATTTCATATCTAGAGTTAGGTCGACCTCAGTTAGGTGAATTGAAGTTGTGTCATTTTATGTTAAATCACATTTTCGTAATTTTTCTTAGACCTACATCTACCTCCCCTAACTCTTACTATAATCAATCTCTCACATCTCCTTATTGGCGTACCTCCTCTTTACATGCTCTACCATTTCAACCTCATTCTCTCATCTTGTCTGTTACGAAGACCACTCCCACCTTGACCCATATGACATCATTTTAATCATATTTCTCCTAGTCTGCTTACACATTAATCTGACATCCTCTTTCCACTATATTAATCAGTTGAACGTGATCGTTCTTGAGTGGCCAACATTCCATCTTGTAAAACGATAATAGTCAAACCGGTTTTACACTATACTCACTATCACACTGGGCCATATATTCACCCATTTTTATCATATTACATATGTATCGAAAAGATGAAACTATTATCGCACATAAAAGGTCGGATAAACTATTCTAATAAAATATTCTTACTTATCTTATTCCGCGCATCGATTAACCAGTGGTCCAAAACCAGAAAATCCGGCCTATTTTTACTACTCACTGTCATGGGGCCATAGATTCGTCCATTTTTACCATCTTATTTACTCTCTGTAAGTGCCAAAGCAGAGGCAGAATGACAAGTATTGAGAAAAAAAAAACATTTTAAAAGTATAATACATAAACATTGTTTAATAACTGACATTTATATTCGTCAATTTTGAATATACACATATAAACAGTTAAAATTGTATAAAATTGAATAAGATCAAGATACACATGTAAAGCTTAGTATTCTTCCAAATATTCCTTGACCAAAATGACAAGAAGGTATTCAAAAAAAATAATGACGAAAAATGATACGTAAGAAATGTACAAAAGTAGGAGGGGAAACAAGAGCAAAGAAGGACTGACCCAGACAAGACAAGGCATATGGTTAATTGGGCCCACAATTGACACTGACTATTCAACAACTCTTCTACGGCCCAATTACAAATATTTGAAGAGGTAACCTATTTGGGCCGACACGAACCACAGATGCCCACGTGCATTGGGCAGGTATGTGGGCCCAATATTGGACTTTATGTCAAATCATTATGGGGTCAGTTCAAGTGGGAGTTGCACACTGTAATTAACCAGGACTACAAAGTAATTGAGAAAACGAGGTTGAAATAATTCGTGCATGTGCATAAAAAAAAAAAATATGTGGATGTTTTAATTTTGTTTGATCATAAAAATAATAATTTTTGAAGTTAAAATTGGCATTATTTTTTATGATGAATGTAAATTATAGAAATTTTTGAAATTTTCTGTGAAAAATAGAAGTGAAATAATTTTTTGAAAAATAATTTTCATTAAAATAATATAATTCTTATGGCCAAACATTATTGATTTTTTTATTAAAATAAAATAACTTTTTAGAAAAAACAAAAAAAATCATGATCAAACGTCTTCTTGATTTGAAGGTATGAAAGGTTATATTATGAATAGTATGAGAGATAAAGGTAAGCTTAACTTACACAAGAGGTTACGAAGAACACAAATAAGAATAAGAAGTTAGTTTAGATAGTTATGCATTGTCTTACTTATTTATTCTATACAAATAGCGGTACTTCTAGATGTATTATTTTTATAGTTTCTTGTCCCATTTATTATGTGCGATTATATTTATATTTCGATTATTGTTTAACTTGTAATGACTATAGTTTAGAATGATTCGGCGTCTTGCTTATAGTATTTTGCCAAAATTGCAGTCATTTTTATATTTGTTCTTTCTTTATATTACTTTGCATTATCTTTTCTTGAGCGTAGAATCTATCAAAAATGATATTTGTGTCTAAGATAGTAGTAAATTTGCTATGCTATATTCAATATTTTCAAACATTACTTTGTGACATAAACTGAATATGTTTTTGTTTTTGAATTTGTAATATGAAAAAAAAAAAAAGATAATTACGTGATCAACCAAAGTTAAATATTATAATTAGCAAATATATCTAGAATAAGTGATACAATGATATATTATTTTGTTAAATTTGCTTTATATAATTTGATATAATAATTCACTTTTTATCAATAATACAAAAATTCTCTTTATATATGTTATTATATCACTGTTACAGAGCAAATTTCGAAAATGTTGTCATGTTTGATAACTAGTCAAATTATTGACAATTAGACTTCAAACTATCATACTTCTAAAAACTACCCCCAAAAATATGATACTATTGACTAGACAATTTTTTTTAAAAAAGAAATACAATATTATAAAATTTATAGTTTTATAAATAACTAAATAAATAATATTTATATAATAATAAATAATACTTTAAGAAAAGTTTTTAAACCAAAATTATACTAAACATAAAAAATAACCTTCATTTTGAGATAAACTAAATAGAAAAATGTATCACATATATCCCCAATATAAGAAATAATAGAGCAGTAGGGTAGCTAAGAAAAGCTTGAGTCGAGGTTCCACCGGACAGACACAATCTCTGTACCTCTAAGGTAGTGATAAAGTCTGTATACAATTTGTTATTTTAGACTTCACTTTATAAGATTATACTGACTATGTTATTATTGTTGAATAGTTATAAAAAAAATAAAAGTCACCTAACCTGAAATTTGTATTTGAGTCTTAGAAATAAAATAAATTCAGTAATGAATGTTTTATTCCATTCAATAGACTTATTTGATACAAATTCAGATAAGATAGAGTAATCGATTTTAAATATCTAATGATTAAATAGAAAAAAAAATTAATATTACCAAAATAATACCCTTTATTTTAAAATTAAATTTGAGGAAAATACATATTTTGAATGGGTCAAGGCTCATAAAAATGCACAGCAGAGGGGATTCTCGTACTAGTAAACTTTTAGACAAAAAAAAATGTATGATGTAATAGTAGTAGTAATGAGTATTTAGTATTTACTATTTAGATTCTTTTTGTGTATATTATGGGAAGCGGAAAAAGTTTATGAAAATGACAGATTTCACCTGTGCACTGCCTTTCTCTTGTCCGATATATTGCTTTCCTAATTATTTTCAATGGTGACATCCTTTTATTTATTTGCTTTACATCTTGAAACTCAATCTATATGAGATAAATTCTCTTTTACTTAAATTATGTTTATGAGATAAATTCTCTTTTACTTAAATTATGTTTTATAATTGTGATGTTTGGGCCAGTTTTGAACGCATTTTGATTAGTTTTAGACGAAATGACCTTCTGGATTTCTGTACTATGTTGATTTTGCAAGTTAGACACTTCTATTTACAAGTTTGTCATCTGCACCCCTGAACTCATTCAAAAGCAGCATTTTGCATCTTTTGACTGTTGACCTTGCTTATGTGGCGTTGAAATGGTGTTTAGGACAAAGAGAGTGTAGTAACTCGTCTGGGATACGAGTGGAAGTCAATTTTTGGTCAATTTAACATTAAAATAATAAAAAAAAATAATATTAAAATTAAAAAGTTCCTTTCTTTTCCTCCATCTTTTTTAATTTAAAAATATTTTTAAAAAAATTTAGAATTATTAAATATTTTTTTTCAAAAAAAAAAAATTCACTCCCCACCCCAGCCCGTCCCCACCTCCACACCCTACCCAATCCCATCCTACCCCACCCCCAGCCCCCTCACCCACCCCAATACCAATCCAGCCTTTCCCCACTCCCACCCCCACCCCAGCCCATCCCCACCCCCAGCCCCTCCACCCACCGCAACACTCATCCAGCCCGTCCCTACCTCCACACCCTACCCATCCCCATCCCACCCCATCCCAGCCCCTTCCAGCCCCTCCACCCCACCCCATCCCCATCCCCACCCCCTCCACCCCCACCTCACCACCCCCCTCCCCCCTCCACATTTTATTTTTATTTTAATTTTTCCTCAATTTAATTCTTTTCATTTTTTTTTGAATAAAAATTTAAATTTGAAATCTTTTTTTGGGGGGATTAAAATTTAAATTTGAATTGAAGGTGAGTGATAGTGAATATTGAAAAAAAATTAGTGAATTTCACTTGAAAAAAATTAAACTTTTTGTGAATTTTGTAAAGATATTCAAATTTAAAAATCAAAAATTTATTAAGTTTGTATATATGAATTTATAGTTAAAATTTTAAATTAGTTGGAGAAGAATTTTAATTATTTGGAATGAATTTGATGTTTAATTTGTGAGCAAAAATAAAAACATGATTATTCAAATTTTTCTACAATTATAAATTTATCTTATTTAATTAAATTAATTTTAACATTTAATTTGTTATTTAGCATTTTAAAAATGACTTGGAATTTAATGTAATACTTTTTAAAAAATTTAATTTTTTTTTAAATGATGTGACAGATGACGTGGCAAAGAATGGGGCAGATGAGGCAGACGCGGCAGCTGACGTGGTAGCTCACGTGGGGAGAGTGTGTTACACTCACCGGAAAAAGGTTTAAAATGTTGCTTTTTTGTGGGTTCAGGGTCCAGATGACAAACATGTAAGTAGAAGTATCCAGCTTATAAAACCGACATAGTACAAGGGTCCAAAAGGTCATTTTGCCTTAGTTTTATGAAAAATAACATAAATATACATCATAATTTATCGTATTTATATAAATCTTCATCCGTACAGAGTAATTATAAGAATTCTAACTAATTATGTATCTTCGATAAATATATAAGAGAGCTAATTATGTATCTCGACATATTCGAAATCGAAAAAAATGTACCGAAAGCTAATTATGTATCTTTACAAGGAAAAAATGTGTCTTTGTTGGATATATTAAGTATCTCGATAGACCCAACATAAATGTATCGAGAGCTAATTATGTATCTTTATAAAGAAAAGATGTATCTTCATTGGATGTATTAGGAGCAAATTATGTATCTCGATAGACTCCAAATCAAAATTTTAAATAATTATGCAAAATATTGAGATTTTCTGTAATTAAGCTCCAAACGGTTGGGATTTAAGTTGTTTGCCCATGATTTTATGAAATACTATTACTTTGTCGTTATTTTTCATCAATAATATATATTAGGTAACTCTGTCCGTCAAAGTTAAAACAGAAAAAAAGAAATAACCTACACTTTTCTAAGCTTTGAACTTGAGACATCATGATGTATATTTATTAACTAATTTGTTACTCGTCTTATTTAATTTTCGAATTATAATATAATTTAGGTATGATCACTAGTTCATCCTCCAAATGTCCCAAGCGTGTACCTATAATTGAACCATTGTGCATTGCAAAAAAATAAATAGATTAAGGTGAAGGAAGAAGAAGATAATGTTAATTAATTCACATTAATCAAGATTTATTTGATTAGGGTTAGCACTTAGCTGTAGACCTATTTTATTTTACAAACTCTTATAAACGTGCTATTATATCGACAAGAATTCTTCTTGAAATTACTTAATTTTGGTACGGAGATTGATGACATATAACATTATTTATTCAAAGATAAACATTATGAGGATATCATTAATTCACTGTTGGCTTTAAATAATTAATGAACCAAATGTATATACGTATATAGATAATAGACCACAAATAATTGCTTTTTCAAATTCGAGTTTCAATGTTAGAGGTCTACTCAAATACATGTTGCAAAAGTAGTTAGAATTATTCGAGTTTGACTATTAACACAAATTAATGCACTAATTTTATGTGAAGATAAGAAATACTAGGGGATACACTTTAGTGCCCCTTAATTAAGAGGAATAATCATCTTTGTCTTTGTTAGACCTAAAGTTATAAAATTTGAATAATGAAATGAAGGCTAGCATTCGGTGTTTTATGTGATAAGAATGTGTCATCAAAATTTAAAGGTAAATTTTATCGAGTGATAGTCCGATAAACTAAGTTATATGAGGTAAAGTGTTGACCAGTTAAGAACCTTATGTCTAACAGTAGGAATGAAGACATTCTACGAGTGACTCATACGGAAGATAGATATGACAAAATTTTAACTCATCGCTCCCAAGACCCTTGATAGAAGGTGAGATTAGTTTGAAACCTCTAACTCTTCTCACTTGTGGGTTAGATACATGTTTCTAGGATAAACAATCCGGGTGTGTTTGGTATGATGGAAAATATTTTTTTATTTTTCTTTGTTTGATTGTAGTAAAATATTGGGAAAACATTTTTCAAGATAACTCATTTTGCTCTATTTGAGGGAAAATGACTTCCCTCATAGATCAAGGGAAGTCATTTTCCGAAAAATGACACATGTGACTTATGCCCCCACCCCCATGCCCACCTCTACCCCTCTTCCCCACCCCAACAACACTCATATTCACATGATTCAAAAAATTCACATTTCTAAAAAAAATTACATTATTCAAAAATATTTTTCACTGTACATTGTTTCAATTTTTCATTGCTTGAAATAAAAAATAGTGAAATCCGAATTTTTTCACTTTTCAATGTTCGTTGAATGTATTGTTATTTTCATATGCATAGAGGAAGACTTACCTATGTTACTTTTGCTAATTGCATATTTCATTTTGTCATCGATGCAACTTGTTTCACAAGGTTGAATAACTTTGTCGTTCCGTTATATTTCTATTGCTTGTAGTATCTTGAGATCGTCCTGACAAAATATTGAAAAGTGTCTCTTATATTTGCTAATTAATAGTTTCTTAAATTTAGTGATTGTAATATTTTAGTATTCAATATTAATATTATTTGTTATGCTTAAATTAGTTCTTACAAATTGTTGAATCGTTAGAGATACTGATATACTAGTTAACAGTTAGTAGTATCTTCTAAAAAATATTTTTTTCACTCACCAATCAAACACTAGAAAATATTTTTCTAAAAAATATTTTCTACTCACCAATCTAACACCATAAAATATTTTTTGAAAAATATTTTTCACTCACCAACCAAACATGAGAAAATAAGTAGAAAGCCAACTTATTTTTCAGGAAAACATTTTTCAAGAAAACATTTTTCATGAAAAATATTTTCCATCATACCAAACACACTCCATTCTAATTAATTGATAATATTAGTATTGGTTGAAAATTTTCTGAAAGATTCCTGTGAAAAGTTTCATTAATGCGGAATTCATGTCGAGTAGACCTTGTTGTTGTGAGAATTCTTAATTCATGAGTTGCAGGGAGAGATTTATGTCACCACATGTAGAGACTAAAGCAAATGTTGGATTCAAAACTGATGTTAAAAAATACAAATTGACTTATTATACTTCTGAGTACCAAACCAAGGATACTGATATATTAACAACATTCCAAGTAACTCCTCAACATGGAGTTCCACCTGAAGAAGCAGAGATCGCGGTAGCTGCCGAATCTTCTACTGATACATGGACAACTGTATGAACCGATGGACTTACTAGTCTTGTTCGCTGATGTGTAATGATTTTCTTGATGGATTATATATGGTGAGATTTGAAACTTAAACTCACTAATAGCATATTATAATTGTATAGATTGTACCACACATTCATGAATGTGATGCAGTGGATGAGACTGCTCCTCCCTTAATCAAGGGTCTCGGGTTCGAGCCTGGATATAAAAAAATTCTTGGTAGGGAGCACTATTCCCCGAATGGGGCCCTATCCGACGCGAATTTGAACTAGTCGAGCCCCAATACGGGTACCGAATACTGGATGAAAAACCAATAACAAAAAAATTGTATAGATTATTTCATTTGAAAACTTAAATTATAAAGGGTACCACTACTTATTTGGAAATTCAAAACTTACCCGTTTTCAAGTGAAACTCAATGCTACTTTAGAAATTAGAAATTTCCTTAGTTTTATTATTTTGGTTTGCAGCACTGTTGACATAATTCTAGAATTTCCCCCAACAAAAATTTTTAATGATAAAGTTATTACAACTCACATGAAATATCTGGGCAGTTATCAAATCAAGCATAAATTACTACACTTTGTAGTTACTACTAGTTCCATTTCACATGATTAATTGATTTGTGCACCATCTTCATTGTTTGGTTTCAGGATTATGTCATATACGCAAACATTATCTCTATCATAAAAAGATTATTTTCGTTAAATTCCTGACTTAAATTTGTGTATCATACAGTATTAATTAAAAAAACATCATAATTATTGTTTTGAGCCAAATTTTCATTTGGATGCATGAATGTTTGCCCTCTTGAAGCACTAATCATATGTTGTGAATGTTCCAAATCAATTTTACTGTTGTCCCCTAATGCTTTTACAACTTCAAAAATATTTTAACGCAAGTTTTTAGGCAACTTGATGTGCTTTAAGCAGACAAGATATCATGTTTCATCATGGTAGGTCTAACATAGAAAAAAGGGGTACTAATAAAACATTACATTAAGAAAATAATAACGCATCAATTACTCCATCCGTCCATTTTTACTTTATCATAATTGATTTATCACATACTTTAAAGAAAAAAATAAATAATATGATTAATTTTTACTATATCACTCTTTGAATATAACAAAATTTAATGCTTAGAAAGCTACTTTAGGTAATGAATAGTATTTTTTAATAAGGATAAAACGGAAATAAAATAATAAATTAACCATTGATTTTCAACTTAAATAAATATTGTTGGACGTCTATTTTAATATAATGAATAAGTATAGGATTAATAAATAAATAATATTTCTGCGTTATGTATATTCTAAAACTTGCACGTTAATATTTGACTTGACCTAGGTGAGACCCATAGAGACAATTAATTAATTAGGTAATTTGGAACAAATTTGCGTGCTTCAGTATCTTCATATAATTGCCACATGTCCCTAAATATAACACATTCAATAAAAACTACAGGTAATAATATTGGGAGGAAGACGATCAAAATCTTTATGTAGGGGTGGTGTAATGGCGGATTCAGGAATTTCTTTGAGAAGGTTCAAAAGTGTGCACACAAACTAATTGAAGGGGTTCAATATTTACTATATATACATAAAAATAATTTTAACTATATATAAATAATGTAATTTTTCTCCGAAGGGAGTTTGAATGAACCCCATATTCAGTGGCGGAATCAAAATATTCACTAAGGGGTTTCGTAAGTGAACATATGAACTAATCGAAGGGGGTTCAACATCTAACATATATACATAAAAAATAATTTTAACTATACAGATATAGCATAATTTTTCGCCGAAGATGAACCCCTCGGCAAACGGTAGCTCCACCCCTCCCCTCATTGTATACTAGCTCCGCCCCTGAGGCGGTGTAGCTAGGGCGTCCCTTCACTTTATCAAAGTCAACTTTCTTGTTTCTTAGTCAAGCTTTGAAAGTCCCTATTTTATTTATATACGATAATTGTTGGAACAAAGTCTAAATCAAAAAAGTAATAACCATATCCATCTGAACCCTCTTCTTTGTTCTTGAATATTAGGCACAAGAAGGGAACTAGGGGAAGTGGCTTCGTGTGTAATTCCTTTGTTTCTTGTTCAAGTTCTATAGCTCTGTATATGGTGGCAACATGTATGATAGCAAAAATTTGAACTTTCTCATCTATTTTCAACATAAAAATGCTCGATAAGTGGGCTATATTATTCACTTTTTTAAGGATGACTGCTTTTAAACATGTTGATTCGAAATCGAGAAGGCGTCATGCGGAAGCTTAAAGTTTGCAAACGATAAAGATGATAAATGAGTTAACAAGCACAAAAAATAATACTAAAATATATAGTTGATATGTTTGGTCAAACGACCTACATATTAAAAAATTAATATTGAAAAAAATATAAAATCTATTGGAATAAAATTTCCCCCTAAACAAAACTTTTAAACGACTACATTGTGAATATTATTGTGTTATGATATGAGAAGGGGGTGTTCTATTTATAAAGTTCCAAAACCTTTCCTCCAAAAGAGAGGTTTATCAAATATGAAAAAGTTTTATATTTTTTTTCAGGAAAAGTAAAAGTAATTATGGTAACTTTTATTTTTCTTTTAAGAAAAAATAAAATTTAAATATAGTAAGAAAATTAGGACAAAAACCCTAACAAAATAGACCTCGCGGTTGCAGAGGAGATTATAAACTAAATGGATCCTCCAACCTAACTCAATAGTCTTTAGATTGAGATTTTGTTCAGTCTATAATTACATTTCTAGCTTTCTAACTATCCCCATATTTGAAAAAAAAAAATAAGTGAAAAAGAAAAACAAGAGGAAGGAAAATAATCAAACTCTAATATTTCACTTTAAGAAGTCATAAGTGATATTATGGATGAAGAGAGTATTATTATATATGTTTATTTTGGAGGGAGCTGCATATGCAGTTTTACTCCTACCTAGACATATATAATCATATATCTGTGAAACCATCATGATATGCTAACAGTATTAAGCATTTCATTTGACAACCAAGATGAATGACTATTTAGAAGAAAGAAGTTGAGTATCACTTCAGTGTATTCAGAGGTGGAACTCGATTTCCACAAATAGGGTTCAAAATTTGAAGAAAAATTAATTGAAGGAGATCCGACATCTATTATATATACATAAAATATAATTTTAGTGATGTTTGAATAGTATAATTTTTCGTCGAAGGGGGTTCAAAAAATCCCTGTTACAAAGGCTATCTCCACCCCTGAGTATATTCTCACAAAGTGGGTTTCGGTGTATGGTAGAGTGTACGAAGTTCATATCACTACCTCACGGTAAGACAAAGAAGTTGTTTCTAATTGACCAATGAATTTCTCAAAACCACAAGACACATTAGAAAGACAATAGCACAATCAAAATCCTAATTGTCATACACACTGACTCGACCTCACTGCATAAGTCTATAATCAAATGAATACACATACATTTATAAACACATATTATACATAGATTGAACAAATTTGGAGGCATCTAATTTTTTATTTAGACATCTAAACTAATTTTTATTAACTATACCACAAGAAATCTTTCCCAACTTTAGATATCTCTAGACATATTCAGCCTATATTATATATACAGTACACACATCAAACAAATTGAAGATAGCTTATAATAATCAGCATATGTACAATATTGCATTTTAAACCACCAATGGACTATAGTTTTTTGCCATAACTTGAGGGAGCAACCATATCTAGTGAGTATTTTGTAGGTAAGTTTTGTCTTTTTTTGTGGTCAAGGCTAAATGGCCATAAATGTTCAATATCTAACCATAGGTTATAGTATACTATTGAGTAACCTATAAATGGTGAATTGTACCTCTCTAATTTAATGCCCCTCTATACTTTAGGGAACACTTTGACAAGATGGAGATGACATAATGGAGCAATGGGAGATGGTTTTGGTTTAATAAATGATGTCATATAATCTTACTAGGAACATTTCCCTTTTTTTCTTTCATCCGGTGTCCGACATCAACATAAGAGCCCGATTAAATTTAAATTCGAGTCAAAAAGTCCCACATTAGAGGACAAAGCGCACCCTAACAAATGCAACACCGTACCTAGAGGGACTTGAACTTGAAACCTCTAATTAAAAATGATCGAGTACTTACTTACCATTTCACCACAACTCTTGCTGGTACTGAGAAATATCTCCATACACACAAATCATAAAAGAAATACTGAAAAATTTACTTTTATAGGGTGGAGCTAGTCGAAAAAATGGAGTATACATGAACTTTATTTCTACGTAGTAGAGGTAAAAGATTGCTTCGAAAGACCTCGAACTCAAATAAAATAAACTAGAAAATTTTATACTCCTATTTTTTTCCATCTTGGGGTAAACTTGACGGGTAACAATAGATAACTTACTCTTCATATCAAACTTAATATGATAAGCAAGAAAATAGAGGCAAAAACTCTTTTTTAGTGTCAATCTGAATATAACATCTTTTACTTTTTTATCAAATTTACATATCTTTTAAACTACATAAATAAAAATACTTTAAACCACAATGATTACCAATTAAAAATATTTAAAAAGTATTTGAAAGAAAATGGTCAAAGAAAAACTCAGTTGGCTTTCTAAACAGTAACAATATCCATAAAATGAAACAGACGAAGTAATAGATTTATTTCAAATGATCTGATTGTGGAAATATCCTTCTTACCTTATCGGTGCACATATTGTAAACTCTTCAAAAATATAGATTACCTTCAACAGATCCCATTGATATAATGAACTAGCTAACATATCGACATGTTAGATCTACTTAGTCAGATAGAAAAAATGAATAAAATTCAAATCAATAGTACTATATACACTTTGAAAAAACATACTAGGCAAGCCAATTATGTATATAAAGAAATATCTCCAATTAAATATGGAAAAAAGATGACTGATGATGAAACTTGGTCTATATTTTGCAGTGTCAAAAACAGACCAGTCCTAGACAAAGCTGACATGTGATATATCTTGCTATAGTCACCAACACTTACAATTTTAAAAATTTGCTAAGAAAATGAACAAAATGACATGAAACATGATATAGCAAGCAAATCTATGAAATATAACAAATCACAAATAGGGTTTTGAGCTAAGACAGAAAAGTATGCATCAGATGATAACTCAACTAACAATTATCTTCTCAAGAAAGTCAGCTTCTTTGTTTAAAAAAAAATTAAAATCAAGAAGAAAGACGACTTGTCGAGATAATAACTATCAGCAGAGTGAGCATCCGAAAAATCAACAACCCAAGGAAATATCCATGACAAAATGTTGAAAGATCTATATCACAGAAAATATCTCACCTGCTAGATCTCTTATTTTAATTTTAATTTAATTACCAACAGCCACTTCCACTTCCACTTCCATTAATAACACTACCACTTCTAAAGCTGCCATCATTTGCATACTAATTAGCCAAAAACATAAATAAAAAAAGATACTGATCAAGATCAATGTTTCAATACCCATAAATAGTACTTAGTACTAAGTAATAGTAGGGGGAAAAAAAGGGTTCCAACTTCCAATTTCAAGTTCCATTTTTTTTTTTTTAAAACAGCTACTAGAATTAATAACATACCATACAATATCAGAAAAATATGCTAGTAAATAAGATTTGTTAGTAAAAACAGATCTTATTATTAGCTTGAATTTCCAGATGGTGGAGCCAGGGAGGAGGACGATGATTGATGTATGACTTCATGTTGTTGTTGTAGTTGTGGATTTGTTTTTTTACGTTTCTTTTTTTCATAACTTATACCTCTAGCTTTAGCTTGTGAATCGCGAACTTCGCGAAGGTAAAGCCTAACCGCCCTTGCTCCAAATGGATTAGTTTCAGGTTTCCCACCATTTTCTTCATAAGCAGCACGAAGACGTCCAATGAGTGCATCAAGGCTACCCCAAGCTTGACGTAATGGACATGGACATGGTGCTGGTGGATTTGGGTGTCCAAAAAATGGACAAAGTTGTGTGTGTACCTTAGTCTTTCCAAACTGGTCAAGGTACCTAAGGAATTCAAGAACATGTGCCCCACTACAACGTGTGAGAGATAGTGGTGGCCTGTGGTTTCTTAAGTACTGACCGAACGTGTTCCAATCGCGACGCTTTTGATTCTCGTATCGACTTAGGGTTGTTGGAGAATTCGAGGATGATGAAGCAGAGTAATTATTATTATTATTATTACCTGCTATCATCGCACTCATGTTGTTGTTGTGGTGGTGGTGATGGTGGATGATGGAGTTTGGAGAATCAACTTCTTGGTTGCGTTCCATTATTTTGATGATTTTTTTTTTCTTTTGTTGGAAGGGAAAGGAAGAAAGAAGAAGAAGAAGATGGATAAGAAAATTATTAGGGTAGTACAAGAGGAGCTAGGAAGTATAGGGTAAGAACCAATAGATTTATAGTGAATTAGGGTTTTTTATGCTTGTTTTATGATGACCATGTGAGGTCTGCAAGCTACATGATGGAATAAAATAGAGAGCATTTAGAGAGAGGGGATGATAAGCTAAGATGGGGGAAAAGAGATGGGGGGCTGAACTTTGTTTACTCCTATCTTCTCCGTCCTAATTTACGTGACACTTTTTTTTTTTAATTTAGTCGAACAAAAATTATTTTTCTTTCTTTTTTTTGATAACTCTTTAATTTTCACTTTCTGCATCATGACATGTTTTTATGTGTGAGACCATAAGATTTAAAGAATATTTTAGTACAATTTGTATATCTTTTGTTTAATACTCTCTTCATTTCGAAATAAGTGAATTATTGAGGTATTTATTAGTGTTTTAAAATAAATAAATCATTGAATTTTTTTTCAAATTTGCCCTTATGATTTGACAATCAACTAACTTTTGAAAAGGTATTACAAGGTCAACTTTTTTTTGGGGGATAAAAATTGAAAGTTGTGTTAAATTTATGTCTTTAATATTTTTTCCTTAATATGTGTGCCAAAATCCAATAATTCATTCATTATGAAACGGAGGGACTACTTATTATAAGATTTAGAGGTTTTTTTTACATTCTTAAATTCTATGTAATGTCAAAATCAGACGAACAAATTAAAACGAAGGAAATATCTTTTTCTATTTAGAAATAATTTACTTTGAAAATTCTTATTTCATCCTTTATATAATCACATAAATTTGTATAGCTTGTTTTATATTACAACTTTCATCAGGAGTTGTTATTTTCTTTAGCTTCATCATGTACAATCCACATAAATTAAGACCAAAGGAATAACATTTTTTTATTATATTTCTAAATACTCAAGACTCTAAAAGACTAAAAGTTAAATTAGATAATTTGATCTTCATACTCAGTATCGTGTCGCATAAAGTAGGACGAAAGGAACTATAGATAACTTTCTTTGATTTTAGTCAATAATTTGATCAATCCTAGAAAGAAAGAAAAAAAAAAACTTTGATGTTTGATGAGTGTGGCTTTTATGAGCTTTGATGATTTCTGAAAATGTATACATAGATTGGCTGATATTTTTCCTAGAAATGGGGCAACAACTGTAGTAGTCTTCACTTGTGTAAGAGGAGGTGGGATGGGAGTGGGGCATGGGGTTAAGGTGGGGGAACTGGCGGACCTAGGTGCAAATTTGTAGCGTATGTTATCGGTTAACAGTGACGGAGTCAAAATTTTTATTGAAGAAATTCATAAGTATATATATGAATTAGTCGAAGAAGGTTTAATATCTATTATATATACATAAAAAAAATATCTTTAATCGTGTAAAATAGTATATTTTTTCGTCGAATGATCTGCCGCTGCTTGTTAATCCTAACACAAATTAATATAACTATACAAGAATTGTATAAAAAATGATATAAAATGAAAAAAAAATCTTTGAAGTCAAGAAGATAATCGAATGTTTTAGTTTTTCAATGAAATTTTAAAGTTTTGAATTTCAATATGTATGTTTGAATCTCGTACGATACCCACAATTCTTAAATTCTGAATTCAGGGAAGTAATGGTAATTGGTAAGTGTAAAGGGACCTGGTTAGGGCTTTTGTGGAAATGAAAAGAGGTTGACAGTAAGATTGGAAATGATAGATGTAGACAGGAAAAAGCTTATACTATTTGGAGTTATAAAAAGAAAATTTGAAGAGAGGGAATAATATGATTTTGTTTCCTTCAACTAGTGAACCTTTTTTGTGCCAGTGATTGACAATACCTTGATTAAAATGACCAAAATAGCCTAACTTTTTTCTTGTTTTTTTTTTTTATATTCTTTGCAGTATAATTGGACTATTCTCTGCATGTAAAAGTTTTCACATTTCAAGCTATTTGTTGATCTCTCTTCCTTTTCCATTTGGGAAAAAAGTTAGGTATCTAACATCAAATCTGCGGGTCACTTTTTCTTTTTTTTTCTTTGAAAAAAGTTTCATTATTAGGTACATGAAAATTCGAACTCACTCATCAAATTAATTCAAATTCGCATTACAACTGCAGAAGATTTTAAGTTTATGAGTTTTGAATTTATGAAAAGAGTACTTATAGGATTATGAATAAATTACTTCTACATGTTACTTGGACTTTTAAACACAAATATAGTGTCTCGAGAGCGGAGCTAGCATTTCGGTTATGCGTTCGATTGAATTGATCAATAGTTAGCTTTAGTCTAAACCTTGTACTTATGAGAAAACATCTACTAAACACGTACACTTTAAAAGACTGAAATTCTAAACTCATAAGCTTCAAATTATTCTGACTCTGTTTCTATAGAGTTTGACTCAAAATTACTGAACTTTATAGAATCCATAAGAAGATTTGTAGCTCCACCCCTGGCGTAAAGGTACGTTTAAAAGTGGAGAATGACTGTCTATCAAAAGTATTTTTCACTGTTAAAATTCAAATTCAACAGTGATCAGGAGGTCATGGGTTCAAGCCTTGGAAATAGTTTCTGAAACAAATGCAAAGTGAGGTTGCATACAATACACCCTTAGCTTGTGGTGTGACCCTTCTCCGGACCCTGCACATAGCGAAAGCTTTAATGCACCGAACTGTCCTTTTTTTTTTTGTAAAAAAATCCAAATTCAAAATTTCTCATTAAAGATAGACCAAGAGATGAAAGAGAAACTGATCTATCTAACTATTTGTAGAGCTTTTCAATATCTTCAAGGTAGTTTAAGATCATTTTGGCTGAATGGTTGTGCTAGTAGAGTGTAGAAATCTGTATATTTGAGTCACGGTTTCTTAAATCTTCACTAAATTGACCATCTTTATTGCCTTTTTTTCTATGGTCCATTAAAATAATATTCCCCCATCATAATTTATATGACGTCATTTGATTTGACATAAAATTTAAGAAAGAAAAAAGACTTAAAATTTGTGATCAATAACAAACTTTGGACATTTGCATAACTATAAATAATTTCATTAAGGATTAAAAAAAAAGGTTAAAGTTAAGTTCTTTCTAATTATAAAAATATGACATTTCTTTTTAGATGAACTAAAAAAGAAAATGTGCGTACCATATAAATTGATATAGAGGGGGTAATAGCTTGTTATTTTTCGACGAAGTTATTCTCTTGACACATAACATTAGTTAGACAGTTTGTGATTCCTGTAAAAATTTATCTGTTATTTGCAATGATAATTAATTTGTAGAATGGCTTGATGTTATTATAAATAGTGTTTGATAATCTTTTTGCAGGCTTACACAACTTAAAATTTCAATTACGTGAGATATATGAAAATGGCGTACTAAAAATTTGATTAAAAAGAAAAGTCTACTATACATTACCACATAACTCATATGCAAACAGATTATACTAGAGAAATTGTTCTTGTAATTAAGATTTATTCATAGTGACTAAATTTCACATGTAGGGGTGACAATGGTGCGGTGCGGATGTTTTCTAAACTCGTGAATTTTAAAATCGTCCCGCACCGCCTCGCATTACCTTGAAACCCGCTCCATACTCATATCCGCGCATATCCGCACCGCCCCACATTTATATTTTTTTCTGTTTTGAAAAAATTGTAACTCAATGAAAACCATAATATTTTCAATACTAGGAAATAGTAACTACCAATTTTTACTATCACTTTTCACTAAGAAATTATCAGAAAAGTATCACGTGTACAGGTAAATGATCAAATATCAATTTTTCATTAAGATGGATAAAGAAATTACAATAGTTAAAAAATTATTTATTTGTAGTGTTATACATGTTGTTTTAAGTATCGAAATTTTTTAAGTGAAGAATACATATGACCTTAGGTAGATTTACTAGAATAATACTAATTTTTAACTTTTTTTTAGTTTAAACCTATATATACCCGCACCACACCGCATTATTTAAAAAAAAACTTACTTAAACCCACACCGCACCGCACCCACATAGTCTAAAATCCGCACCGCCCCACATAGCCTAAAACCCGCACCACCCCCATTGCCATCCCTATTCACATGTACACTTCTTATTTACCTTTAACATCAAGGTTGTATGAGTTATAATTGTATTCAAGTTTAACTTACCAATAAGGGGGACATACAATATAATTGTACCCATCCAAAACTCTGGTATTGAAGATTACAAATGTTTGTTGATAGGTAATAGGATCATCACTAAATATATCTGGAGGGAAACAAATCAATATGTTGATTTACCGGCAAACAAAGGACACGTACAAACATGAAGAAGATTTGCTAATGATGAGCAAATACATTCTAAAATATGAAGTTTATTCTTCTTACAGATTTAAGTCATGTCTTTCACGTAAATATTTTTTTTGATACCAATTTAGTCTTTTACGATGTACTATTTTGGGAAATCTTGGATTTACTTTGTATTCAACCTTTTGGGATCGAAAACTACCAATTTGTAGCAACAAATCAATGTCAAAATATTTTTAAATAGAATTGAAAATAATGAAAAGTTGTGTTCGTTATGATCACCTGAATACTGAACCATGAAAGAAAGACATGAAAGAAACACATATTGGCTTTGGCTTAGTACTAATGGTAAGGCTTTGATCACCATTTAGATAATAAAAGTATTTATATTTATAAAATTAAAATGATGAGCAAATCATAAAGCTTGATCTTAGTAGGTCAAATTTAGGGAATTGCCTATTTTTGTAGCTCTAACAACCTTAATCAAAAAGGAGGTTATGATCAAGGCCAAAATGTCTTTAGGGGGGTGGGGGGTGGGGGGGAAGTTTCACTCACCTGGCTATAACTTTTTGTAATTTTAGTGTATATTCAATTTATAATTAATATATAACGTACACACAATAATTATTCATCATATCATAATTTATTTAATTTCTATTATAAGTTAGATTCATCCTAGGTCCTCTCTCTGAAAGTGTTAGGAGTGTTATGTGTCAATTGCCTTTCATTAGATTAAAAACAAAACAAAAAAAATGCTAAAGTTTATATGCGAAATGACCTTTTTCTGTAGTGTCACATTAGTATTTTAGGATGGACTCTCCTTTTTATATTATCCATAAAATTAATAGTACCAGAGCCAGTCGATCCACACGTAAGGCCACGACTTGAAGTGGTGGTCTGAACCCAAGTGGAATGCCAGTTGTCACCAACGAACTCTTTGGTTTAAGAGTGGGGGTCGATGTTATGTACAGGAGTGGTGGTTTGAACTCAAAAGGATGTCAGTCGTGACCAACAAGGTCGCATTGATTCTCAAGTGGGGGTGATTGCTATGTGTCAACGTCTCTCATTGGATAAAATGAAAGTTGTTAATGAACTTATAGGCTAAATGGGCTCTCCCAACTATAAGGCTTATCTTAGCTTGACTCTCACATTTGGTTTAAAACATGTTTTAGGATCTGTTTGGTCATAGATTTCTCAAGTTTTTTTTTGAGAAAAAAATTGGCAAATAATATTTGGCCATACAACTTGTCATTATTTGTCAAATAATCCAAATTTTCAAATACTACAAAAAAATAGTATTTGGGCCAAATTTTATTTTTGGGATTTCTTAAAAAATAAAATATATTTCGCAAATACTATGGTCAAACATATGATGAAACTTCACCCAAATCTTCACTAAAAAATAACTTGTCAAAAATATTTAGAAATCTATGATCAAACGCTAGCTTATATTTAAAAAATAATTGACTATACAACAAATAGTTATACATTGCATTTTAATTGATTATACATGAAGTATACATCGCATGACTAAAACTAGTAACAACAATAATAATTAAAAACTAGGGTTGTATTTTGTTGTGAACATTTTTGAGCTATCGTGTAATTAAGTATACTATGATCCGTGTACTTTTAACTTAAAACATGTCATTTACTTCACGTTTTAGGTTAGCAACTTGGATTTTTAAAATTATATCACGAGTACATAAAACTCTAATAAATGAAAATTTTAATCTAGTTATTAGTTGGTTATCTGAATTTTTATTTTATTTGTAATTGCCTATAATTTTCTCAAAAACTCTAGATTCATTTATGGGATAAGGTCGATAATTTATGATTAATTTGTATCTCCAATTAATTAAGGCATAAATTTAATCCAAAACATAATCTTGAATAGTCAATATAGTGTAATATTATTTCACCTCGCAAATGAAATAAATCAATTTAAAAATTATAATCTCCAAACTATAATATAAAATAACTTAGGAAGTGAACAAACCGACCCCTAATAATCCACTGCATAAGAAACTATACTGTTCTTAATATAGTACTCTAGTATATTTTTTTCTTTATTTAAATATAATTTTCCTTTTCTCTGTTGGATCTATTTCAACATGTTATGTATATTGGAAGAAGAAAAAAAAGAAGAAAAGGGAACAGGAAAATGTTGTGTAACCGACAATGTCTCAATGTATCCACAGTCTACAAACATGTCTTCATATCAATTTGTCTGAATATATATATATATATGTGACAGTATTTGATTTGAAACTCGATTAATTTAAATTCGTGTTGACAAATTTCATTTTAGGAGTTAAACCGCTCTCTACGTTTCGAAAGCGACTACATTTTCAAGGTGCAAATTCAAGACATATAATTAAAAATGTCGGAATTTTTAAGATGTAAATGAAAAATAAGAGGAAAATATATTTTGAATTGCACATTTTCATTTTACTCTTTCATTGTCTATAAATTTAAAAGTCTTGCCTCAAATATGATAAACCAAAATCGAAAAACTTTGTTTTTGTTTTTGAAAAACAAAAGTAAGTGAGAGGTAATTTATTCTCTGCAATTTAAGTTTGTTGCAGTTCTACAATTTACATTGTCGTGATGGTTGAATAGTTTCTCCATTCTCTTATAAAAGGAATTAATCCATATGCCTTTACAATACGAGGAGGTTTAATTCCTTAAGAACACATAAAAATTTAAATCTACTGCTTTGAACACAAAAAGATAGTATACTAACATAAAAGTTGAAGGAGTACTTGAAAGAGGAGCTATTTTTCTGCTTGCGAATTCGATAAAATTAATTCAATAGCCTTGATGATATTCGATATTTATATTACTAATAAATCCACTTAATATGCTTAATATGTTATATTTTCTAAAATTCAAAATTAATAAATTTAAAATTTATCTTGAAAAATACTTAATTATGATCGTATTATTGGAGTCATAATCCAACATTATTATGATCCCCAAAAAATAAAAAAGCAACCTACTCTAGTAATCTAATATCTTATGTTTACCCTTACAATTTTTTGCTATTTTCACAAGAAAAAATAATACCTTAGCTAATTCCCTAGTGATCACAGTGACCTACTCACCATATATACGATTTTTTTTTTTTCAAATTTCACATTTTGAAACATGACGTTACTGTGAAGTGATGTACTAGAAATAAGTTTTCTGAACAATATTCAATTATTCTTGCACAGATGATGTTAACGTTGTGTCTGCTCAAAATAAGTTAAGGCGCGACAATTGATTAGACATCTAAAAATAATGCATACTGTTAAATGTATTTATACCGATACTTGAAACAATCGATAAATGCTATGAAACTTAAGTTACAACCACTTAGAATAATATTCAATTATTCTTGCACAGATGATGATGTTAACGTTGTGTCTGCTGAGAATAAGTTAAGGCGCAACAGTTGACTAGACATCTAAAAATAATGCATACTGTTAAATGTATTTATACCGATACTTGGAACAATCGATGAATGCTGTAAACTTAAGTTGCAACCACTTAGAACAATATGCAATTATTCTTTCATAGACGATAATAACTTGGCGTCTCCAGGAAATAAGTTGAGGCGCATCAGTTGATTAGACATCTAGAGATTACTACTGGTAAACTTATGTCTCGCGACACTTGGAACAATTGATAAATACTATGAAACTTAAGTTACAACCACTTAGGCTCAATTAATTCAATTTCACATCGAAAAATTCTATTCCAAGCGTAAATTATTCCCTAACTTTATTTTTAGGACTTGAACATCAAATATAAATGACCTTAATATTGAAATCATATTCAATAAAAAAAAATTAAGCCATTTCGCCTGTGAACACACTGACATACTATGATTTTTTTTAAAAATCTCAAGTTTTACATTTCAAACATGATTTACAATGAAATAATGTGTAACGAAAATAGGTTTTTGACAAATAATATTCAATTAATCTTATGCAGATGATATTAATGTTTGTTTCTCATCGAAATACGTAATAATTGACTAGACATCTAAAAATACCGAACTGTTGAATTTATGATCTCACCCAACATCCCAAACAATTGATAAATGTTTATGAAACTTCAGTTACAACTGCTTAGACCTAAACAATTCAAAACTTTAGTACAAAAGTCTTATTCAATTATCCCTTTTTCATATGGTGACATTTTTGGTATTATTCATATTTTATCTCAAGGTGAAAATAGTATCCCCCTAATTGATAAGTCATGTCGGCTTAAAGATTCTTTTTTGTTTTATTATTTTTTTTCCATTGAAATCTCACATCTTTTTGAAGAATCTTGTCATGTTGCTTTCAAATTCTTGAGTGGATGAAGCAGATAGTCTTCACTGAATGAAAGAGACTTAATTCCTACTATTTTTATTTTACTAAAATAAAGAGAAAATGATAAAAATAATTCTGTATAGAGAATAGATTTGAAAGTCTTTTAAATATACATTGAACGACTTTAATCTTTAAGTTTACTATAAGTTAACTCTGTTGTTTTAAGTACACAATTTGTATGTTTGCACACAACACTTCAATCTACGTTCAAAACTGTTTCAAGAACAATATTGAAGTTTAACACATTCAACACAAGTTTAACATGAATTATCAAAGAAGTATATTTATTTAAAGAAATAAGATGAAGTAGAAGTAGAACCAAGTTCTCCGATTTCACGGAGTGTCCTTAAGGAATCAATTCCCCTCAAGTATTAGAGGTTGCAAAATTTTTTCTTCCAGAATAAATGGCTCACAATCTGAATGTAGCGGTACCTCAAACGTTCAGATTCCTCGAACACACTCAACAACTGACGATCACAAAGAGTTTTTTGGAAGAAGAAGAGTGTTTTTCAGTACTCAAAATTATGTACATACCTGAGGAAAAGTTCAGGTAGTTATAGCCATCAAGTGTTCCTTCGGAAAGGAAATAATGGTTCATGGAAAGTGCATCATTTCGGAACATTCACGTCTGTTTCTTCCAAAATAGTGTGTCTTTTCCGAACAGTCATATCCGACTGAACAGTCACCCCTTTTTTGAAACAGTGTGTCTTTTCCTCGAAGGGTTGCATCCCTAAAGAGGTGTGTTTTTGCGTTTCTGCATGCATTTGTATGGCGTTCATGGAGAAAATATTTTCGTTGGATTTTTGGATTAAAAATTTCACTTGTTTTTTCAAATTTTAATGTCTAAAAAATTAATCTCAGCGATCGATCATTTGACAAATCTAAATCCAAAGCCGAGTGAGCGACGACCACGGGAGGCACCTATTGGTTTTTGTCTTATTATCCACTTGAAGGTGTGTTTCTTAATAAAAACACATGAAAGTTATTTTCTCCCACCAATGTAGGAGAAGTAGACTTTCTTTTAGTACACTTTTGTTTTAAGGAGCTCACTTTCTCTCCAACTATTCCCTCCCATTTTCATTCACACATCCAACTGACCCGGCCAACAAACTCTTTTAACCTCTTTCATATATTTAACAATTTATAAACCACAAGGGTTGGTGCGGTGGTTCAGCACCTCACCCCTTAAGCAAGAGGTTGGGCGTTCGATCTCCACCTCTGGTGAATGGAAAAAACTCCGTGCCCAATTCCCTACCGCTTAGTACGCTGACAGTAGGAGCGGAGGATTAGTCTCACGACTGCCGGCTGTGGAGATACCTTGGAAAACCAAAAAAAAAAAAAAATTTATGTTCATTAGATGTGACGGAATTGAAATACTCAAGCGACAATCAATACACATTCAGTGATTTCGAATATCACTTACGGACGGAGCAAAAAGTGGAGTCTTGGTCAGAGCAAGCCGCCCTATTCAAAAAAACAAATTAATTGTGAACACCAAGAAATTCAATCAAATTCTAAAATATGCAACAACAATAAACTTCACTAAATACTAAAAATACAATTTGAAGAATTGAAGAAATTACACCTTAAAAAACTGCACCAGACTCTAAAAAAAATTTAAAAAAATACCACAAACAACAAAATTTCTAACTCTAAACATGAGTTCCAGTTAATTTCTTTTTTTTTTCTTCATAGTTCCTCAAATTTAACAGACAAAATTTGATAAATATTTGACGAAGGCTAAAAGTGTTGCACTTTTGGCAAACACAAAGAACCCAAACTTTTTAATATAATATTTTAGAGATTATTTTCGATGAACCTCAAATATTTGAAACTTGATTTTATTGTCATTTTATCCTAAACAACTGTATTTCCATATTGTATGTCATTGTCTTAACAATTTTAGCACTAATTCAAGATTTTTCTACTAAACAAACTTCCTCATTCAATGGATTTTAAAAACTATTTGTCGTGAAGTAGGAAAAGGATTTTTCTTAATTAGTACTCAACTTACATATTAGTACTACTAGTACTTAATTAGTAGTATTACTTAAGTAATTTTAACCTTATGTTAATTGTGGTAATTATTAGTCACCATTGGAAAAAGTGTAAAACTTCCTTTAAATGGGGAAATTTTAGTACTACAAGTTATTGGCTCGAGCAAAAAAAAAAACATATTTTGCAGTCTTGTTTTGTGACATAAATCACTCTTTAATTTAATTTATGTTTTAACATGTACTAATAATGTACTTAAAGATTTTCAAAATATTTACCATGTCCTTGATATAGTACTTGTTACTGAGGTAAAATTATTTTTCAAGAGGGGCATGTAATTAAAAATTATTATAGCTACCTTGACATGTACAATAGTACATTGGGATATCACAGAATTATAATCTTTTAAGATTAAAATTGTAAAATTGAGATTATAACTCAGATAAGTTGTATCACTTTATATATGAAACAAGTTATACCAAGAATTTAATATAAAATGTAACAACTTTAGCTAATAGTTTTAATGAAATATGGGTTAAATTTCATTCTAAAATTTAATCAAGATAAATCATCTAATCGTTTTCGAATTATCTTGTTTCTCCTATTATTGTAAGAGTAAATCTTATACATTTAGTTTAAAGGACGATTTTTTTGATCATTTTTTAAAAAATAATTTCTTAAATTTTGTATTCAGTCGAACACATCATGAGGAAGATGGGAGTATATAGCTAAGACAAATGGATTAGACTCAACAAAATTTGATTGATTATTTCTTTGTTAAATATAGTACTATTAGTAACTATTTTTTTGTCCTTAAGGTGAAAAACTTTAACGGATAATTTTTTTTTTCCACTGTCAATCGAAATCATTCTTTTTAAATAAAAAACAAAAAAGAGAGAGAGAATCATTTCGAAAACCAAAAAGAATCTTTTTGAAAGCTAACGCTATCCTATTAAACAAGGTTATATGATAGCTTCCTAAAAAATTGGATGTTAAATAGTGAATTTATCCAATAATAATGTTGCATTAGATTGGATGATTTCTTCAAAATGTTTGCTAAATCTTCTTTTTATCTTTTTAATTAACTTTTTTCACATTCTAAAAATGGAAAGGTATTATATAGGAGCCACTATCTTAATATTGTACACATTCTCATGAAAACCCAAACAAAGAATGAATTTTTTATTTATTTTTTGGTTGTAGGGGGGCGGGGGTGGGGGGTGGGGGTTAGTGAATGCAGTTGTTGACTAGTTTACCTTTTGTATACTTTTTATTTTAATTTATAAGTCTTAATTTGATTAAGCATAGAGTTTAAATAAATAATATTAGGCTTTTGAATTTTATGATCTTAAACTTTAGGTATGCATAAGTGTAACATACAAATTGCAGTTGAAATGTATAATTACTGTCTTTTAGAGCGTTAATTTATACTTAATGTTTTAAAAACATTTCAATTTTAGTCATTTCGAAAACAACTTCAGATATATACAACTAAAGTTGTACAAATCTGTGTTTGAAGTTTGACAGACCTCAATATTTTTATTGAATTGTGGGCTTGTGAAATGCAATCATCGGATATTATTGCCTGAAATTCTTTATGGCTTATCAAGCCTGACTTCATACATTTTTTACGGAAGTTATGGACTTGTTAATGCAAAACTATTCAGACACGTTTCACTGAATTAGTAACATTAGCAAGACTTAAGATATATAATGGCGTGCCATGTCATTCGTTCAAGCCGTGAAAACAACCTCTTGCAGAAATGAAGAATAACACTGCATAACTAAAAAAAATAAAAAAATACTATACCCCAATCATCAATTTGTTAAGAGAACAACAAACCTAACAAACTCATTTCACAATAATGATAATTGCCATTGTTTTCAAACTTTTCCAATAACAGCCATTTGTTTTCAAACTTTTCAACGATGATGAAATTATAGGTTCATGTAAAGTGAAACAAAATCAATTCAACCGCAAAATCAAAGGATAAAAAAATTCCAATAATATAGGACACAAATTAAATAATTTTTAAAAAGTGGTTAAAAATTAAATGGTAGTGGCCAAATAGGCACGTCATGAAATTTTTATTCTTAAAATTTGTGGTCTTAAGTGTATCATATACGCTGAATTAAAGAATTGCTAAGTATACAAAATGAAATTTTCTTAAATGAATTAAAAAAAGAAAGTCGAATAAAAAACTAACTGAACAAATATTGAATAAAACAGTACCTGAAGATTCACAACTAATTGAATAATTATTCCAGAAGGATATATTCGACCTAATATTGAAACAGAGGAAGTACCAAATAATAACTTATTAATTCAGTCACACCTCTTTATAAGAATCATTTTATATATGACAACATTTCATGATAATAACAAACTTTTTTTAGAATCAATTTTTCATGTTATATTATATTTGAAGGTAAAACAAGTTGTCTCCTCCATAATGCTCTCCCAGTTGTGATGCAAAGTAAGTTGTTCCATTAAAAAAGGTGCTCATAATTATATTCGATTATTAGCACAAACAAATCGAATAGAATTAACACTTTAAATGAATTGCTGATGAAGATTTAACTGTTAAAAACCAAATTAAAATCCACCAAAGTAACATGTCTTATCTTGTAATACATTTAAAGAACATATCCACAAGATTTGTAGGCACCTTAGGTAGCCAAAATCAACTTATCGAAAACATGCATATATTTGTCCCAAAGTTTAAAAGTTGTCGTTTCAATTTGTTTTTAGATAACGGTCAAAAATACATTTGAATAATTAATATTTTCGTAAGTTTCACACTTTAATTATCAATTGTTGTGTATATAGTGATATATAATTCAAGTAGCAAAAGGGAACAGATGATAGTTAGTTAGCTTCAGCCTTTGAGGAGTATTTTTAATATGTAGATTGTCATATAGTTAAGTGAGAAAAGGGAATACTTGATTATTGAGGTGTGAAATTCGCGAAAAATGTGATAGTTCAAATTTATATTTTACCACTAACTCATTTGTTTTCCTTTTCCTTCAGGAAATTAAAACATTCATATTTTATCAGATAGTAGAGATTTTATTCAGTCTCCTCTCTACCTCACCGAGATGATGGTAAAATTTGCGTACACTTTACCCTTCGCAGACCTCATTTATGAGATTTTTCGTATGTTATTGTTGTTGTTTGTAGAGACTCTAAAATTCAACTAAAAAGAAAAAGAACTACCAAGAGAAGTATAATCTCCAAAAATTGCAAATTACAGAGAAAAGCAGGTTTTTTTTTGGAGGGTGGGGAAATATAAAGTTGGATTTAGAATAAACTTGGGTTATAAAAGATTTTTTCTATCATAAACATGGATAGAAAAAGATATTGGTCAATCAAATTCAGTAAGTTTGATTCAGACTCCATTTATGTAGTAACTTACTAATCTCTAACTTAGTAGAATTCGATAAAATTTAAATTCTAAAATTAATATTTGCTAATATCTGTAGAAACAATTCTCATTTTACATACAAAAAAAAATTAATCCCTCCCGAGGAGGTCCCATCTTTCTTGTTCTCTTCGTAACTCAAACGCATAATTTTCAGATTAAAAGAGGGGTGTTTATCATCCGAGCAACTCCCTCTTGTCGATTTACATAGAATTACTTAGAGCAATTTTGATTTTTTCCTTTTAAAAAAAATGAATAATTGATTTAGAAAGGAGGCAGTAGTAGAGATTGTTATTCCTGGACAAGTGGCAAAGGCCCAAAATCTCACATTGCAAGTTCTACAAGCCCATTTAAAAGTAGAAGCCCACTCTAATATGATCGATAAAGTTTACGTTTCTTCCTTAAAAATAACTCGAAAACCCTCCTTAAACGCGCTAGATCACGAATATAACCGACTTACGCCATGAGCCGTTCTGATGATAGGTGCCACTTGAACACAACCACCTTTCTATGGCGAATTATTATATCGGCTTTTGGTTAAACTTCTTGCATCAATTTTATTCAGTCGCCCCTTACAAGTGCAATGTACATCACCGGCTTAAGCCATGAGCCTTTTTTATTTTATGGTAAGAGCCTAACAAATTATGACATCGACTCGACCACTTGGACCAATCTCAGGAAGCAAATCACTTGCAATCAACAACATCGACTCGGGTCATGGGCATTTATCCATTGAACCCATCCTCGTAGATATTTGGGCTTGGCCCATGAGTTTTTGGACATTCAAATGGGCTCGTAAAAATCTTTTGTATTGGACTTTAGGACTGGCCCAATATAGTATATCCAATCCATTATAATCCACCGACGAAATTGAACAGAAATTGACAGCTTTGTTGATGTAATTTTCTTTCATAACGCGTTATGCAACTTGTAGTCCTTAATTAAGATAATATTATATTTACTGTTTACTTAATATATATTATCAAATTAAATAATTTTTATATCATTATATCCTTTTTACATATTGTACGAGGTAACTTATCTTACCTTTAAATTTAAGAAAACTTCTATTATCTGTAAGTAGCATTTGAACAACCTGAGGATATTTAAAAAATTATATATATATGAATGTTGTATGAAACTTAAACTCTTATTTTGTATATCTGATGATTGAAGAGTTGGTTTGATAAATAAAATGTCACATCAAAGTTTGTCAAAGTTGAAAAAGAAGAAGTATAAAAATGAATGATTCAAATAGGCTGAATACATATACAGGCCCTTCAACTATTCAACTTTTTTCGTATAGACATCCCAATTAAGGCACGTACCTATTGAACCCTTTATTCCTTCATAAAATGTGTCAATTGAGCCCAATCGCTGACATAATGCTGATATGGCATGGCATGTGTAATACACTCTCCAAATGGAGAGTGAGAAGCCACAATTAATAAGAACATTAAATATTAAAGAAAAACAATAAAAAAAAGACACATAAAATAATTAAAAAAACACATAAAAGAAATAAAAAGTTATCATCTTCTTCTCCATTGTCAAACTGCCATAATCTTCCTCTTCAATAAATCTTAAACATAACATTTTATTTCTTCAAATTGAATTCGAAATTAATGATTTTTTTGTATACAATATAATTCAATCAATGGTTTTTTCTTTCCCTGCCTTCCCTTCTACCAATCGCGAATAGTTCATCTTCAATTACCTAAATTCAAATATCCAAAATACACTAATTTTATTCACTTCTAACACTTGCTCTATGAATTTCAGAATAATAAAATCGATTCAGCAGATTTTGTGTGTGTACTAGGTGAGGAAGAAAACAATACAGCCTACAGGGAAAACAAAATTTCCCATTATTTACGTAGAACTTCCATAGCTTCACAAAACTTCAAAAAAAAAAAAGAAAGAAAAGGCCCATCATTTATATGATTTATCAAAGTCAGTACCAAAATCATAAAAATTTGGTGATTTTCCGGGATTTTTTCCCTTTTTGATTTTTGATCCATAAACAAAACCAGCTGCAGATTTTATCAAAGAATTCAAGATTTCCATCTTTATTTGTCCCCTTCTTGGTAGTGGAGGAAATGGAGATGAAAATGAGAAATTAACGAAATCGAAGTGGGAAAATGGAATAACAAAATGTTTCTATCTTTTACTGCTACAATTTAACTAACACTTTAAAATTCATTATTTTTTTCATTTGAAATTGTTGTTTGGTATTATTTTGGTGGAGAAATGAAGGAGTGAAGTGAAGATGGGGAAGATGGATATTGTTGGATATTATTGGATATCGACGGAATCAAAATACTTCAATGGTGGGGAAAGGAGTATTGACGGAATCAAAGTGCATGGTGGAAAAGGAGTATCTATGGAAGAAGAAGATACTTTGTTTTTTTTTTAGTTCTGTTGTACTTTGGTTTTTTTTTAAGTTCTGTTGCTTTTGGAAAGGAAGGAAGAGAAAGGGAAGGGGGGGGCGAGGGAGGGGGGGTTAAGGATTGCGTAGGGTTGTAGTGCCGAGGTGCGGGGCAGTTAATGTTTTTTTTTTTAATTTAGATTTAATTATGTTAAAAATTTATTTTTATAATTATTTTAAATTAAAATGTCACATGTCGTTATTTAATTCGTCACTTTGGCACATCATCAGCGTGCGTGTTACACGCATTTTACATTTTTTGCCACGTCAGTAAATTGGGTTCAATTAAAACTATTTGTGAATAAGTAAAGGGTTCAATAGATACCTGACTTAATTGAGATATCTATAAGAGAAAAGTGAAATAGTTCAGGAACTTGTATATGTATTCCGTCTTCCAAACATTATTCTACAATGTCACAAAATAGAAAAATGTTACTACTATGATTGAAAAGGTGGAAGTCAAGTAGGGCAAATAAATATGTGAAAAGAATTTAAATTTTATTTTACCTACTAAGGAGTAAAACTTTTTTTTACACATTCTACCATTTAAGTAATTTCTATAATTGTGTACTCACTTTTTGGGGTTATCAAACAGTATTTTTTATCAATATAGATTGTGATGGAATGGTTGTAATTTTCATTCTTTACTAGACGTCTCAGATTTAAGCCCTTGAAAAAAAAAAAAGTTCTATTTAAAGCGCCACCACTCAAAATGGACGTGAATTTTAATTCATTCGAGTCTCAATACGGACATTGGACAATATATATATATATATATATCAATCTATTATTGATATTTAAGTAATTTCATAGTATCAAGATCCGTCGGCACATAAAATAATAATTCTTTGATATATATCACTTTCAACTTTTTATATCTTTCCCTTTCATAATAACACCAATGATTTTACTTTTACTATTCGACAAGTTTGCTTATATTGTCGGCTTCAGTTGTTTTAATCATTTACTGTATTATTTCTAATTATTTCTAATTAATTAGTATAAATTATTTAAGTGTTAAAAAATTAATAATATTTAATAAAATAAAAAATTATCTCTTGATGTTTTATGCTATCTTTTTCTGCTTCAATTGTAATTTTACTATATCACTCTTAATTAATTATTATGAGTCATATAAGTATTATAAAATTAATATATTTTTAAAAAAAAAAATAAACTAAACATAAAATGATAAATTAACTCTTGATATTTTAAATTAACTTGTTGTCTTATATGAGACCCATTTAAATTTTTTTCATAAATATTTTTTATAATAATTTTATTATATCACTTCCAGTTAGTTGTTGTAAGTCATTTAAGGCATGTCTACTTCGTCGTTTCAATCGTGATTTTATTATATCAGCCCTAATTAATTTTTATGGTCATCTAAGCATTAGAAATAAATAATATTTTATAAAAAAACAAAATACACACAAAATGATATGTCAACATAAAATATTTGGTTGACTATCAACATTATATTTGTGTCATAGAAATTACGATGGGACAGAGGAAGACATAAAGTAATATTTATGATTTAAAAATGAGAAGACACGTAAACTGGGACAGAGAAAGTATTAATATCTTATTTAAAAATTATGGTAAAAGCACTATAAATCACATAATTAACAACTTAAAAAATATACAAGATATAAAATATTGGATTGACTCTCGAAATTATATCACTGCCACTGAAATTGAAATTATAAAAAAATGTATTATAAATCACAATAATTAGAAATTTAAATGATTTAATGAATGATTATCTAAATTATATTTGTGTCACGTAAATTGAGACAAAAATATAACATATATTGAGCTCGTTCTAGCACGGGCCCTTCAATGTCTAGTTCTAATGTAAACAAGTATGTTTGACGTTAACTAATAGCTCTTATTTCAAAACTAGATGTCGAGAGCTATGCTAGCACGGAACCAATATATGCTATTTTTGTTTCAATTTATGTGACATAAATAAAACTTAGATAATTAATCATATTTCTAATATATTTTTAGATATTTAAGCTTTTAACTATTGTACTTTATAATAATTTTTATGTAATTTTCAAATAACGTATGTTGCTTTCCTTGTCCAAACTCTTGTGGCATTGATAGTAAATTATATTTTAAAAATAATTAAGTTTTTAATTATTGAGATTTATAATATTTTTCTTCTATTCCAATTTTAAGTGGCACTGAGATAATTTCGACAGTCAATCAATTATGTTACATCTTTTAAATTTTTTAAGTTGTTAATTAATGTGATTTATAATATTTCCTACGTACTTTTTGAAATAAATAACAGATTTTTTTGTTGACATTTTAAACTATTAACTATTATACTTTATAATACTTTTCAAGTAATTTTCAATTAATATATGTTACTCTCCATGTCTAAACTTTTATGGTATTAATAGTCAATTATATTTATAAAATTATTTAAGTTTTAATTTATTGTGATTTATAATACTTTTTCTTCTATTTTAATTTAAATGACACTGGTACAATTTTGAGAGTTCTCAAATATTTATGTCTTTTAAATTTTCTTAGTTGTTAATTATTGTGATTTATAGTATTTTTTAATGTATTTACTTGGTCTAAATTTATGTGACACAAATAAAATTTAGATAATTAATTATATTTTAAATATATTTTTAGATATTTTAAATTGTTAGCTATTGTAATCTATAAGTCTTTTTTTGGCACTGTAATTTACTATTTCAAGTCGTTAGCTATTGTAAATTATAATACTCTCTCCTTGTCTAAACTTTTGTGGAGTTGATAGTCAATTATATTTTAAAAATAATTTAAGATTTTAATTATTGTAATTTATAATACTTTTTCTTCTCTTCCAATTTAAGTGATACTGATATAATTTCGAGAGTAAATCAAAAATCACAATTGAAGTAGCGAAGCAGACACGTCTTAAATGACTCATAATAACTAATTACAAGTGATATAACTAATTTTTATAAAAAAAATACTCGTGAAAAATATTTAAGTGAGTCTCATATAAGATGTCAAATTAATATGAAACATTAAGAATTAACTTATTATTTTATCTCTATTTTATATTTTTATTAAATATCATAAATTTTTTAATATTTAAATAACTTATAATAATTGATTAAGATGATATAGTAAAATTACGGTGTAAGTAGCTGAAATAGACATGTCATCAATGTCAATTTTTATTTTTTCATACTAAATATGATTAATTTTTTAGTACGTAAATAACTTATAATAATTAATTAGGGATAATATAACACTAATTTCAACTGACTCCCAGGTAACTTGGCTCTGATACCACTTGAAAAATTATAAATAATTTTTCATATGTTATTAGCCCTTCTAAAGAATCAAAGGATAAACATCATCAGATAAGTCAATATCTAGTTCTCCTCACGAGAGAAATTTTGTCTATCAAAATAGATAATAGAGTTATTAAATACTGTGCCAACAACAGAGACATGAAGCATTATCAGCAAGTATATTTCTTCTGCAAAAGAAAAAAAGAGCTAGTATTTCTTCTACATTTAAAAGGATAATACAACAAAAAGTGGACTCCACGGCATCTACCCAAAAATCATGTAACTACAGGATGAAGAAACACAAGTCTTCATGTCACAAAAAGACAACGACACCAAAAACAACAAACATGATAGACCTTACAAAATATTCACAACAAACTTTTGGCACAAATTTCTATATTATAGAAGTGTGAGTTTCGACTTGGGAGTTTCTAGGCATTGAAGAAAATGTTTAAGGGTATAATAGACTTAAGTCATCTTCCAGATTAATCTTGGGCAAATATGTATCATGTGTTTGTGCATTATTAGTTGGACTATAGCAACAATTTTAAAGAAAGTCCACCTTTTTTCAATAAATTACAACTCATGTCATTCCAATAAATTACCACTATGTCATGGATGCTGCTCCTATTGAATATGATGGGCCCCATAGATGATTATCTATTCTCATTTCTTCCGTATAAAATGTTCGTTTGAATACGTGAAAGGTAAGTGGTTTTGACATGTCTCCTTGGTTTTGAATACATGAAACGTAATTTTATTATATCACTCTTAATTAATTATTATAAGTTATTTATACATTAAAAATTAATAATATTTAATTAAAATAAAATAAATATTTATGACATGTTTGCTTCAATCGTAATTATACTATATCATCCCTAATTAATTATTATATCACACATAATTAATTATTCTAAGTTATTTATATATTAAAGAATTAATAATATTTAATTAAAAAATAAAATAAATATTTATGACATGACTGTTTCAACCGTATTTATACTATATCACCCCTAATTAATTATTATTCACACCTAATTGATTATTATAAGTTATTTATATATTAAAAAAAATATTTAATTAAAAAATAAAATAGATATTTATGACATGTCTGTTTCAATCATAATTGTACCATATCACCCCTAATTAATTATTATACCACTCTTCATTAATTATTATAAGTTATTTATACATTAAAAAATTAATATTATTTAATTAAAAAATAAAATAGATATTTATGACATTTCTGCTTCAACCGTAATTTTACTATATCACCCCTTATTAATTATTATATGTTATTTATATATTAAAAAACTAATAATATATAATTAAAAATATAAAATAAACATTTATAACATGCCTGATTCAACTGCCTCAACTGTGATTTTACTATACTACGCTTAATTAATTATTATACTCATTTATGTATTAAAAAATTAATAATATTTAACTAAAAAAGGAAACTAAAAATTTATGACATTTCTACTTCAGTTGCTTCTATCATAGTTTTGCTAAATATTACCCTAATTAATTATTATAAATCATTGATGTATTAAAAAATTAATAACAATTAATAATAAATGTAAAATAGATATAAAAATGATAAATTAACTCTTGATATTTTAAATTAACTTGACGTCTTATATGAGGTCCACTTAATTTTTTTCACCAGTATTTTTTATAGTAATTTTGCTATGTCACTTCTAATTAGTTGTTGTAAGTCATTTAAGACATTTATACTTCGTTGCTTCAATCATGATTTTATTATATCAACTATAATTAATTATTATAGTCATCCAAGCATTGTGCCACTTAAATTGGAATAGAAAAAAATATTATAAATCACAATAATTAAAAATTTAATTAAAAAATATAATTGACTATCGACGACACAAAACTTTGGACAAGGAGAGTAACATATATTATTCAAAAATTACATAAATCTTTTTATAAATTACAGTATTTAGCAATTTAAAATGTCTAAAAACAATGTTATATGTTATATATTTCAAAAAAAATGTAAAAATACTATAAATCACAGTAATTAAAAGCTTAAAAAAATTTAAAATATAAAACAGTTGATTGCCTCTCGAAATTATATTAGTGTCAATTAAGTTGGAATAGAATAAAAGTATTATAAATCACAATAATTAAAAGCTTAAATTATTTTTAAAATATAATTGACTATCAATGCCACAAAAGTTTGGACAAGAAAAATAATACATATTATTTGAAAATTCCATAAAAAATATTATAAATTATAATAGTTAACAAATTAAATTATCTAAATACCTATTAAAAGTATGATTGATTATCTAATTCTATTTGTGTCACATAAATTGAGATTAAAATCAATATATGGAACCCGTGCTAGATCTTAAATGAATCTTAAAATGTATATGCAATTCTATTTTTGAAAAAAAAAAACTTTTATTTAAATATATCAAAATAGTAAAGGCAAATTGTAATACAGTACATTAAACAATGTATAAGAACTAATGTTAACATAAATAATACCAGTATTTACTAATAGAAGTATTACTAATATAAACATTACTAATATAATCTATTCAAAAAGAAAATTTATACACTCTAGCAAACGACTCCTACGTTTCAATAGAAGGAATATATACAAAAGCAAAGTTTGATAACAAAATTACAGAAGGATATTTTATAAGTATATTTTATCGTGTTCTCAAAGTCAAATATCTTAAATTAATATGACATATGGTAACTTATAATTTCTTTTTTTTTTTTTATAATTTTCAAAACACTTTAAATTTAAAATATTAATTTAATTTAACTTTAAAAAATAAGTTGACAAATAAAAGAGGAGGAAAAATGAAAGCAAAGGATGTTTATGTCAGCTTAGTAGGAGAATACGATGCAATTTTGGGTTATTAATTCAACTCACATGTGATGTAATATACAATGACAAGATAACCCTTTATCTTTTCAACAATTAGTTTCTATTTTATACAAGTGTCAAGTCTTATGTATCAATTTTATTCTAATATTTTATATTTAATGTGGCAAATCTCAGTCATATGATTAAAGATCTAAACTTCAAAATACATTGAATTTTGTTGTTTATAATAATATGAGTAAGTTATATATAATTATCTTGTGAGATAATTTGGCTCCTTAAAAAATACTATGAAGTAGTTAATACATTGTGTATTCATGTTTTATAATTCATAATTGAAATCGACATCAATTTAATTTATCATATATAGTCAAATATCTTAATGTTGGGCCCGTGCTGACA
>NC_061113.1:14147980-14159390 GCF_002878395.1 Capsicum annuum | reverse complement strand
AAAAGAAAGAGAGTAATGGGTCGTCCATCTATCAAACCAAAACAAAAAGAAAAAAGGAAAAATAAAGGCTTAAGCCCATCTCACGTCTAAAAAGGAAAAAAAAAAAAGGGATAACTTACATAAATCCCTGAATCTTTAAGTGATATTACATAAAATTCTGACTATTTTGTTAATTATATTTTATCCTGATTATTTGAAATGGTGATACATATAAAAAAGTGATACATTGAAACTAACAAGATATTTATTTAAGGAAATAATAGATTCTCTTTTATTCACTGTATTATTTTATTTAAGGAAAGATATCTAGTTTTTCTCCTTTTTTAGATTTAATTAAGGTGTTTTAATTATGTTTCTCTTTTTCGTCTTTAATTATGAAAGATATGTTTTTTGGGGTCTTTTTTCTCTTTTTTTGTTTTTAATTTTAGTCTGCTTTTTTTAGATTTAATTTTAATTATGTTTCAATTTTACTTTTAGTCTTTTTTTTTTAATATTATTACTTTTGTTTCCTACGCTGACTACACTGTTACCTTTCATTAATAACATATGAATCACCCAATAATTGAAATAAATAATTGTATCTACCACATGAATCACCATAATACCATATATATCACTCATTAATGAAGATAAAATATTAAGTTTTTCTTTTATAGCTCAAATAAAATCTTATACTGCCAAGTTAGTGACATCCATACCACTATTTTGAAAAAAAAAAGGATTATTTTTTCTTATCTAGACATGAAAGTTTTTGAACTATTGATTTAATTTTTTGAACTATATTAGTGTGCTCTATTTCCCAAAACATTGAATCTTTCTTAAGACGTTGATAAAGAGGCTTACAAATCTGTCTAATGTTAGGAATAAAATCTACAACATAATTGAGACTTTCTAAAAATCTTTAGCTTTTCAAAATTGCATTTTTCATTTACTCAAATTACATTCAATCAATAGTTGTTTAAAAGTATTATGGATTGAAAAGGTAAATATTTAACTACGAAATCTTTTGCCAAATATAATAAAGTAAAATTTTATATTTTTCTATTTAGAAAAAGGTTTAGTTATCTATTACATAAGATATAAAAGTTACTGATAATATCTGTGAATATTTAGGAAATTATTTATTATCATATAGTTTTAAAAAGGTTTTGTAACCCTACTTTTCAAAAAAAAAAATTATAAGTGCAATAATTGACAAAATTATTATTTTATAATTTTTAATCCTGCTTGTAAATATACCTCTTGGTAGAAACATTCTGAAAATATTATTTGAATGGTTGTAATTTGTGTAGTCTAGTGATGGATTCTTTTAAGAAGATCTTGAATATCCCATAAGCTGATGGGTATTCGTAAAATGATCGGATCTCCAATATCCTATAAAATTATGGGATATTCATAAAGAGACCATCCAATGTTTGTGAAATATGCCACTAACGGCCCTCTAATTACGGAGAAAATCAAGAGAGAAGAATCAAGGGAGCAACAAATTTGTACTCATATTGTTCATCAATAAAATTCTTATTTCTTCATATTTTATTCATACCCTTGCTTGTAAATCTTTCAAGGTTGGTTGATTTTTCATCTCTCGTATCTATTGCTTTGGAGCTTCCTCTTTTAACTTTTGTCTTGTGGAGGACTTCGTAAAACTCACAATTATCGTCATAGATTCCCCAATTTGATCTTCTGACGAGTCTTTAAATTTAGTGATTTCCTTTCTAGGATCAAAAATAGGTGACGTCATTCTATGACTTCCAATGTTTAGCCCCATGTCATGAGCCCAGGTAGCTAATTCTTCAAAAGCTTGAGGTTTATTTCCTTAGAGGATATACACAGAGCCCCAATGTATCCCTTGAATGCAAACTTTAACCGTGAAAGTTTCAGAAAGTTGATCCTTGCAATCAAAGCTCAATGTTTGCCAGCGATTTATGTAGTCCACTACAGGCTCATCTTTACTTTGTCTTGTATTTGTCAACTCCATCATACTTACCGTACGACGGGTGCTGTAGAAACGATTTAGAAACTGACTTTCTAGTTGCTTCGGATAATCAATTGATTCAGAATCCAAGTTTGCGTACCAATCAAAAGCGCTGTCTTTTAAAGAGCAAACAAATTGCTTGATAAAAAGATCACCATGTGTACCAGCACTGCTACAAGTTTCAACGAAATGAGCGATGTGTTGTCTTGGATTTCCCTTTCCATCAAATTATTGAAACTTTGGCGGTTGATATCCAATTGGCATCAGTAAGCCCTCGATTCACTTAGAATATGACTTTTAGTATACTAGAAAACTTTGTGACAGACCGCCAAATTATGTGGGAGAATTTGTTTCCAGTGGGATTGAAAATTTTGCCAGGACTGATATCTATTTTCTGATTTTTATCTTCTTTGTTGAAGAGTCTTTTCATTTTCTCTTCTCGTAAAAAAGGCTGAAATGGAGGCCTCATCCTTATTTTTGGCATTTCGGCTCTCATTATTTTTCTGTAGAAATTCTCTAGTCAAGAAATTTGGGAGGAATCATGCCTTCAATGATGCAGTTTCGAATCGCTCTTGTATCTAATAATGCCACTTTGTGAATTATGTAATTTTTATTTATAACTAATGCAATGGGTACATGGTAACTTTGGGCTTTATCTTTTATAATTTTATCAATTTTTAATTTAATTTTTAGAGACTTAATATCTTTATTATTTCTTTATATTGTTAATGTTTCTCCAAGATCTAATTGATATGAGTCTGGTTCATGATTAGATGTTAAATTGTTAGCAAGTGATTCATTGCTAAGTCCTTGCTCAACCTTTTTTAACTTTCCCTTTTAAGTATTGTAATTCTGTTTGAAGGTCTTGTATAGTTGTTTCTGATTTATGTTCTTTAAATTTATTTGACATATCTTTCATGTTAGAGGATTCAATTATTTTTTTATCAAATGGTTGATTAAGAACAATATTTTTAATGTTATTAAATATTTTTATTAAGAGTTGGATCTTCTAAATGATCAATTATATCAAATAAGACTTCATTCTCCTTGTTACTATTTATAATAACATTTATAGGACGTATATCGGTGCATTTACAATGATTAGTTAATTCATTACTATTATTAAGTTTTTCTTTTGAAAAAGAATTGTTTTCATTTTCTTTAAAGATACAACATAATTTATTATTCTTTTCTTCTCTTAGTTCTAAGAGATTTATCATGTCTTTCTTTTTATTTAGAAATCTGCACTCTTTTATCTTGGGTTCTATTTTTTCATAGTTTCAACGTGTACTATTATTATTATCAATACTATTAGTGAATTTTGATTGAGATTCTTGTTTCTTATTATTTTCTCCTATAATATTATTGGTGACTTTAGAATCTTCTTCAAATATAGAAATTTCACCCTTGAATAATTCGGAATTTAAATGTTGGGTGAGTTTTTAACTTTTTATCATGGGAAAAACTTGATTTATTCTTGGCTTCGAGAATCTGTTTAGAAATCATATGTAGTAGTTCATTTGTATAATTATTTTGTTGAATAATTCTATTTATATCCTTATTTTTAAAATCACCTTTAGTATCTACTATATCTAATTTAAAGGGTGAAGCAGTAACAACTCTGCCATCTACTGGTAGACTAATTTCTTCTAACGGAGAAATATTGATTCTACTACTTTATCACTAGTATACCATTTATTAACAATCATATGAAATGATTCTTTTTTATCATCTAATTTTTCTGTAATTTCAAATCATTTTAAAAATTCAATGATACATCTTAATCTTTTCATATCATTGCTTCATTTTTCTCTAAAAAAAATATCTTTTTTTGTTCTTTTAATGAGTATCTTTGCTTATATCATTCCCTTTTAATAATTTTTTTTGGGTTAGTCCATAATTTATCTAAATATTCAAAGTCAGGTTCAAATATTTTATCTGATCTAATCATGAATAGAGAATATTTTACTCCTAACATTTCACTAGCAGTGGGACTTATAGATTTTTTAATTCTCAAATTTCTAGATTCATATTCCACTTTAGGAATTGTTTTAGAGAAATCTACTCCTTTTAACTTTCTTTCTATATCTTTTAATGTTACTTTCCTTTCTTCTACAGATTTGGAGACTGATGTTCTAGAAAAGGACATTCTTCTACTTGAAGAAGTTTGGTTAAAAGATTAGGATTTTAGAAATTTGAAGTCTATAAATCCATCTGGATATTGTATTACTTGTTCAATGTTTGAATTTTCTTCTTCAATTTTCAGCTTCATTATGGAGTCGAAATGCCAATTATCTTTTATTAATACATCATCCCGTTTTATCATTTGTGGGACAAATGTATTATTGTGATTGTAATTATCTTTCATAAGTATGGTAGCTCATTTATTACTTACTATTTTAGCCTTAGGGGCTAAGATTGTTTTCATTAATCTATAACATAATATATATATTATAGTTATTACTCCTGTATTTACTTTACTATTCATGTTTTTTGTTTTAACATTTAATGTTAATGCATTCATAACATTTTGATCATTAATATCTATAGAAAAAATAGGATAACAATTAAAGTATACGGGGCCATTAGCTAGATTACTTTATAATATTGCCAATAACGAATCATCAAAGTTTTATATATATATATATATATATATAATGGTTTATTTGTACTTAAACAAGGCCTATGTGAAGGAACTTGTAATTTTTTCTATTTATGTTAATATTTTCAGTTGCTAATAGTTTAAAATAGTCTCAATATTCCTATTAGTTGCAACAGTAGATTCAAAAGTTTTAAAATTATAATTTTTACAAATTCAAAGTATCCAGTTTTATAGACTCTATTAAAACTTTTTTTAGGATATTCCAATTCTGTAAATCACTTTCTATTTTAGCTATTTTATTAGAGGTAATAGAAATATTAACACTATTTACTACACTTTGGTTGGTTGGAGTATTCATTAGGATTTTTCTAGACAAGAGATAAAACACTATCCTAGAACCAATATCTACTTTAGATGTTACTCTACAATAATATTTTCCTTGTAGTAATTACTAGTTTTTCTTCTTCTTCTTCTATTATTCTTTAATTTTATTCCTATAGGATTGAAAAATAGTAAAATCGCAGGCAGAAGCAGCTGAAACAGACATGTTATAAATATTTATTTATTTTATTCATTTATTTTTAAATATTATTATTTTTTAAATATAAAAATGACTTATAATAATTAATTAGGGGTGATATAGTAAAGTCACGGATTGAAACAGCTAAAGAAAACATGGCATAAATGGTTATTTACTTTTTTTCATTAAATATTACTGATTTTTAAATATGTAAATAATCTATAATAATTAATTAAGGGTGATATAGTAAAATCACGGGTTAAAACAGTTGAAGTAAAGATGTCATAAATGATTATTTATTAATTTTTTAATATGTAAATGATTGATAATAATTAATTAGGGGTAATATAATAAAATCACAGATTGAAGCAGCTCAGGCAGGTATTTTATTTTATTTTTATTAGATATTATTAATTTTTTAATATATAAATGACTTATAATAATCAATTAGGAGTGATATAATAAAGTCACAGATTGAAACAGCTAAAGGAGACACGTCATAAATAGTTATTTATTTTTTTAATTAAACATTACTATAATTTTTTTAATAAATAAATAATTTATAATAATGAATTAAGGGTGATATAGTAAAATCACGGATTGAATCAGCTGAAATAGATATGTATTTATTAATTTTTATTAAATATTATTAATTTTTTTAATATATAAATAATTTATAATAATTAATTAGAGGTGATTTAGTAAAATGACGGATTGAGGCAGCTGAAGCGGGTAAAGAAGCATGCATGTCGATGAAATGTTGTCTGCTTCTTCACATTTCTATATAGTACTAATATAGTGACAATAATACTGCATAAATATTTATTCGTATATTTATATTAAATTAAATAATTAAACTTATTAATCAAAAGATAAAGAGCCCATTTGAATAGGATTAAAATCTGGTCAAACCAGTTTTTAATCTCTTTTTTAGCTTTTAAAGTGTTTGGTAAAATTAAAAGTACTTAGAAAAAACTAAAAATTGATTAAAAAAAAAAAAAAAGTGAGAAGTTGGGTACTCCCAGTTTTGCTTTTTAGATTAATTTTTTTTTTAGGTTTGACCAAAATATTTACTTTTTTATCCTTTATTTTTTTTCTTCAATTCCAGCAATATTTTGAACTTGTAGCCCTTAAATATATGATTTTTTTCTTTTTCTCTTTCCCACTTCTCTTCCTCTTTCTCCTTTGTCTTCACTAAATTTATCATTACATCGGAGTTTTGCTCAAAATTTTTATTTTAGAATTAAAAATTATAAATAATTCACTTTATTTACGGTGTTAGCAACTTTAAGGATATTTAAGTCATTCTAATAACAAAAAAGTGCGTAACATCACTTGTTTACCAAACACATCAATAGCTTTTTTTAAGTTTCAACACTTATATTCAAACACTTATCCACTTAATGTATAAGCACTTATTTTAAATTTTTAATCACTTAAGCTAAATAGCTATTTTTTTAATCCTATCCAAACGGGCTCAAAGTAATAGTGCATATTATCTAATCGTGATTAAGTAATATCTGTATATGTGTGATAAAATAACATTTCAATCTTTGTTTTGATATACACCGAATAATAATAAATTGTATAAAAGAATAGATTGTTGACTCTTAATTAAGCTGACTATAGATTATGTTGGCTGAAATCAGATGCGGAGCCAGACTTTAAAGTCTGTGGATTCGGAACACTATTCACTTTAGGGGCGGAGTCAGCCTTCTGTTTGGGGGTTTGGCCAAATCCCCCTTTCGACGAAAAATATACTATTTATACATGATTAAAATTATTTTTTATGTGGTTATAATAGGTGTTGAACCCCCTTCGACTAAATTTTCATTGAATATGGAACCCTCTTAGTTGAAATCCTAAGTTTTCTTTGAATATGGAACCCCCTTTGTTGAAATTCTAGCTCCGCTTCTGATTCACTTCACCACATCTTGAAACATCGATGATGAACAATATTCACTTCACCCACATATTTTTTAAGCCTTTCTATGCCTTTGTTCCAACTTTGAAAACCTTCTGTTGTGAAAGATTCACTCACTTTTTTTCCATATCCTCCAAGCTCATTTTTAAACAAATAACAACATAAGCAAAATGCTGCATCTTCTTTAATGTTATATTCTAATCATTGAGAATATGGAGGTTTAAACCATTCAGGATTAAAGTGACATGGTTTACCTCCAAAATCTCTTACGGAAAACTCAAATTTATCTGGTTGATAAGGTTTTTTTTTGTATGTAATATCTCCGTATCCAATCACGTACATTTGGAGGAAATTATGTAATTGATTTTCTTTCAGCAGGGTCTGATTTAAGATCAAACTTTGCCAATTCTTTGTCGTTATCTGATACTCCGGAAAGATTGATAGGCAATGAAGAACTCGGCAAAGAAGAGCTAGGATTAGTATCTGAAGGAATTTGAGGCTTGAAAAATTTCATAATCATATTGTCACTTGCTTAAAGATCCTACGAATCACAATACACAAAATTATTCTACTGCGTTGCAATCACAATTCACAAAATACGAAAAATATATGTTGCAACAGAATTACAGAAATAATTCATACTAAAATACTTCAACCCAAAATCTAAAGCAAAATTAAAAATCTAATCACAATTTATTAGTCGCGACTCATGAATTCTGATGCAAAACTATGAAACTAGCAATAAGCAATCTAGCATCTGCGAAAACTGAAAGAGAAATGGAAACCACATTACATACCTTGGAAGAGCAGCAAAAGTACAATTTGGGTAATGCCGTCGGTATTGAGATTTGGGTAAAGTTTTTTTTCTCCTTTCTTTAATAATAATTAGTTTTGTTTTTGTTTTTTGTTTTGGTTTTATAAAAAAGTGTAGAAGTGTGTGAATGTTGACCGTCATAAAAGGCTAAAAACAAATAAAAAATGATAGTAAAAATGTAGCATGTGCAACAAAGTGCAAAAAAAAAAAAAAAAAGCAACTTTGAGAAAAATGTCATTAGTGGGGTTCCAACCCCCATCTTGGGGGGTTAGGTTGATACACCTACCACTGGACCAACAAATTACATTGCATGTGGGTTTGAACGTATATAATCATATACGTTTTTTAAATTTTTCATTTACAAATATAGAGTCTATGCAAAACTTAGTGGGTTCGGCCGAATCCCCGTACAACGCTATAACTCCGCCCCTGACTAAAACACTTTAAAGATATTCTTAATATGATGTGATATCGTATGATTTTAGTTAATTATCTTTAACTATCCCTGTAAGTCTTTAATATTTCTTTCTCTTGACAAAGTTTCATGTGATCGATCTGCTACCACAAATCCATAATTCGCGATTCTCGAATTAAGTTTCACATGAATTTAAAAATAAAATTTTAAAAGATTCACTATATATGTCTCACCCACAATATCGAATATTTATGGCCATTGAAGTTCAGAGCTATCTTCTTCTTGTGCATATGATTTTTCAACCTATTTTTGGTATACTAAATTTGTAAACTAAACTCCACATTATCATTTCACCATTTTTGTACTCACCTGATAAATTATTGACTTTCATATTAATGTTGAGCTAAATTATCTTTAAAATGTTCTTAATATGATATAATATAATCCATCTTAGATCACACTTCATTAAAAATTACTGCACCTTAAGTATAGGTAAGAATTTTTTTTATTGTTTTGATTTTTCATCTTATATTCGATATTTATGTTGAAATCTCGATTAATTCAAATTATGCATTTCAGGACTCATTCTAAAAATAACGCTCTCAATAAAATGTTTCCATACTAAGACTTAAATTCGAAAAATAAAGAATATTGCTCACGGCTAATTATAGTAATGTAAGAAGCACCAACATGAGTTGTGGTGCAGTGGATGAGGCTGCTCCACCCTTAACCAGAGGTCGAAGAGTTTAAAACATCTTATCATTTATTAATTTATTTTTTTCATTAGTTTAAAAATAGAAACTCATGCTCGAAGAGTTTTAGATTTACTTTGACTCTTTCATAAACTTATCTCTTTTAAAATTTAAATGTTATAAAACATATTTAATGGTTGAAGAATTCTAATTAGATTTTTTACTATTTCAAACTTATTTCTTTTAAAGCTTAAATGTTATAAAGCATAAATGGATATTGTTTATTAAATGTTATAAAATTACGTTTAAATATCAAATTTCATATGCATTTTGAGTGAAATTGTATTAATATGATAAGCACACTGTTTTAAAAAAGAGCATAAAAGAAAATGATAATATTAGAAAAAAGACAAAAAAAATAAAAATAACAAACCTAGACAACCTAAATTTCTCACCCACGTAATTCTCCCTCCTCTCCCACATATATATAGATTGTTTATTTTTGTTAAAGATTAAAAAGGTAATGATTGAATATAAACCAATTATACGTATGTATTTTGAGTGATATATCTTTAAAATAAGTGTCTTACGTTTCCTATACTTCAAAATCGCAATTATAAAAATATGAAATCTATATATATTATAAAGCAGAGGATGAAACTTAGTTTGAAATATTTTATATAGTTTTAAATTGAAGCTATAAAAGAATAAAGGGCTTTTAAAGATAATTTATTTTTAAATATACTTTTTAGATAAAGATAAATTTTGTTGAAAATTAGTTAGATATTTTTGAATTTGAATTTAAATTGAAAGTTACAGATTTTTTTAAGTTTGAATTGAAAACAAACTCTATACTAGATAATGCTGAATTTCAATTATCTCTTTCCTATATAAACTAATTGTTAAATTAAACTTCTTATTTTATTTTCTAAAACTCTTTCTTTGAATTTTCTTTTTGTTGGTTATATCATTCATGGATGACATATAAATACATATATATATATATATATTGAATACTGATCTCCTTTGTTTGATCGTGCTAGGTTTATATAACGAGCTAAACCGTTATCTTCATAGAGACCTATTTCTAAACGAGCAATAAATTTTGAGAACAACAACCAGACAACAGAAGAAGTGTAAGGTAATTGCTTAGAAGAGTTATATGTATGCTTGGACCTTTTTCTTCAAAATTAGTCATTATGATATGTTGATTTGTCACATTATTTTTTTCTTTTATACTATGTTTTTCAAAAAATAATAATTAGCAAACAAAATTATTATTGAATTTGATATTAAACTAAATTTGGATTCAGATAAATTGTTACTTTTTCATATATACGAAAAATGTTATTCTTCTTCATGCACTTGATTAACACACACACATATTTGAAAAATACATGCAAGAAAATTGAATTAAAATCTTGAAGTGATATATTAAAGTTTTTTTAATGGAGATATAAAATAGAGTTGAAAGAAAAATAAATCGATTTTTAAAGCTGAAATGTAAAGCTTACAAATACTAATTATTACAAATAGGCAATTGCTTTTGATTCTCTTTCATGCCAAATATGCAATTTTGAGTTCTCATTGTTATTGCCAAAATTACTTAATAAAAAATATTCCAACTAAGATTATTGTACTCTATTTATTTATCTTTCTGATGCTAATATATATGTTTGGTCTTTTCTCATTTACTTGATAAATAAAATTTTAAGATTTAAACCTCAACATTGAATGTTAAATCACAATAGAAAAAAAAATTATGATGCAGCTTGAAGTATAATTACCCATAGCATACGCAGGTTACATGTAATTTTTTTTCATAGAATGAATTCATTGTTTTACATTCTCCTTTAAAAATTCATATTCATGAAATTTTACGTGCATTATGGAATTTTAAAAATAGAATATGAGATAAAATTACACTTTGATAAATGCGGTAATTTTAATTTGAATTTTTAATTATAACCACTCTATTTTGGAGTTTTCTTTTAATCTATATTTTATTTATTTTGCTATGTATAACAAATCTTATCTATTCTAAATTTTATATTGAGATTAGAGAGAAGAAAACCCAACTGATTATGTGTAGCACAAAAGAAAACAATTTTTAAAAATTAAACTAGAGAAGAGTAAAGTAATAAAATATAGTAGAACAAATATGTACACCTATAATTGAATGAGGGGTTTGGGGAGGAAATCTGAACTAATTTTGAGATCACAATGAAAGTAATTAGATATTGCACCTATTACTATGTGTAACTTTTAAATGAAAGAGATTGAGAAACAGGCTTTTTTTTTTTTTTTTTTGATAATCTGAAATTCTTAAATTAAAAATATCCCTGAACTATCCGAAATAACTTAAAAATGTCCCTCGTTAGATTTTTGGCTCAAAAATACCCCTCCGTTAAATATTTGGCTAAAAAATATCCCTCCCTCAAACGGAATTCGGAAAAGGATCAAAAATA
>NC_061113.1:14136569-14144980 GCF_002878395.1 Capsicum annuum | reverse complement strand
AACAATCTTTCTCTTGTTAGATAAACAATCTTCAAAAATTAATCCCAAAATGGAACTCTTTCACGTATGTCATAAACAAAATCTTTTCTATATACACCATAATAATATATATACACTAATGTGATATTATTACGAATCCATTAATATTTCTTTTACCAAAAAAGAACGCCTAAAAGCACAACAAAAAGTTATTTATGAACTTTTTTATTGTCATGCTTTGAAATTTTAAATTGGTTGATTTTGTTGAATCGGTAACAATTTTGTAAAAAAAAATCTAGCACAATAAAACACCAACAATATAACCATTTGCAAAATTGTATATATAATGTATTCTTTTTTCTTGTAAAGAACCCTCTATGCAAGTTGCGGAACAGATGATGCTGAAATCAATGTGTGAATATATATACTCGCGAAGCAGTGATGAAGTTAAGATTTTCATTAATGGAGTTTAAAGGTGTACATACAAATTAGTCGAAGGGAGTTACGTTTAACATCATTGTATATACATAACATAAATATTTTAACCATGTATAACTAGTTTTGTCCCTAACGAAGAGATAGGATTAGGAATGAGTTGAGAATGACCTACCTCTGTGGTGGACAAGATGAGAGAGGCGAGATTGAGATATTTGAACATGTAAAGAGGACATGCACAGATGTCTCAGTGAGAAGGCGTGAGATGTTGGATACGGTGAAAATAACGAGTAGAGTAGTGATTATTAGACAAAACGTGGTGCAACTATAGCTTGTCGAGGACATGACTGTAAATAAGGAGGTACGAAAATTATGAATTTAAGTAGAAGGTTAGTAGACAGTTCACCGTTGTCTCACTTTTCGATGGGGTTAGAAGACTTGGTGGGTGGTTTGGAGTCCCCTGCAATATGATAACATTAGTCTTATTCATATAGTTTCTTATTTTCTTTGATGAGTATTTGTTATCACATGATAGTTGTTACTGTGCCTTTCTGTATGCCTTTGTATTGCTTTTCGTATTAGCTGTCATGTTTTCTTTATCGACGTATTACTTTAATCATGATTATTTTGATTTGATGCACTTAATCGAGGATCTTTCGAATACAATCTGACTCTCTACCTCTACGAGGTAAAAGTAAGTCTACTTCCACTCTATCCTCTTCAAATTTTTACACGATTACAATTGAATATGTTGCTGTCGTCGTAATTTTTTTTAATATGCAAACTTTATAAAGTACTTGCAATTTGTAATAACTTTTTTTTTACCCAACTTGGATAATCTGTAAATGTCATTTTCCTTTTTAAGAGAATTTTACAGAAACACAATTTAGCAACATGAAAGTTTGTACCTTTCACTTCTACCCCCACTCTTTTCCTAAAATAGCAAAAAACATCCCAACATTTTCACCCCTCACAGAAACTTAGTAGATCCAATACCCCCCCCTCCCACTTCGACCCACCCACCCCACCCTGTCGGCAACCCCACCCCCGCCCCTACCCACCCCTCCATTCATTCCTCCCAACTGTATACATAATAATACTTACATTTTCCTTTTTATACACAGCTAAATTCCACTCTTTTCCCCATCATACACTTAGCTATTTTCTTGTTTTTTCTTGACACGTTTTACTGTTCTCAATTTCAAACACTTTTCATTTTTCCAAAATTTCAGATCTGTACCTGTTCTTGCTTGATTCCTGTAAGATTCCCTCTTGTTTTTATGGATCTGATTCATTTTTTTGCTTGTTAATTGTTCTTAGTTAGGCAAAAAATCTAATCTTTTTATTGACCCTTTATTGCTAGTGCTTAATTTTCTTGATTTGTATTAACAATCATGGGGTTTTTCTTAATGCATTATATTGAATCTGGTTTACTACATCCTTAAATAGACAAAGTTCTAATATTTTGGTATAATGTTTTGATGCTTTAATGCTAGTGCTTAATCTTGTTTATTTGTATTGAAAATCATGGGTTTTTTCTTAATGCATCATATTGAATCTGGCTTATCCATTTTGTGCTGTTAATCATATTTAGCTAATCTTTTGCTCTAAAGTTTATGACCCATTAATGCTAGTGCTTAATCTTGTTGATTTGTTTTGATGGATTTTTCTTAATAATGAATCTGGCTTGACCATTTGGCCCTTTGGCCTTTTTGTGCTTGTTAATTGTTTTCAGCTAGGCAAAGTTCTAATCTTTTTCTATAATGTTTCTGACCCTTTAATGGCTTAATGTTGTTGATTTGTGTTTTTGTTAATGCATTTGGCCTTTTGTGCTTTTGTTCTTTTGTTAATCATACTCAGCTAGTCTTTTGCTCTAATGTTATGGAATCTTTAATACTAGTGCTTAATCTTGTTGATTTGTATTAACAAATCTGGCTTACCCATTTGGCCTTTTGTGCTTGTCAATCAGTTTCAGCTAGGGAAAGTTCTAATCTTTTGGTCCAAGTGTTGGCACCCTTTAATGCTGGTGCTTAATCTTGTTGATTTGTATGAACAGTCATACTTTTTTTAATGCAGCATATTGAATCTGGCTTACCGTTTGTCCGTTTTCTGCTTGTTAATCATACTCAGCTAGGCAAAGTTGTAACCTTTTGCTTAATCTTGCATGTTCTTTTAATGCATCATATTGAATCTGGCTTACCCTTTTGGTCTTTGTGCTAATGATAGTCTCCAGCTTGGCCAAAATCTGTTCTTTGCTTCAGTTTTTTGTACCTGTTGATGTTAATGCTTAATCTTGTTGATTTTTATTAGTAATCATGGCTTGTTTAATGGATCATATGGGATTTTTGCTTACCCTTTGGCCGTTTAAGCTTGTTTCTTATTCCCAGCTAGGATAATATCTGTTTTCTGCTTGTGTTGTGCTGCCTATTATGATAATGCCTAGAGTTGTTTATTTGTATTAGTAATCTTGGCTTCTTAATTGCATCATCTCAGATCTGTGTTTCAATAAGTTTAATTAGTCTTATAGCTGTCATTGCTGCTGGTTACTGTTTGATTTCTTGAAATGCTGTATTCTTTATTTGTTCATTTATTTTTGTAGAAAAGATTGTTTTTATGTGTTGTGCTTAGTTTGGGTTCTGCTCTTCCACGCATGTGGTTGATTAGGTCCATCGGTATAAGGGCAATTATTGTTTTAATCTCCAATGATAAAAGTTGAATTTCATTGGTCTTCACAATTAATCCAAATGTTTTTATGCTTGGGGATCTTGTCCATAGTTAGTGTACTTCTCAACTGAAGATATGAGAAGTTCCATTGTGAATCTGCATTTTTGATGTAGTAAATGGCATCTGGACTGTCCATTTTGGTGATTGAACAAGAAATAGAATGCGATATAGGTGGAAGATGATGTGGACAATGTGGCCTGAAACGTAAATGATGTGCCTGCAGCTAGCCAACTCTGTTTCTGGAATTCCACTTGACTTTGTTTTCCACTTCCCGTTCCATTTTGCTTTTGAATTCATCGTTTAGTGCATTAGGGGTGTGATTTGATACATGTTATCTCGGGGGAGCAAAACTGTTCTTTCGTAATCCCTTAAAGATAATGTTTGTTTAGTCTTTGATTTCATCAATAATTTGCTCTTGGGTTAACAGATAGACTATGTGGCCTACACATACTTTAAAAAATTGGAGAGTTGCATGTTAAATAAGTCATGAAACACTATGCAAATAGTGAATCGTTGTTTTCGTTTCATTCTCTAACTGGCTAGAGAAGTAGACAAACTAACATCTTATTTTGAGTAATAACCTAAGTCAGATCACTGATACCCTAGCTGCGCAATTTTCGTGGAGTTCAATATGACTCCAAAGATTGTTTCTGTGATCATGAAAATTATACAAGAAATATATCATTTTAATTTACAAGTTCGTTTTAGGGAGATGTAAATGTATCACTTTAGGTCTTCTAGCGTACATGCAAGATTAGTGCATACTGCAATATCTGCTTGAGTTGCCTTTGTTAAATTGCTTTTCTATTTTCTTGGATTCTTTTCTGTATAATCTGTGTTTGTTCTTTGTTTTTTTAAAAACCATTTTCCCTTTGCCCACACTACTTGAGTTGATGTAGTGCTTTGTGCATGTGATTTCACAGGTGATTTCACCAATAGAAGAGATCCCTCTTCCTTCAGAATCTAATTTGTGCCATCTGTTAAGTTTGGGATCTTGGAGTTAACTGGTCCACCTAAGCAATGACTTCTAAGAACTGAAGGGGAAGGGTGAAACTGAAGCTTTTCTGAAGATTCTAAAACTACACAAATGATGCGAGGGAGATCAGATGGAGCGCAGAGGAAGCGCTTGTTGACTTCTATAGCTGTTGTTGCAGTCTTTGTTCTTGTCCTGTATTTTTATTTTGGCTCTAAGAGCAATGGTGAATCTGCTCTGGAGTACGGAAGTCGATCATTGAGGAAACTGGGATCCTCGTATTTGGGTGGAGACGATGACTCTGATCTTAGCAGCAAGCAAGATGAGAAGTTTGGGCTGGAAGATGGTGAAGATGTCATCGTTCCTAAGAGCTTCCCAGTGAGCATTACTTTTCCTTTCTTCTTGTTCTTTCTTTTGTTTCTAGATGTGATGTCACAATAACCCATGCAACTAACCCGTGTGGCTAAATGGAGGAACGGAAAAGCACTTGCCGCATTTTAGTTGTCTTGTTGACTTTTTAACTTTTGTGCTACTATTTTTTTTTCCCTTGAAAGGTTTGCGATGATCGACATTCGGAGTTAATTCCCTGTCTGGACAGGCATCTCATATACCAAATGAGATTGAAGTTAGATCTAGGATTAATGGAGCACTATGAAAGACATTGCCCATTGCCTGAAAGACGCTACAATTGCTTGATTCCTCCTCCAGCTGGATACAAGGTGAATAATCTATATCCGTACTAAATATAAACCTAGAGTATACTCTTTAACTTCCCAATATTACTCAATTATCTTCTGATGAAACACATCTTTTTTGCTTTCTCTTTTGGGTGCTGTTGTAGGTACCGATTAAGTGGCCAAGAAGTAGAGATGAGGTTTGGAAGGCAAACATACCACATACTCACCTTGCACATGAGAAATCTGACCAAAACTGGATGGTTGTTAAGGGCGAAAAGATAATATTTCCTGGTGGAGGCACTCACTTTCACTATGGAGCTGATAAGTACATTGCTTCAATTGCAAACGTGAGGACTCTCGCTCTTCAAATATTGTAGATCTGTCAATAAAAAGAAAAATGTAACCAGCCTTATGGTTAAATCATCAAATTCTTAAGATGATCGCACTTCTCAAAGTTGTCTTACTGTAATCATGATTGCAGATGCTGAAGTTCCCGAACAATAACTTGAACAATGGAGGGAGGATACGCACAGTTTTTGACGTTGGTTGTGGTGTGGCTAGCTTTGGTGGTTATCTTCTATCCTCTGATATCATAGCAATGTCATTGGCGCCTAATGATGTGCATCAGAATCAGATCCAATTTGCCTTAGAGAGAGGGATTCCTGCATATCTTGGTGTTCTTGGAACAAAAAGGCTTCCCTATCCAAGCAGATCATTTGAATTTGCTCACTGTTCCCGTTGTAGGATCGATTGGCTTCAGAGGGATGGCATCCTTCTTCTTGAGCTAGATAGGGTGCTTAGACCTGGAGGCTATTTTGCCTATTCATCTCCCGAAGCATATGCTCAGGATGAAGAGGATCTCAGAATATGGAAGCACATGAGCGCACTTGTTGAACGCATGTGCTGGAAAATAGCAGAAAAAAAGAACCAAACAGTGATTTGGGTCAAGCCTCTAAACAATGACTGTTACATGGCAAGACCAGATGGTACTCAACCACCACTTTGTCGGTCCGATGATGATCCTGATGCTGTTTGGGGTGTGAATATGGAAGCATGCATAACACCTTATTCTGATCGTAAGTGTCCTTTCTCTTGCTTATATTCATTCTTGAGCATCAGTGAGTATACCTATGTAAAGCAGAAAAAATGACAAAATCTTTTATACCTGGTTAACTAAACAATAGTAACTCATATGAAAAGATCGTTAACTGTGCAAGTGGATTATTGGATTGTTCAACCCTGTAAGTGCATTTTCTTGACATATGCTATGATTCTGTTTGGAGCCTTTTATGGAATGGTTATATTGTGTATTGTTGCATTAGTTTTCTGATACAATATGCATGAGCAGAAGTTCTTCTTTTGTTTTTTTATCAATGGAAATAATTCACAGTTTTTCCGACGCTTGTAAACCATGTTAAAGTTAGTTCTCTTTAGTTTCTGTCAAACGTGATTAAACGTGACATGGAGCAGTTACAGCTGACCGAGGACATGACCCAGGATAGGAAGGTATGGAGGAAAAACATTAGGATAGAGGGATAAGGTGTGTGGTTGAGTCGTAGGCAGTAGGTAGGAGGGCTTTGTGTCCTTGTTTGGCAGTGTTCAATATTTTTGGTGGATGTCATACCTATGTTATTTTATCATGTTCCTTGCATTTTTTTTTCTATATATACTGTCCTTTGTCTTGAGCCGGGGGTCTATCGGAAACAACCTCTCTACTTCTTTAGAGGTAGTGGTATGGACTGCGTACACTCTACCCTCCCCAGACCCCACGATGTGGGAATATACTGGGTTTATTGTTGTTGTTGTTGTTGTAGTTTCTGTCAAAAAAACTATAAACTTATTCTCATTTTCTGATATTCAGATGACCATAAAGTTAGTGGAAGTGGACTGGCTCCTTGGCCAGCTAGGCTAACCACTCCTCCTCCTCGTCTTGCTGATTTTGGGTATTCAAGTGAAATGTTTGAGAAGGACGTGGTAATCTTCTAGTCTTATTTTTCTATTTCTGCCACATCATTCCACACGCGAGATTAAAGTGCTCAGGTGCAGTTGTGATAATGTAAAGGGAAAGCTTAATATGCTTCTTGCTTTTCTTGGCTTATACACAGGAGCTTTGGCAGCGAAGGGTTGAACATTACTGGAATATTTTAAGTCCAAAGATCTCTTCAGACACACTGAGAAATATCATGGACATGAAGGCCAATTTAGGGTCATTTGCTGCTGCTTTGAAGGACAAAGATGTCTGGGTCATGAACGTTGTGCCCAAAGATGGACCTAACACTTTAAAGATTGTATATGACCGTGGTTTGATTGGCACAACTCATGATTGGTACGTGGATAATTTGTTACTTTACAAAACTATGTAGATTTCTCCCTTCTACTTTGTGGGCATCAATGTTTCACCCAAAAAGCCTATCTAGCATCCTTAACAAAATTGACCTTGTAAGATTCTCTTAATAGGTCAATTAACTGAAAACAATGATAGAAACTAAAACTTGCTCGTTAAAATGTTGGAAGTTGTTACTCCCTCAATCCAACAATACTTGTCCACTATACTAAAATAGATGTCCAACAATACTTGTCCAGTTTGGAAAATCAATGAACAATTTATTATCCTTTTCTACCCATTTTACCCTTGCGATTAAATGCTATTCATCAGTCAATGCATTTCCCAAGACATCACATTCAAAGGTTAATAGAGTAAAATTACGCCTATTAATTATTGTTTCTTAACCTATGTGTCAAGTCAATAATGGACAAGTTTGTTGGACTGAGGAAGTAATTGTAACCATAAGAAGCATGCAGACCTTTAGAATCTATGAACCAAAGATGATAACCGGAAATCTTACTTCCGTGCACATGTTGTGTGCAGGTGTGAAGCATTTTCAACATATCCTAGGACCTATGATTTGCTCCATGCTTGGAACATTTTCTCCGACATTGAAAAGAAAGGCTGCAGTGGTGAGGATCTGTTACTCGAGATAGATCGCATAGTAAGGCCAACTGGTTTTGTTATCTTCCGCGACAAACAACATGTTATTGACTATGTAAAGAAGTACTTATCTCCGTTGCACTGGGAAGCGGTAGCTGATCCAACTCCAGATCAAGACCAGGAAGGAGATGACATTGTTTTTATCGTCCAAAAGAAGCTGTGGCTCACAAGCGAAAGCATCAGAGATACAGAGTAAATGAAGTTCGCCACCACCAAGCACACACTTCCTCTCGATTCATTTTTCTCCTGCCTTTCGGGATTAATTAAGATTCAAGAACACAGCAAACCTCAAAAGGTCTAGGAGATATCAGTTTGATTTTGTAGTATTTATGATATTTGTTTCTTCCTTTTCCTCATTAACTTAATTTCCCACTTTATGTTTCTTTTAGTTGACAAACTCATAGACTACATATTATATGCATTTATAGGCTCTTTTTTTAATTATTGCACAAACTTTACTTGTTGCATTACATGGAATGTAAACTTATGTGCTAAACATATTGCTGGAAATGCATATAGATTGAAGAAGTCTCATAGCAGGAGTTGTCAAATTTTCAGTTGATATAAGCAGTATTACCACAACTTTCTCTTTTGTTAATCCCCATTAGAGGTACTGTATTTGTTATTAAGTGGT
>NC_061113.1:14085672-14133569 GCF_002878395.1 Capsicum annuum | reverse complement strand
ACTATTCATAAGTAATACACAAATGTATCCTTTTAACTTGGCCTCGGAACGCATTTATATGCTCAAACTTTGAGTGTGCGTAAGTAGACACTTTGTATAAAGTTTGAACAAGTATAGTCCTACGTGGTATCTACTTGGCAATGAGCGTGAGATTGATTGCTATGTAGACGTCTTATAGGACACGTGTTTTTACTTGTTCAATTTGTGTGAGTTTAAGTGTCTATTTCTGTGCTCCCAAAATTGAATTCATCTGAAACTAGTATTTTCGACGGGAAACACTAGATAAAATTATATAAAATTATATTCTCTCCTAGAAGATGTCTAATATATATCCAAGATAAGTAATCAAGTAGATGACATGTGAATTTTCTTCAATCTAATATTACAATGGACATTATCAAAAGGAAGAGGCAACTACGACATACAAAATTTGGAATGAAGTTTCTTCAATTTAAGTTCACAATGCCATCTTAAATCTAATTCAAGGCCTCTAATGCACTCTACTCTTATTAAAATTTTCGTTTGGCCATGAAAATCATAATTTTTCGGAGTTGAAATTGGCGTTGGAGTTGTGTTTGATCATGAATATAAATTTGAGTTATTTTTGAAATTTTTGTGAGAGAAGTAGGAGTGAAAAAAGTGAAAACAAGTTTTACTTGTTTTTACTTTTCCAAATACAATTCCAAATTATATTTGGAATTCTCATGGCCAAACACATATTGTTTTAACTCTTTTCACTAAAATAAAATAATTTTTCGAAAATAAATAAATAATTTTCATGGCCAAACGGCTACTAATACTTTCTTCTTCTTAGGCATATTCTTCTCTTTCTTTTTTTTCCACAAAATTATGGTAAATGCTTAAAATCGAGTTCATTCTCTTTTAAAGTGTTGTTTTTACCGTGATTCTATCAGCCTATTGAGTAATGCTTGTATCGAAACACCAAAGTCCGAGCTAAATTCAACAAGGACAACCACTTTAGCTATGCTACGTCGTCAATAGCGGAGACAAAACTTTCACTAAGAGGATTCAGAAGTAAACGTACGAACTTGCTGAAGGTGGTTCAACATCTATAATAGTACATTTAAATTTCAAATCAGTTGGATAATATATATACAAAATTAGAAACATTGGAAGGCCCAAACACTTGCCTGGACAAAACAGCACTGATGACTAATGACAACACTCAACAAAAATCAAATCAACATCCCCACCAATGGCCCCTCTCCAACAATATAAAATCAAAATAGATCAAAGAGACATTATATTGAGCTAGGGTCCTTTGCAATGAAGTAAACTAATTATGTTTGTCAATTTGCCTATCCATAACTGGGCACACTCATCAAGTCATCATACCACATAATGAAATAAGGATTTAAATTACATACATCGTTAATGTATAATAAATCTTTATGATTTGATTGATTTTTTCTCGAACCTCACACACCACAAAAATTTTAGTACATCAAACTGTCCTTTACATTATCAATGTAAAATGTTTTTTATCAGATCACTCAAAAAATGTATGAAATTTGTAATTTTAAAAACAAGAAAGAAACTGTTATAACGTATTGTAAAAATAATTTAATAATATTAAAAATTTGTATAATATAACTTAAATTCATAAAATAAATTATTAGGCATAATAAAAAGAGACCAAGAGGCACATGCAAATGCACCTTTTGCCATCATCTATTAGGTAAGTCCCCCTCCAAACATCACTAACATGGCTTTAAGACCTATGCTCCCTTCAAATATTATTATTATATACCAATATTGAAGCTCGACTAATCCGAATTCTCATCGGATAGGGCTCATACAGGGGTAGCGCTCCCTTCCAAGGATTTTTTCGTATTCAGTGCTCGAACCCGAGACCTCTGATTAAGGGAGGAACAGACTCATCTACTGCATCACATTTGGTGATCCTTCAAATATTATTATTAGTATTATTATTATTTAATTGTAGTTGCATGTTTCCTTTTATTCTTTTTGCTATATAAACAAGTACACTTTAAAATTTAAGTCATGTTGAAATGTCTGCCTTAGGGCTAGCAACAACATTTCTCTTTCTCCTTCCCATCTTCCTCTCACCTTCTTGCTAATCACTTTTTTTTATGCATCTTAATTGCCAATTTCTTGATACATATGATAAATTAACTGATCAAATTAAATTTTGATAAATCAAAATAAGTTTAATCAACTATGACCTGATTTGCAAAGAGGTTTTCTTATCTAACATGAATGAATTTTACATTGATTCAATACGCTATCTTAATTTATTCTGAATTTAATTCGTTATGTCAAGTCATATCATAACCCTAACCATTTGTTGATTTTGTCACCTGCAATTTGTGTTTTTTCGTACAATTAATAGCAAAATATTTAATAATAACAAATCACCCTCTCACCTCTCTATTTTTTTCCTTCTAGCATGTTAAAAGAGGGGACTTTTTTTTTTCTGTCATCTTCTTCTAGCAAAATAATTGTATACTTAGACTGGTTCTAGCCATCTAGACCAAAAATTTCAAAAAAAACAACATTTATTGAAAAAAGAAATTTTAATGTTAGGGGAAGAAAATCAATTGTTGACAAGTCTATAGACTAATATTTAATCCAGAAGAAAAAAAGTGGAAGAAAAATTCAGCTTTCCTTTTGTGTGAGTCTAAGGGCGGTTAAATCAGTTAATAAAAACATAATTCGTCCAACTCGGTTTAAGTTTTAGTGTAATCAATTTAAAAAATTAATTGAATTATAATTTAAATTGATCCACGAGGAATCTTATTAAAATATTTTAAATATTTTTTATTTAGTATGTTATATATAGATTTAATAAGAATAATAATTTTTACTAGATAATTAAACAAACGGTAAAAAAACCAAAAAGATTATAACTTGATAAGAATTTATCGGATTGAGTTATCATATGTCTCAAATAATATTTGAAAAGATAAATTTATTAACTCACTCCATTTTATCCAACCAAAACTCAAAAGTCAGATCAATACATTTATTTAGTATCTCACTCAGCCCAATATATTTGCAAACTCAAGAAAAAAATAATAGTAATACAAATAGTAGATGATTTGACATTGAGATATGAAGGAATTTTGAGGACACATTAAACCTAGGCCATCCATAAAATAGCCATGACTAATTGACATTCCAATTTAACTCTTAAATCAAATACACACTAAACTACAAAGTGGTTTGGCCTTAATTAAAAAAGTTATCTAATAAACTTTCTTGAGAATTCAAGTAGATTCCTTAGTCATAATGCAATTGGTAGTCTTTAATGTTTGACTAATAATTAAAGACAAATTAGCTTAATTAATCCAGTGGGATATTTGTCAAAAAAAAAAAAAAAATCCCTTTTCGTTTGCCAGTAAGAAGATTTTGTCTAACATAAATTGGATTAAAGTTGGTCCCCCAATTGAAAATTTGTTACCCTTAATTTTGGGGCAATTTTTCCCACATATTTTTAAGTTGCCCTATAATGTAGGGTCTACCATCACCAAATCTTATCCTTATTTTGAGGGGAAACTTCTCTCTTTTTTTGGGTGGGTGGGGGGTGGGGGTGGGGGTCGGGGGTGAGGGGGGAATAGAACTTTTAATAGTCTCCTAATTTTTGGTGGAAAAATATTTTTTGTCTTTATGATATCTAATTAAATGCATTTATTCTATTATCGATATGAGTAGTGTGCGCGTTTAAATATGTTTTTGTAGGGTAGAACGAAGCATACACCGAGTTAGATAGAGCAAAGGAGGGTCATATAACCTTCTAACTAATTAAAATGCAAATTTGATTATTTTTTTGTGAGTGTTTATAAGTAATAATGTTATTAGTTGTTTCATTATTTACTCGCTCATATATTACATTAAGTTAATATTGTTATTTATTACTGTCATATTATCTTATTCTCAATTTTATTATTATCAATTCGCTTTGATTCAGTTATTGTATTATTTATTATTGATGTTATTCTCCTTTTTATTATTTTCAATGAGTTTCTTCCTACTGTATTTTCCTTACATACGTGATTTGATTTATTTTATTTAAATTGAAGGTTAATAAAAAAAAACATTCTATCTACCTTCACAATTACTTACAAGTTGGCCAATGACTGTCACTGGGCTATTATGTGTAATTAGGTGCTCCTTAGGTATATTATTTTTGTTGCTAATACTAATATTTACATTTGTTACCAACAATAAGAACCTTCAAAATGAGTAAAATTGTATACACATCATCCTTCCCAAATATAATTGGTAAAATTATAGTATTGAATACGTTCTGATCGACACAATATTATTGAGTTAGTGTTGTTATTTCATATTTGAGAATTATACAATCTTAATATAACATATTTTTCAACATACTGAGACTAAAGACACATTTTAACTAACTCAAGATTAATGTGTTGAGTATACATCACAAGTAGGGGCGTTCATGATTTGGTTTTTAACCAAACCGAACCACTATTTAAATCAAACAGATTAAAAAAAAACGATTTTGGGTTAGATTTGATTTGGTTTGGTTTTGAATTTTTAAAAAACGATACTAATTTGATTTTGGTTTGGTTTTACTTTAAAATAACAGACAAAATAATCAAACCGAACCGATATATATATATATATATATATATATATATATATATATATATATATTATAATTATTTATGTATTATTCATAAATACAATATAAATATTTGTTATACTTTATATTTTAATCATGATTTAACTTTAGTCGTAACACATTAAGTCATTTCCTCATCTAGTTAATAGTACCTTATGAGATTTTAAGTGAATTTCGCACGTTGAATGACAAATGATACTAATTGTGAAAATAATACTCCTTCCGTCCCATTTTACTCGTCCTAAATTGGGATGGCACAGTTATTAAGAAAATAATAAATAACCTGGTTAGTTTACCATAGTACCCCTATTAAATGATGTTTACATTTTAATTTAAAGAAAAAGTAATTAATGTAAAGGATAAAATATGGAGAAAAAAATTTGTCTTATCTTGATAAATAAAATGGAACAAGTAAAATGGGACACCAGATTAGGAAATTTGGGACGGGTAAAATACGGAGGGAGTATCTTGTTGTATATTAAAATTTATAGCTGAGATTCATTTGACTATGGACAGTCATTAATTTTTTAATTTTTTTTTAACCTTGTTGAGTGAAAAAATTATGTATTCACCTTTTGGGGGTTTATCATATTATTTTGTTAAATGTAGTTTTAAAATATATTTTTAGAAGTGGTTATATGGTGTTGTTCATAGCTTTACCGAAGTATAACAATCAGTTCACATCTTAGTTTCACGGTTGAGATACAACACTCGGTTAACATCTCATATGTTAAATTGAATTTATTTTTTAAAATTTTTAACTTTTATCATTACTTAAAGTTATAAATCAAAAAAATTGAACCAAACCGATGGTTATTTTTTTTGTTTGGTTTGATTTTAAAAATTTAAAAAACGATTAAGTTGATTTGGTTATGATTTTAACCAATAACCGACCCAAACCGATCCATCAACGCCCCTAATCACAAGGATTACAAAATTCAAGTTCATCAATAAGGTACCAAAAATGCTACCACTCACTAGGTATTATTCTTTTTTCCTTTCGGTAAGAGTTTTTCAAGTCAAACTTCTTGAAGATCTCATTAGGTCCCTTTGGGAATTCTAATGTAATTTTTTTTGAAAAATTTAACAAACTTAGGTCCTAAGTTAAAGTCACTTGTGGATGGTCCACAGTGGACCACAGTTATAATGTCTTCTTTTTTTTTTTCAAAGTTTGGTTTGTATGACTTTAATCCAACAGTAATTCATTGGGTTAATACTCAAGATATACAGCAACAACAGCATATTTAATATATTTTTATACGGTAGAGTTTAAAGAGGATAAAATGTACGTTATATTATTATTTTTTATTTTTCATCCGGTGTTCGATATCTGTATAAAAGTCCGACTAATTCAAATTCACGTCGGATAGGGCCTCATTCGGAGGAAGCGCTAGCTCTGATTAAGGTAGGAGCAGCCCCATATTCTTTGATGGTACGTTGTACCATTACCTTAAAGGTGAAGTAAATGGGTTGTTTCTGATAGATTCTCGGCTCACGACAAAATATAATTCAGAAAAAAAGATGTAAAAGGAGTATAAAAGATAATAAGAAATAACACAACAATAAATAGTAACAGAATAATACTACAAATAATCTATTCAAAACGACATATACCAACAAAAATTTAAGGGGAAAAAAAACTACAAACATCGCACTACAATTATTAATAAAGATAATAGTCCTACTAAACACAATATAACCTCCTAATATTTTACTTTCCAATAAAACTCATAATAATTTTCTTAAAATAATGTTTTCTCTAGCTGAATTTAGATCTTTTAAATTCCCTAATTCAGAGTGTTTTATTTATTGTTTCCTCTTTTTGGGGTTCTCATCCGGTATTTGGTACCCGCTATATTGGAGTTCGACTAATTTGGATTTGTGCCGGGTAGGGCTCCATTCGGGGGTAGCGCTCCCAACAGAATTTTTTCCATACCCAGGATCGAACTCTCGACCTCGAATTAAGGGTAGAACAGCCTCATACGCTGCACCACAATCATGTTAGTCTGTTTCCCTTTTGACTATTCTAGCATCTATATCCACTTTAACTTTTGAAAAAAGGAACAAAGAAAGAAGAACTAGAAGAGCTTACTTTATTTTTCCATCCTTGAATTTTCACAAATGATATTAATTGTCTAGGGAAATCTTAGCATAATTGATAAAATTATGTCATGCAATTAGGACTTAGGAGATTATAGAAATAAGTTGCAAAAATAGTCTTTTATAAAAAATATAAAATAAAATTGATATAGTAGATTTTTAATTCGATTTTTTTTGAAGTTTTATACATAGCAAAAATTTAATACACTAACTGTCATTTATTAAGATAAGAAACTTTCAATAAACTCTCCAACTATGTACATATCTATCTTGGTGTATATATTAAAATTTTGAAATTCTTTAGTAAATTTTTGTTTTCGTCATTGCCTCTACAAATAAGTTTAACTCAATCACGAATATTTTTTGCCTAAAAAAATCAAAATATATATCTTTTGAACCCCCTAATTCTTTTTCTATCTATTACACAAAAAAATTAATATGCCATTAGACTAGGGAGATTAATAAAAGACTCCTCTTTTTTTTTTCCCATATAGTGTATAGTTTTATTTGGGGCTAAATGTTGGTTGATCATTTGTCTACTGGTTTATGTCAAAGTTAGTTGACGCCAATTATAATATGGTTATTGTTACTACTTCGTTATCTCACTAAAATCCAATACTTAATTAGCACTCTACTCATTGACAAAAAAAAAAGTAAAAAATATTGCTTGTTATAACTTATAAAATAACTTTCGTTATCAAAATGATTAATATTTAAAATTAGAATAACTATAAAATCCTGGTTCAGTTACTATAAAGATGGTAGACGACTTTGTAGCCTACCAATATGATTAATATTTGACAGTATTGCTTTCAAAAATAGATCAATTCAGATTTAATGTACGTATAATATATTTTTAAATGTAAGATTTTTCCTTGAGATATACTGGCCTTTAAATTTCGCATTAACAATTAAAATTATGCCTTACAAGCATAAGTTATCTGGGGGACACAAAACATAACTTGTGGACATTAAAAAGATAGTTTGATGTATTAATTATTAAAATTTCCGCTATACGGAGGGTTCGAGCAACAACTTTACCACAATCACATGGAGGTAACTTTACCAGTTACCCTAAGACTCCGCTTCAGCTTGTGGATATTATGATGCAATAATATAAACATATGTCTTGTGATTTTTTTTTTTTAATTTTGATAGACAGTAAATTCAAATTTAAGATCAGCATAAACTAGACATAAAAGTGAGAAAAAAAATACATCCTTAGCAAGTTAAAAGAACTAATATATATAGATATACTTACAAATCTTACTTAGTGATCAATAAAATAAATTAAAAATCATAAAATTTCACTTTCTAATCAATGAAATTATTTGATACCTATAGGGAAAATGATAAAATATCAATAAATAAAGTTATTTGACAGAGTATCTAGTATTGTTGAGATATATATAAAAATTATTAATACGTGTTAAGGTATAGTGATGGGACTATTTCATTCTTAATTAAAAATTTTGAGTTCAACCTTTGAATACGAAGAAAATCATGTTGGAAGCGTCATTCCCAAAATGAATATTGCAGCCTACAATTTAAATTAGTAAAATTTTAATACAAATATTAAATACTAAATAAGAAATTTTCTATATATAAAAACTAGCTCAAAACACTATAATTTTTTTATTTATTTTTTAAAAAAAGAAAGTTGTACTATATGGGTTAGTGACAATAATTATAGGTAGAATTTTGTGAAGAGAAAAAGCAGGAAACAAAGATTTGAGAAAGGGCCCCAAAAATGGGAAAGGGTACCAAATCATGTTATGTTTCTGCCACGTGTTCATCATGCCCTGTGTTTCTGCCGCACATTAAGGCTATCTTAGGTTTTTGTCTCCCTATCTTCTTACTACTATTAACAATACTTATTCGTTATTAATATGAGATTAATATTTAACAATACTTGTTTGTATTGATTTGGGATACCTATTAAAAAATAAGAAATAATAAAAATAATTTTATTCTAACATTTATTAAATATAATAAATTTAATTTCTTGAAAAATAAATTAAATAAAAATAATATTTAATAACAAATCTATGATAAATAGAAAAAGATAAATTATTTATTATTTTTAAGTTTGATAGATATTATTAAACATTTATTTTTAATATAAAGGACAAATATTGTTAGACAGAGAGACTATTTCATATTTCATTTTACTTGATTTTGATACTAAAAATAAATTTTGGGATTTATCTAAAACGGATAGGATATATGCAAATGATATCATTGTTTTGTGATGTAGAGAGATTGTTTTCGTAACACCTTCAACTCAAGAGCAATACATCCAAATAAAAGTAGAGGAAAGCGATGAAGAAAACATAGTAATTAATAACAATAATGAAATAATGTGGTATTAAAATACATTAAACATCGTGTGATGGTAGATAATATCGAAAGTAAGAATTATAAGAATATGGTTAGTATTACAACAAAACCTAACAAACTTGTATTTACGAACACAAGACACCACTCTATCCTCAAATACCTAACTAATCCTCTATCTTAATTGTGTCATTCATAATTTTTTATATGTTTTTATGTCCTTAGTAAGCTGGAGTTGCGTCAAGTCTCGTCTAATCATCTTTCATCAATACTGTTTTGATCTCCATTTGTCTCTCTTATAACCATTCATAATCAGACTCTCACACCTCTACACTAATAAATCCAAGCATCTCCTCTCATGTACGATGAAAAGTGAAAGGTAACAATGTAAGTAAGGTAAAAGTAATAAACAAAATGAATATTAACAAATGACTTTTTAATCAACATTATTAATTACTAACTCTCTTAAATGGTGTGAATAATAAATTTATTTTATTGAAGAAGTAAATATATGTAATTACTTACAATTATTTTCAACGGCTTTTTTTCTTCAATGATATGGGCAGTAGGGGGCCCTAAAATGGTCCAGCTCAGAGAACCGCGTTTTTCCATTACTATCATTTTCATCATCATTAATATAATTATATATTTTATTTTCTTCGTTTAATAATATTAATTCATTATTAATTTGATATATATATTAAAAATAAAAAATAAATATATTTTTAAAATTACATCACTATTTGAATATAATAAATTTAATTTTAAAAATATATTAAGTGAGGTATGATATTTAATAGTACAGATAAAATGAATAAAAAAGAACTATTTATTAATTTTTTAAATTTATTATTAGATATCTATTTTTAATATAATAGATAAATATTAGTGAAGGGAGTAAATACTAACTTTCAATATATCGTCTCATTTTATCGTTGATATACTAATCCATTAAAGTCAATGTTTCGACTGTGCAATTTGCAAAAAATCTTTAAAACCTCTAGTCAACTTTTTGACTTTTATTCCTCTATTTTTAAAATATATATATATATATATATATATAAAGTTGGGTTTTATAAATAGTTAAAAGAAAAAAAAGGACAAAATATGTTTTTATTTTTCTTTCATTCGATATTAATCCTCGTATTAAAACTCGATTAATTTGGAATCACACTTCATACGAGTTAATTGGGGAAACACTTCTATCAAGGATATTTCATATTCGAAACTCTAATTAAAACTTATGATCAAGCGAGGAGCAACAACATCCTCTTCGTCACATCTTTTAAAGGTAATAAAAAAAAAGCATTTCAACCAAACATCACTAGAAGATTTTCTTTTTAATTTTTGTAATCCGAAAATCTTTTCCTTGTCTGTGTTTTATTTGATGTTTTTCAACAAAAATGAAACAGAAAAAAAAATCATGAATATTATCTGGAAACAAACATCAAGATGGAAAAAATAAAATGTAACAACGAACAAGGTTGAAATAATTAGGAGGACATGGTGGTAAGTTGAATCCTAATAAGTATGCATTTGAGTTTTATTTTGTTTATTTCCTTGATTCAAAAAGAAAAATTAACGATGCTAATTCTAGATCAAATATAAATATTTTTTTAAAAATAAAAAATAAAATTAACTGAAATAGGATTAAACATGTTCTTAAACTTATGATAATATTTACAAAAAAAAAATTATTGCAAAGAGGGTGTCTAAGTCTTTCATTTTTTTTAAAAAAGAAAAGATATATGTGTATCTGTTGTAACAATAGATACAGTGTTAACTATATAGAGTATGTACTAATATGATTTTGAGGTGTAATTTTAATAAAAATAAAACACACACAAAACAAGTTATGGAATCAGCTCTTACTTGTGTCAAAATCAATCAAACATCCAAATGCAAGAAACACATCACGAGTTATTAATACAAATAAAATTGAATAACTTGTATTAAGGGAAATAATTTTAATAATTAAATTTATGATAGCCGTTTAATTCAATGTATTCATTCATTAATTAAATAACATAAAGTCGTTGTATGCTGATAATTACAAAATTAATAGGAAGCTTGACAATAATTGAAAATGATCAATGACTTTATTTATTCATTAGTTTGAATTATTGTAAAATGTATAGTTTGGCATCTAAGATATCTTATGTTTTGCTATTTCAAGACAAAATATTATTGCATTTAAAGGGAAAAAACACATAATATATTTATTTCATATTCAATGATATACTCTTTGCGTTTTATTTACTTTGTCAAATTTTAACTTGGTACACACATTAGGAAAACAATTATTAACATTGCTATTTTGTCATAGTACCCCTATTAATTCATAGTTATATATTGTGTTTTGAAACTAGTTTAGAGAATAAACAATTAATGTTAAGGGTAAAATAAAAAAATAATTAATGCCTTTTTATGTTGTCAGAAGAAGGAAAAATCACCCTCAAAAGGAGAAGGACAATTCTTGTTTCGTGTTTAAATGATACACATAAAATATTTATGCTCGTTAATAAGGATGAAGATGATTTGTAATGGTGGTGATGATAATTGAAATGGTGATGATGAATGGTAGTGACGAATTTGTAATTTCTAGAATATGGACGCATTATTTTTTAAAAAATTGTATTAAGTGTATATTATCCCCTAATCTTCAAGGTAAATATCTCACAATATATTTGGATTGATTTATTTCAAATGCTTTAAGCCAAAATAAATTTTAAACTCTTTTAAAGTGTTTGGCTAAAAACTAAAAGTGCTTAAAAACACTTGTTTATAAGTTAAAAATACAAAATAAGTCGAAAATCATAAGTTGGGAATCTTAACTTATTGCCTTTAACTTATAAGTCGAAAGTTAAAGTACATCAAAACATCCACTTAATATTCAATTAAGTGTATCATTTAACCTACTCGTAGCACGAGTATTAGAATACAATATATATATATATATATATATATATATTATAATTTTATAGGGAGATTAGAGGTCTAATTGTCTCTTTTTTCGCCTGTAAAATCGCTACTGATTATTGATGTTATAGTGACTAGCGTGATATGACAGTTGATGGTGATGGTTATGATGGTGGAGTTGGTTGATGCTCGTAGTTGACGACGTTGATTGAAGAATATGTATGATGGTTGATGATATATTGGTGGCAGACAATTATGTGCTAGTTGTAGTGGCGGATATGATTAGTAGTAGAATTGACCACAACGCTAGTAATAGTTGATATGATAGCGAACATGGTGGCGACGATGACAACAACAACGACAAGAGTGGATGTAATTACATGATGGAGATGGTGGATGTGGCAACACAAAAATTGTTGCCAATGATAATTGTGATGACAAATATGATTGATGGTTGTGGCTAGTAATTGGTGACGATAGTAATGGTTGATAATAACGGTGGTTGTTCTTATGGTAGATGCGGTGATTTGTGGATAAAGTGGCAACAAAAACTATTCAAGATTTCAATGATTAAAATATATTTGAACTATTAAGTCATTAAATCTTAATATAAACAAATGCACTTAATGATTTATAGTCTGAATCAATTAGATTTAAACCTTCATTGAGTACAAATAAATAAGTGATAAGTACTACATCAATAACAACGACATACCTAGTGAAATTTCGCTACCTCATGGAGGTAACTAGCGAGGTTATTTCCGAAAAAATTCTAGGCTCAAGTGCAATAAATTTAAATAAAAAGAAAAGAAAATTGTTCAAAGAAGCTATGCAAAGCTTACAAGAACAACAACAAAATAATGTGACAATCGACACAATGAATAATAAATGATGACAAATATTAAAAGCAAGAACTACAATAATACGTTTAGTACAACAATAAACACAACACGCCTGGACCCTCAAAGTTGTATTAGTCAAAAAGCAAAACAACACTCCGTTATCTACTAATCTCCTACTCTAATACGCGTTCACTATGTCCCTATCTAAGTTCATGTCTTCGATAATCCGAAGTTGCGCCATGTACTGCCTAATCACCTCTCAAATACTTTTTCGACCTATCTTTACCACTCTTTTTTTTTTTTGGTTTCTCAAGGTATCTCCACAGCCGACAGCCGTGAGACTAATCCTCCATTCATCGGTCAGCGCATTTTGCGATAGGGAAAGTTTGCTCCATTCGCCAAAGGCGGGGATCGAATCCCCGAACTCTTGCTTAAGGGACATAGGGCTGAACCACTCTGGTGGTTATCTCTACCACTTTTATTAATTTATACTTACTATATCTAATCTCTCACACCTCTTCAGATAAGGCCCAAGTAACATAATTTAATTAAATATAAAATTTTAAATATTAATTTGGTTAATATGTTTTTTGTAATTGGCCAAAAATACTTGCTGGTCTTAGGCATTTGTACTGTATATGATATCAAACTTCTCGCGATATATCAAATATCCGCTATTTTGAAATAAAGAAGAAAGAGAAAAGAAAAAGTCTCTCCTTTCCATAAATGCGAAAGAGATTAAAATCACAATATAACATACAACACCTATTTATCTTTATCCTCACCACAAATTTATATTTTTATTTATCATTTTAATATATTTTTTTATATTTTATTTTTTAAATTACTTTAAAGAACTAAAGACTCATTTGATATGAAGTATAAGAAATAATTAGTTTCAAAATCAATTTTAGGATAAATTTATTTATATATTTACAACAACAACAACAACAACAAACCCAGTGTATTCCCACTTAGTGGGGTCTGGGGGGGGTAAGATGTACGCAGTCCATACCTCTACCTCCGATGAAGTAGAAAGGCTGTTTCCGAAAGACCCCCGGCTCAAGTCACGAGATATCACACAAACACATAGTACAGCACAGAAGCAGATGACATAACATAGATACTGCAGCCATAAGGAATATAAAACAGAGTAAAGCAGGAATGCAGGAATATAAAGCAGAGGAAAGCACACAGATTCGTAACAAACATGGAACACGGAACACGGAACAGAACATTGAATACGGAATCATACCAGGAATACACCCCCACCAATTACCTCCCTACATTAGCGACCCGAACAGGCCCTAATCCTCTGCCGTAATTCGCGTCTTCCAGACCTTCCTATCTAGGGTCATGTCCTCGGTAAGCTGTAACTGTTCCATGTCCCGCCTAATCACCTCACCCCAGTACTTCTTCGGTCTACCCCTACCCCGTCTAAAACCATCCAACGCTAGCCTCTCACACCTACGGACCGGGGCATCCATGCCCCTCCTCTTCACGTGTCCGAACCATCTCAATCGTGCTTCCCGCATCTTACACTCCACTGAAGTCACACCAACCTTCTCCCGGATAGTCTCATTCCGAGCTCTATCCCTTCGGGTCAGTCCACACATCCAGCGCAACATCCACATTTCTGCCACCTTCATTCTTTGGATGTGGGAGTTCTTAACTGGCCAACACTCCGCTCCATACAGCAAGGCCGGACGGACTACCACCCTATAGAATTTACCTTTAAGCTTGGGCGGCACCTTCTTATCACACAGCACCCCCGATGCAAGTTTCCACTTCATCCATCCCGCCCCAATACGGTGCGAGACATCCTCGTCAATCTCACCGTTACTCTGGATCACGGACCCGAGATACTTGAACTTATCCCTCTTCCCTACCTCCTGTGCTTCTAGCCTCACTACTACCTCATTCTCCCGCCTCACGTCATTAAACTTACATTCCACATACTCTGTCTTGGTTCTGCTCACCCTAAACCCTTTAGACTCCAGAGTTTGCCTCCACAACTCTAATTTGTCGTTCACACCCCCTCGCGTCTCATCTATCAGGACTACATCGTCTGCAAAAAGCATACACCACGGCACCTCCCCTTGGATACGCCGCGTCAACACATCCATTACTAACGCAAACATAAAGGGACTAAGAGTAGATCCCTGATGCAATCCTGTCAGGACAGTGAAATGCTCTGAGTCTCCTCCCGCCGTCCTCACCTGGGTTTTCGCTCCCTCATACATATTCTTAATTACTCTGCTATATGCCTGCGGTACTCCACTCACCTCCAAGCATCTCCAGAGCACCTCCCTGGGGACTTTGTCGTACGCCTTTTCTAGGTCGATGAACACCATGTGCAAATCCTTCTTCCTCTCCCTATATTGCTCCACCAACCGCCGTACCAGGTGAATTGCCTCCGTCGTCGAGCGGCCGGGCATAAATCCGAACTGGTTTTCCGAGATAGACACTATCCGTCTCAGCCTCACCTCGACCACTCTCTCCCAGATCTTCATAGAGTGACTCAGTAACTTAATCCCCCTATAGTTATTGCAACACTGAATGTCCCCCTTATTCTTATAGAGGGGGATCATGGTACTCCACCTCCACGCCTCGGGCATCTTTGCTGTCCTGAAAATTTCATTGAACAATGCAGTCAACCACCTTACACCCGCCTCTCCAACGAACTTCCAAAACTCCACCGGTATCTCATCCGGCCCCGTCGCCCTACCCCTTCGCATCCTGCGGACTGCCTGTCTAACCTCGTCTACCTTAAAACGTCTACAATAGCTAAAATCCCGACACTCCCCTGAGTGCTCCAGTTCCCCTAACACAATAGCTCTGTCCCCCTCGTCATTCAAGAGCCTATGAAAGTACGACTGCCATCTCTTCTTTATGTGGCCGTCCTCCACCAACACTCTACCGTCCTCCCCCTTAATGCACCGCACCTGATCGAGGTCACGACCCTTCCTCTCCCTAGCCTTAGCGAGTCGGAACAACTTTTTCTCCCCTCCTTTCCCCTGTAACCCTGCATACAAGCTCTCAAAAGCAGCCGTCTTAGCTGCCGTGACCGCTGACTTCGCCTCCTTCCTCGCTAGCTTGTACTCTTTCCTGTTTACCCGCTTCTCTTCTTCGTCCTTACTTTCCACCAACTTAGCATACGACTCTTTCTTGGTCTCCACTTTCTTCCCCACCTCTTCATTCCACCACCAATCCCCCCGATGATGTCCGGCCCGGCCCCTAGAAACACCCAACACCTCCCTTGCATTTTCCCTGATGCACGTTGCCGCCCTGTCCCACATATTATCCACGTCCCCCCTACACTCCCACACCCCCATTCCCGCCAACCTCTCCCCTAAAAGAATTCTTTTTATAACAAGCAGAAGCGGATGAATAGGGAGGAGTATAAGTTAGCTAGGTAAGAGGCTAAGTTAGCGGTTACGGTGGCTAAGACAACAACTTTCGAGAGCTTGTATGCAGCTTTAGAGGTGAAAGGCGGAGATCAGAAGTTGTATAGGCTTGCCAAGGCTACGGAGCGGAGGGCACCTTGACCAAGTGAAGTGCATCAAGGGGGAGGATGGAAAAGTGTTGGTGGAGGATGCTCACATCAGGAGAAGGTGGCCATCTTATTTCCATAGATTGAAATAAAATTATTACATCTCGAATTTGTGATATTATTTTTATTCTAAATTGATAGAAATAATAATTTCATAATGAATTATTTCGAGTAACGTGTATTACAATCAAACGAGCTCTAAAATTATATAACAATATAGAACAATAAAAATATATTTAATGTAATTTTACATAGTCGAGTTCAGGAAAGGTAGAGTGTAAATATACTTTTATTTCTACCTTAGAGGCACAACAGTAGTGCAAAAATATTTATATTCTCTACGTTTCATTTTTTTTAAATCTATTTTTCTTTTTAATTTATTTTAAAAATGACTATTTTCTTAGTAAATTTTAAAATTCAAATTTTTATATAAAATGTTTAAAATTTAAAATCATATGATTAAATGACATTTTGATATATTTTTAATTTGAGATCACAAAATTTAATTTCTTTCGTAAAAAATATTTAATTTAATTATTTAAAAGTAGTTTTTAATTTTCAGTGCTCAATCAATTAGAAAAGGAAAAGGAAAGGCTTTGCTTTTCTCTCTCACACAGTGTTGTGTGTATCCATGGTGAATTGATGCCACCAAAGCACAAAGTGGTCATCCCCACTCACACACAACTTTCTTCTTCTTCAACTAACACAACACAACAACAATATCTTTCCTTCTTTCTTTCCCTCTTTAGGGTTTCCAATTCACAATTCAACTAGTATGTTATTCCAACAACTCAACTATATCTTATTTCACTAAATATTCATCCTTTTTCCCTTTTGGGTTTTCTTGATTTGGTACTAAACAAGCACAATTAAGCATTTTTGGAGGTAAAGTTTGAATCTTTATTGTTTTTTTCTTTTACTGTTTTGTAAATATTGATTTTTTCGTTTATGGGTATTGTTGATTTGGTTCAAGAGTAGCAGAATTAAGCATTTTTAAAGCATTTTTTTGAGGTAAAGTTTAAGTCTTTATTTTTTTATTTATTTTACTGTTTTCTAAATACTGATTTTTTCCTTGCTGGGCATTTTTGATTTGGTTCAAAACAAGCAGAATTAAGCATTTTTGGAGCATTTTTTGAGGTAAAGTTTGAATCTTTATTGTTATTACTGTTATTTTCTTGTATGTTTTTTTTCTCTTTTTGGGCATAAATATTCATTTGTTCCTTTCTGGGTTTTGTTGATTTGGTTCAGAACAAGTATTTTTTGAGGTAGAGTTTGAATCTTTATTGTTATTGCTTTTACTATTTTGTATGTTTTTTCATTTTTGTAAAAATATTTATCTTTTCCTTTTTTTTTATTTGGTTCAGAACAAGCAGAATTAAGCATCTTTGAAGTATTTTTTTGAGGTAAAGTTTGAAAGTTTATTGTTTATTGTTTATTGTGTTTACTGTTTTGTATGTTTTTTCCTTTATGTACACAAATATTCACTTTTTCCTTTCTGGGTTTTTTGATTTGGTATAGAGCAAGCAGAGTTGAACTTTCTTGAAGCATTTTTTTGAGGTAAAATTTGAATCTTTCTTGTTATTGCTCTTACTATATTTTGTTTGGTTTTACAAATATTCATCTTTTCCTTTCTGGGTATTGTTGATTTGGTTCAGAGCAATCAGAATTAAGTATTTTGAAGCATTTTTTGAGGTAAAGATTGAGTCTTTATTGTTAAGAAGTTAAGTGTAGCTTTTGGGATCAGTTGATTTTTGCTGATTTTTTTTTTTTTTTTTGTTAAGAAAGTGTCCTCCTTTGGTATAAGCTTGAACTTTTGTTAGAGGATTCTGTATTTTGGGGCTGTTGAATTATCATTTTTCTTGGTCTTTGTCCTATTGGACGTGTTGATCGATGTAGTGCCTTGGTGTATGTTATTTGTGGATGATTTAGTGTTGATCGATGAGACGTGGGGGTGTGTGAATGAAAAATTGGAGGTTTGGAGGCAAACCTTTGAATCTAAGGGGTTCAGAGTGAGTAGATCCAAGACGGAGTATATGGAATGCAAGTTTAGTGACTTGAGGCAGGAGGACGATGTGGTGGTGAGATTGGACTCCCAGGATGTTTGTAAGAGGGATAGTTTTAAGTATCTTGGGTCTATGATTTAGGAGAATGGCGAGATTGATGAGGATGTCTCTAATCGTATTGGAGCACGATGGATGAAGTGGAGGCTCGCCTCAGGAGTGTTGTGTGATAAGAAGGTGTCTCTTAAACTTAAAGGAAAATTCTACAGAGTGGCAGTCCGTCCGGCCCTGCTGTATGGAGCGGAGTGTTGGCCAGTCAAGAACTCCCACATCCAAAAATTGAAGGTGGTGGAAATGAGAATGCTGCGTTGGATGTGTGGACTTACTAGAGGGGATCGAGCTAGGAATGAGATTATCCGGGAGAAGGTGAGAGTGGCTTCGGTGGAGGATAAGATGCGGGAAGGAAGATTGAGATTGTTTGGGCATGTGATGAGGAGGGGTACGGATGCCCCAGTTCGTAGGTGTGAGAGGCTAGCTTTGGATGACTTCAGGAGAAGTAGAGGTAGGCCGAAGAAATACTGGAGGGAGGTGATTAGACATGACATGGAGCAGCTACAACTTACTGAGGACATGACCCTAGATAGGAAGGTGTGGAGGGCTCGGATAAGGGTAGAAGGCTAGTGTGAGTGTGTGGGTTGTAGCGAGTAGTTAGGTGATTTTCTTGTGTAGCAGCGTTAGTATTCCTTGGACTGTGTCCATAGGTAGGAGTCTCTAGCCAGGAGAGTTTGGGTGTGGTGGGTGTCTTTGGTCTCTGTGTGTATGTTCCTACTTGGTGGGTGTCCTATTTCTTAGTCCTTATTTCGTAGTGCTCTTATTTCTCTTATCTCGCATTTTCTATGATTTCTATTTTTGCTATTTTATTTCTTATTTCAATTATGTCATCCATCCTGCTGCTTGTTTCATTACGACCTTGTTTACTATTCTTTATCTTGAGCCGAGTGTCTATCAAAAACAACCTCTCTACTTCTTCGGAGGTAGCAGTATGGACTGCATACATCTTACCCTCCCCGGACCCCACTTTGTGGGAACACACTGGGTTTGTTGTTGTTGTTGTTGGTCTTTGTTCTCTGTCAATTTTGACTTAATTGAGCAATTGCTTGTTACGGGTTAAAAATTAGAAAATGGATTATGTTTCTTACTGCTGTCAAATTGATATTACATAGACATTTCGGTTGAAACCAACGGGGTCCTCTTTTTTTTTTTTTTTTTTTTCAAATGATAATTTTCTGTCCTTTGATGTAGTTAAATGGTTTCTCTTTGTTTCATGATATATGGAGGACTATCTTTTGTGCTATTTACTTCCGATGTTGGTTTTGATGGACAAGCAACTTTGAAGTTCGAGATTTCTACTATTTTTTTAGATGTTATTGTTTACACCTCCCTAGGAGCTCCCGCCTTTTCGCTCCCTTGGTTACTCGAACTCAGAACTCCAGGGTTGGAAGTGGAGGGTGCTTACTATCCGGACAACCCATATTGTCTAGATTTCTACTCTGGTGTTATTTCAGATCGACTTTTTACTTTTTCTTTGTTCATGGAATAAGTCCTATTATCCCCTTTTGTTTGTTGTTTTTGGATGGCAGTGCTGGTGGACAGTGTATGAGATTTACTCTTTAACTGTGAGTATCATGTAGAGTGCTTTATCTTACTAACCTTTAATTAAAAACACTGAGCAAAACGAGAATGCAGAAATTTTAGATTTTGACGGAGTTTTAGTTGCCTGTAATGGTTAGTTTCTCTGTGCAAACACGAGGCTTCTTCTTGATTGAATGATTTTATTTTCATTTGTCCATCAGCCAGAGCATTCAATTGGTTCCTTATGGTGCGTTAAAGCTTGGCTTGTGTTGATTTCTGGAATACTTGTTGTCAAAAGAAGACAAAATTGTTCTTGCAGAGTTCTATATTTTGTGATTATTGCTCGTATCTATAGTAAGTTGACTGAGTTGGAGGATGGAGACTGCCAAGCGATGGTTCAGTAAGCTCGGCAAAAAAGATAAGCCCAAGCCTCCCAAGAAGCAGGAAACTACTGGTAATGGAAAAGAAGGGTCAAAATTGTCATCTCATGAAGAAACACCTTCAACTGCCACTAAACAGAAAGTTGCAGCTGCCAAGCAGTACATAGAAAAACACTACAAAGAACAAATGAAGAGCTTGCAGGAGCGTAGAGAACGGTATTGTCCTTCTTATAAATAACTGTGGATTAGTATTGGTCGTCATTCATAGATGCGTGTCCTTGCAATCGAAAGTTCATTTAATCAATGGACAACTTGTCTTTACTGCTGAAGGGTTGAATAAAGATGAAAAATAAACTCAACTCTCCATGACATTCTATTGATGCTGCAGTTGCCACTTGCCAGTATGCAACAATTAGAATCTTAGTTACATCAGATTTCCCATCTTGCATCTCTCAACAAACATTGGGAAGCTGATGACTTTTATACAATAGCTATTTTCTTATCCCTTCTCACGATCATCCTTGAATTTATTATCCCTTTCCAAAAGTTTTTAATGTAGTTTTTGTTGATTATGTTGTTAACAATAACTTTTCTGATAAAAAATAAAACCATAACTTCAAATTAGGATAATTGAAGATGATGTCATTAGATGGAGGGAAACTCAGCACTATTCTTCTGTACAAGTCATATGGCCTCATCTGACACCTAGAGTTGGTTCTTAAATTGTTCCAGATAGCTGGAAATGAGCTGTGTGTTCTTTTTGATCTGCTGGTGCACGGTTTAGAATTCGGTGGATAATGGGCACCCCTATACCCTTCTCCACTCAAATACCAGGCTTTTGGATATGAACTCATGACATGCGCGTAACGCATGCATCACACCTTATGCTCTTACCACTAACCCAAAGCTTTTGGGGGCATAAATGAGCTTTGTGGTCTTAATACATGAATTATTGCAGATGCATGATAAATTTGTGGTAGTCCATCGTTGATCTTGTAGTTCAAATGGTTACCCCGGTATGTTTGCATGTAGAATGTTTCTAGTTTTAGATCAAAGGTTCAATAAAATCAAATATTTGGAAGAGCACTAAGGGCCACCCTAGGAAAACAACTTGGACACTTTGTGGCACTCTGGATGTCATTCCTAGTTCTAGTGTTTTAGAATTATGGTTTTAGTTATGTGTATTAATTAGGTTGGTGCAAAATTCAAATCTTTCTTGAGCATCAACAGATGGTTTCTGGTATAAGGTATTTATGTTTGCAAACACAGTTAATATCCGAATGCAGTTTGCCTTTCATGACTCATCTTGGTTCATCAAGAAACTGATAATTCTACCACCTCAATCCTTTCTCCAAGTATTTTCTGCCAGTAAAGCACACAATCCAACATCTATTATATCTCCACCGTTCTATCCTTTGTTAAACAAGTGTTCTCTTAAAACACATGGAAGTATCTGATGAGCTTGTTCTGGATTGTATAGGATGATAAGGCCCTTTATTTTGTTAGCCCTTGGAAGTTCATGGGAAAATAATCAGATTCACAAGACAAATGAGGAAATAGGAAATGAATATTCAGAATTTCTGATAGTTTGCTCTGTGCCACCTTGAGATAGTAAATTCCTTGCAATGTTTAAATGTTCATGGAGAAACATTACGTGGAATGAAATTTGATACATGTTTTTATTTCCTTTTTTGGGTCATGTGAGGCTCAGATATTCATGCTGATAAGAACTAGGTAAAGTTGTAGAAGTCCCGAACTCTTGCCAAGATTTTTCCTGCATTTTGGATAGACCTAGTTACAGGTTTTAAAGGGAAATTTGTGGGAATTATAGGAAACTCTAATATATATCTCCGTACTTGTTTCATTGAAAACTTTGCCAAACTTCAAATATAAACTTTTGGTGGCTATGACGTTCCTTTTAGCATAGTTGACTTACTATTGCCGAGAACCATATTATTGTGTAAGTTCTCTACTGTTGTATACAACTTGTATTTTCTGCTGCATTAATACTATTATTCCAACTGTGAAAAAGTCGCTTGAGATAGTTAGTCATGTCCTGCGCTGACCTCCAAATGCACCGGGTCCATAGGTGTGAAATCATGAGTAGTGAAGGTGTTAAAAAGAGGCCGATGTAGGCGCAAAATCACATGGAATGATGTTGTCTTGAAAGACCTACAATATCTTGGAATCTGTACAGACCTAGCAGAAGATACAGCACAAGGGAAGTAAACAATGTATACAGGCAATACATATGTAGATGAAGAAAGGCGATAACAATAGTTGGGAATATGTTTTAGTCACATTGTACCTGTGCTTTAGGTCATGCTTTCTAGGAGTTTTTTAGCCCTATTAGTAATTTCTATGCTAAATAGGAAATATCAAAATTTTTAGTACATTTTGCCATCAATGGTTTGCTCATCTGGAAAAAATTGAGAGACTTGTGTCTTAGGTCACAAGTTCAAGCCCCGTGCTATGCGAACGAAGTCAAGTATATAAGTGAAGGGTAGAGGGATGGAGCCATCATTCCCGAGTTCGGAGGCTGTGGTTGGCCCTCAGAGTTGGCTGCCAATGGATTTCTTGGTCATTGGATAAAGAATTTTAGTATTTTTTATTTTGTATAATGTTTGCCTGAGATGAATGTAAAAGGAACATGACCAATAAAGATTCATATAGCCGATCCTAACTTGTTTAGGACCGAGGCGTAGTAGTAGTAGTTGTAGCTTTGGTGGTATTTTTGATTGCCTTTAGCTAAATTTTAGGTCTCTAGCTAGCTATGGGAGAAGGAAAATGGGATCTAGAGTAGACAAACCATTCACAGTTGCGTTTTTTTGTACTGAGTAATTAGAGTAGAAAATTGTTTAGCTCTTGTTGGTTGTCCCTGATTTCTATGGATTTGAGCTGTGGTATGTATCTTCAATGATGTATGTAATTTGTGAAGGCATAGCCCCTGAACTACAAATCATGCCTTTGCCTCCCTATTCATAGACACAACGGTTGCATTCAATGCTTGCTTAATCTCTTTAATCGAGTTGATCAATTTTTGTAAGAACCTTTTGATAGTTCGTGCATCTGCTGATCTGCATGTCCTTCCTTTACCTCACTCATTTATAGGCTGGCCAACCAACATTTGCTCTGTTCAACTCACTTCTTGTAACTTTATAAGCATGTTTTGGGTGACTTGTCTTCAGAGTTGATTGTTGACTTTCTTCAGAAGTTCGGATAAACACCCTTATGTCATCCTTCATTTTTTTATTTAGAAAATACTTATGTTGGTAGTTTTTGAAGTTCTATGTGGCCATCAATGTAAATCTTGAGTTTATGGTGATCCTCTTTCATATGATATGCGCTTTTTACTAATTAAGAAATATGCTTTCCTTACCATCACTCCATTCTTTTATCTTTTCATGTTCATTGTGCTTTAAATGAAATGTACATACAAAAATCAATTCTTCTTGAAGAATAAGCTTGCTTTGTTTGAAATGTTTGCTTGAATTAAGAAATGTTTGCTTTGTTGCAGTCGCAATATGCTTGAAAAAAAATTAGCTGATGCTGAGGTTTCTGAGGAAGAGCAGAGCAATTTACTGAAGTACCTTGAGAAGAAGGAGACAGAATTTATGCGCCTTCAAAGGCATAAAATGGGTGCTGATGATTTTGAGCCCTTGACAATGATAGGAAAGGGTGCATTTGGGGAGGTCTCTTTCTTCATCTCTTATCACATGCACAGATCCTTTATTCCTTCATATGTCTGACTAGCATAATTGTCAAAGAGAACTGTTATCAGCTTGTACCTTTTCCCCTTGGGGTTCGAGCATCAAAATTTGATATAGATTGAGTTAAGGGCACTCCAGGGTGTGGTGGCCTAGTAGTCAATAATGTGGGTTGGGGAACCATGAGGTTAGGTTCTAATCCGGAGGCAAAAACACTAGGTGATTTTCTTCCGTATGTTTAGCTTTAAGTGGACAAAATTACACGATACCTTTGCTGGTGTATGGTGGAAGGTACAGGTACCCTGAGGAATTAGTCGAGGTGCACTCTCGCTGATCCAAGTGTCATGGTTGAAACAGTATCATGGTTCAAACAATTTCATGGTTGTCTACATCATACATACAGATCAGATAGTTGGAAATGGAACCCTTTCCCTAGTGAACTTTATAGGTTCTTTTACTCTTTGCTGGGGCAGACCAATTTCTTCATGGTGGCAAGCTTTTGAGCTGTAATGAAGAAATGATAGAAATCAATAAAGTTCACTCATGGACCATCCGTCTCCCCTCTCTTTCTTTATCGTTCCCCTGAATCAGAAATAGAGATAGCCTTGGAGATTATATTCCTTTTGACCTTGTAACTTATTTTGTCTTGCTTCAGGTTAGAATATGCAGGGAGAAGGCAACTGGCCATGTCTACGCCATGAAAAAGCTTAAGAAATCAGAAATGCTTCGTAGAGGCCAGGTAAAAAACAGAGAGTTTTGTCGATAGCTACCAGGTGATTATTTGTGTTGCATTACTGATTTTTGCTTATCAACTGTGTTTCTTAGGTTGAACATGTTAAAGCCGAAAGGAATCTGCTTGCTGAAGTGGAGAGCAATTGCATTGTTAAGCTTTATTGCTCTTTCCAAGATGAGGAGTATCTTTACCTAATAATGGAATATCTTCCTGGTGGAGATATGATGACATTGCTGATGCGCAAGGATACTTTAACAGAAGATGAGGCCAGATTTTATGTGGGAGAGACGGTCCTTGCTATAGAATCTATCCATAAACACAATTATATTCACAGGTGGATATGAAGTTTTGTTTCTGTGTTATGTGGTTGCAGTGACCTATCGAAGTGTTCTTTTTTGTTCCCTTTCTCCATTGTTTTCTTATCTAGGAGGAATAATTTCTTCTATCCAAAATTTGCAGAGATATCAAGCCTGATAACTTACTACTTGATAGACATGGACACATGAAATTGTCAGATTTTGGATTGTGTAAACCGCTGGACTGCAGTAATCTTCAGGAAAAGGATTTCACAGCGGCAAATAAGTTAAGTGGTGCTCTTATGAGTGATGGACGCCCAGCCCCTCCAAGGCGCACTCAACAGGAGCAACTGTTGCATTGGCAGAAGAATAGGAGGATGCTTGTGAGTTCCTTATTACAACCAAGATAAATGAACATTCCATTTTCATAATCTTAAACTCAGCCCCACTGCCTCATCTCTGATCCTCCTTAAAGTGAAAAGATTGGAATAGGAGAGATAACTTAAGCACAAGTTATAGGAATATCTGCATGAGAGCCATACAACAAGAACAAAAACATACCTGTAATCTCACAAGTGGGTTCTTTTGGGGGTGCGGGGTGGGGTGTGTGTATGAGGACCTTACCTCTACCTTGGGTGGTTGAGAGGCTGTTTCCAAAAGGCCCTCGGCTCAAAAGCCATACATATGTATGTATTCCCTTTGGTAGCTCTTTTGGTTTCTCATGTTTAGCGGTAGCTGGGACAAAAGGGCTCCATGAATGAGAGAGAAAGTCAGTAAGAGAGACTGAACCTGCAATGCCACTTCGGGGTTGGAGTGGAGATTATTTCAACAAAGCTGAATTTTCCAAACGGTTTAGGATTGGGGAATTTACTAAGGATGTGATATATATATAGATATATAAATATATATATATATATATATATATATATATATCTATAATCCCTTTAGGTCATGGAACATGCTCTTGAGCCGGGGGTCTATCGGAAACAGCCTCTCTACTTCTTCGGAGGTAGCGGTATGGACTGCGTACATTCTACCCCCAGACCCCACTTGGTGGGAATACACTGGGTTTGTTGTTGTTGTAGGTCATGGAACATGTTGCACACCTGTGTTGTAAACTCATGCATGGTTAACTCTTAAAGTTACCACTGAGGACAAAAAGGGTTGCAATATAAGTGAACTGTCATTCTCTCCTCTCCTCACCTCCTTTTTCTGATCAACTTTGCTACGCACTCCCCTGTAGTTACTATTTTCAGATCTCTTCTGATCCGTAGCTCTTTTCTCAAGTAACTACCGTAAACTTGACCCTAGCAGCTGGATTGGAAGTATTTGGTTGAATTCCTTTTTTGGTGTATTTGTTGTGGAATTTAGTAAGAGTTCTTCCCTCATCCCTGCTTCTGTCTAGTAAGGGACTGCGCCAAATTGTTATTTTTTATAGCTCCTTGTATTCGTTACATGGAATCATTTTAACACAATGATGTACTGCAGGCTTATTCCACTGTTGGGACACCTGATTACATTGCTCCGGAGGTTTTATTGAAGAAAGGATATGGATGTGAATGTGATTGGTCAGTATCTTCGTATTATGTTCTCTCTTTTAAGTCAAAGCTTATATTGTTTTATTACATTTTCTGCATGTTCCTCTATCAGGTGGTCACTTGGTGCAATCATGTATGAGATGCTCGTGGGATATCCCCCGTTCTATTCTGATGAACCTATGTCCACCTGTAGAAAGGTAAGAACTAGAGTTTGCTCATGGTGAGAAGTCTCTAGTGTTTGGAATCCACTGGTTATTATGTATGCACATTCATACTTATGGTCTTGTTACTCATGGGGTTTCAGGTTTTCTGATGTTTCATTTAGTTAGTTTTCTGGTTTGGGGCACACAATTAGAACTGAAGCAAATATATTACTAATAGAAATTCAATACTCTGTAAATAAACTTGAATGACTCTCCAAGGCTCCAAGGCTGCTCTATTCGCCCAGTCTAAGTTGATAAGAAACCTGGAAATGTAATTGTTTGCCTGAGCACAGTGAGCGGTTTGCTATATGAAGTTAACACTTCCTGGCAATTTTCTTAGAATCATTATGATTCATTCAGTATCTCACTTACATGGAAAGGACCAGGAGGAAGCAATACAGTTTAATCTTTATCGTTATGCATCTGAATACTTGCCTCTTAAGATCTATGGTTCAGAATCTCATGCTCTATTTAGTTCACATTGAGTGTGTGGGACACCACATATCCTGGCTATATATGGGAGGGAGTTATTGGGATTCTGGAAACTGGATGACATGCAGCTTTTTTGCTTCCACTATATTTAGATGGTCTATATGTGCATTCCCATATTCACCGACTTAATTGTCAGCAATTCACATAAGACCTGGAATGAAATGCATTCTTATGACATCCTTCTTCGACATGCATATTCATTTCATTGTGACATAGGGTTAAGGTCCAAAAAAATCTGTCATGTTCTTTAAGCATGATTATTGCTTTTAGCAACATTTGCCCAAGATAGAGTTCTAATCAATTTCTTGTTGCTGATTTCATCTTGTTCTTGTCACACTTCTCAACTATTGAAATGGCATACTGGATGAGCTCTACTGCATCAATTATAATGTATACAACGTTTGGCCACAACTTGCAATATATGCATCAAATGTTGTAGCTTTCCAGTTTCAAGTTCCATTTTGATCTTTCTAGTTGACAGTCAAATTGGCTTGTTGCTACAGATAGTAAATTGGCGGACTCATCTTAAATTTCCTGAAGAGGCAAAACTATCTCCAGAAGCAAAAGATCTCATATGTAAACTCTTGTGTAATGTAGAACAGAGACTTGGGACCAGGGGTGCTGATGAAATAAAGGTACTTGGTGTATTCAATGTGAATCCCGCGAACACTTAGAATGAGATTGGACTTGGGAAAATTTAATCGGTTAACTGTGTTTCAGGCTCATCCATGGTTCAAATGTGTTGAATGGGATAAACTTTATCAAATGAAAGCCGCATTTATTCCAGAAGTTAATGATGAGTTGGATACTCAGAATTTTGAGAAGTTTGAAGAGGTATGCGGATCACGCTTCAGTCTTGGTTTCCCCCATCAGTGCTACAGTAACCCTTTTGGTGCAATTGTTATTTGCTTGGTTCTCATGTCTTCTTTTGCAAATTTTGTTTGCAGGGTGACAATCAAATTCCAACAACAGCAAAATCAGGTCCATGGAGGAAGGTTCGTACCATTTAACAGCTAGTGAATTTATAACTCGTAGGTGCATGTTGAATTGAGATTAGCTCCGTCATTCTGCATTTGAATAATCAACTGATGGGGATGATTTTGTAACCTGCTTACAATTTCATAATTCATAGGGGCTTCAAGTAATGCATTCTGCCGTTGAATAATCAGCTGATGGGGACCACATATGTGGTCTTTGTTCTAACTTCACTGTGCTTATGCAAACTTGAATCGGGCTACTTCTCTGGGAGTAGCCATTTGCTTTGTATGCTTATCACAGTCCAAATGCGATTTCAAGATGAAAAATTAGAATTCCTGTTCAAGTACTACTTCTCTATTTGACAATTGAACAGAATTGTTTGTAAAATCAACGCAGATATATCTGTTTATTGAGCTGACAGAGGTGATGATTTTTTGGCAGATAAATTCTGGAGTTTTACAGAATTAAGTATAAGGTTGATTTTTCTTTTTCCAAATTGATAAATGTAACTACTTTTGAGGCATTGTAACGGATAAAGGGTACTGTTTCAGTATTGGCAAGAGAAAAATGTGTTTTTTTCCTTCTCAGAATAAGATAAGATAACTTCTGAACGATGAGGGGGACAAAGGTTTCGTGTTGGGGGACTTGGAGAAATCTGAGGAGTGTTGCGATTATGGTTATTGTAGTCGTATCAAGGTTGAGGAGGTCAAGGGAGCTATTTGCAGGATGCGGCGGGGTACGGCGACGGGGCCAGACGAGATTCCAGTGGATTTTTGGAAGAGCACTAGCGGGGCAGGTTTGGAGTGGTTGATAAGGTTGTTTAACATTATTTTTAGGGCGGCGAAGATGCCTGAAACGTGGAGGTGGAGTACGATGATTCTAGCGTATAAGAATAAGGGAGACATCCAGAGTTGCAACAACTATAGAGGTATTAAGTGGTTGAGTCATACTATGAAGGTTTGGGAAAAGGGTGTTAGAGTTGAGGATGAGAAGGATCGTGTCGATCTCTGAGAGTCAGTTCGGTTTCATGCCAGGTCGCTCGACCACCGAGGCCATTCACCTTGTGAGGAGATTAGTGGAGCAGTTTCGGGAGAAGAAGAAGGACTTGCTCATGGTGTTTATTGATCTTAAGAAGGCATATGACAGAGTTCCCAGGGAGATTCTGTGCAGGTGCTTGGAGGCTAGAGGGGTGCCTGTGGCGTACACTAGGTCGATTCAGGATATGTATGATTGTGCGAAGACTCGTGTGAGGATGGTAGGTAGAGATTCGGAGCACTTCCTAGTTTTGATAGGGTTGCACTAGGGATCAACTCTTAGCCCGTTTTTATTTGCCTTAGTGATGGATGTTTTGACGCGACATATTCAAAGGGAGGTTCCTTGGTGTATGTTATTTGCAGATGATGTGGTACTGATTGACGAGACTCGGGGAGGAGTTAATGATAAGTTGGAGATTTGGAGACAGATGCTTGAATCTAAAGGATTTTGGTTAAGTAGAATCAAGACGGAGTACTTGGAGTTTATGTTCAGTGATGTGTCGCCGGAAGCTGGAGTGGTTGTGAAGCTGGACTCTTAGGCAATTCAGAAGAGGGAGAGTTTCAAGTATATGGGGTCTATGATTCAGGGCAATGGTGAGATTGACGAGGATGTCACGCATCGTGTTGGAGCAGGGTGGTTGAAATGGAGGCTCGCTTTGGGAGTTCTATGTGATAAGAAGGTGCCCCCAAAGCTTAAAGGTAAGTTCTACAGAGTGGTAGTCTAACCGGCTATGTTGTATGGAGCGGAGTGTTGGCCAGTTAAGAACTCCCACATCCAAAAGTTGAAGGTGGCGGAGATGAGAATGTTGCGATGGATGAGTGGACATACCAGGAAAGATAGGGTGAGGAATGAGATTATTTGGGAGAAGGTGGGAGTTGCCTCGGTGGAGGACAAGGTGCAAGAAGTGAGGTTACGTTGGTTCGGGCACGTGATGATGAGGGGCTCTAATGCTCTAGTGCGGAGGTGTGAGACACTGACTATGGATGGTTTTAGGTGGGGTAGAGGTAGACCGGAGAAATATTGGAGGGAGGTGATTAGACATGATATGGAGCAATTACAGCTTACGGAGGACATGACCCTTGATGACGCGGATTAGGGTAGAGAGTTAGGGGGTGGGAGTGTGTCGGTAATAGTAGGGGAGCGTTCTTTTGTGTCTGGAGTTTCTTGTTCGTGGTGTTGTGGCTATAGTATTATCTTGTGGCTAGCGGTGTTAGTTTATTTTGCATACCGTACTAGTTTATATGCACTTATCTTTTGTGTTTGGTATACTTTTAGTTTATTTTGCAGACTGTACTAGTTTATATGCACTTATCTTTTGTGTTTGTTATACTATTTTCGGTCCTAAGCCGGGGGTCTATCGGAAACAGCCTCTCTACTTCACCTGAGGTAGTGGTATGGTCTGCGTACGCTCTACCCTCCCCAGACCCCACTATGTGGGAGTACACTGGGTATGTTGTTGTTGTTGTCAGAATAAGATAAAAGAAAATATTTCATCTTGCTATTTATAATCAGCTAATTGGTTGGCAGTTATGATCATTGTGATTCATGTGCGTGCTATATTGGTTTGTACAATAGATCCTTGTGGTCTGGCCCTTCCCCTGACGCTCATAGCTGGAGCATTAGTGCATGGAGCTGCCCTTTTTAACTTCCATTGTCTTTTTCATCATGCACTCCTATAAGATTCCTGAATGTGTTAAACCTGTTTTGACCCTTCTGTTTGTTATTACAGATGCTCTCCTCAAAGGATGTCAACTTTATGGGTTACACTTACAAAAACTTTGAAATTGTGAATGATAACAATGTCGCTCAAATGGGTACTTAGCTTTTCCTTGCGGAAGATTATAATTATTCCATTTGATCTTATTTTGAACTTATCTTGCCTAATATAAGAGTGATTTGATTTCTTCTTTTGTTCTGCATTTGCTAATCAATCCTTTGTTTGTCAAGTATTAAATGGTTTTGTTTTCTTTTGTAATTTTCTGCTTGTGATTTGACTTGAAATGTTTATTTCAATCTTTTCAGCTGAATTGAAGAAAAAGAGCACCAAAGCTAAGAGGCCAACAGTGAAATCGCTTTTCAGTAGGATATCTGTCCCTCCTTTTAAAATTATTCCAGTTTTCATAATACTATTGTAGACTGGAATTATTACTAAGTAATTTTTTGTGGGGGTTTCCCACTCGGGATCTGGTACCCGCATTGGAGCCCGACTAAATCCGGATTCGCACCGGATAGTCCCACATTGGGGGGCAAAGTGCTCCCTGGCAAAGGCGATTCCATACCCCAGGGGCTCAAACCCGAGACCTCTGTTAAGGATGAGGGAGTACATACCACTCCACCACAACCCTTGTTGGTACTTCTTTATGTATTGCTCCTAGAGAAAGAGAGGCAATAGCCGAGGAATGGAAATAATAGTATCACATCTTCACTTGCTGGAGTGTTATGGTCAGGAACCTTATTTAGGACATGAGTTGCAACTTATACTGGGATTTAGTATCACCAACCGTTATATTTAATTGAGTTTCAAGAGTTGGAAGTAAAGGGAATTTTTTTGAATTTCCCATAACGGTGGTGTTTTGTCAGATGTAAACAGCGGATTTGTTTTTGATGACCAAGAATCCCATATGGGCCAACTCTTAGGACCAACCGGAGCCTTTGAAACTCGGAGATAATGGGTCGCCCCTCTACCCTTTGCAGCTTAAATACCATGATGAGTTTGCATGGTGCTGGCCTCAAACCTGTGAATTAAGTCGCTACTCACTTGTCCCTCAACCTTTGCCACTTGAACTGAGTCCCGGAGGCTCGAAACAGTGGATATTACCATCAGCTTTCAAGAAAATAGAAGAATTTAATTATTAGTCGACTCCATTTGCGATTTTTCTTCTACAACATTTTTTCCATCGTTTCATGTGTTCATTCTTGTTATCCTTCTGTCATCTATCTTTCATGGATCATGAATCTGAAGTTTTAGTGGTGGGATATTTTCAACAGCAACGGTGGATATTGCTTTCAGTTTTCAAGAAAATGAGTTGATTATTTGTTGAGCTCTTCTGTTTGCGATACTTTTACAGCATTTTGCTGTCTGTTTCATGCGTTTTTTCTTGTTTTTCCTCTCATTGGTTTGAAGAAACATGCTAAAGTATGGACTTTTGTATCTTTGTAGATGAGGATTCAGAATCTGCTGACTCTCAACATGCTCATGGGAGTTTCCTTAATCTGTTACCTCCACACTTGGAATCCTCGAAGCAGGCTGAACAACTATAGCTACATCCAAAACTAATCTGTTAATAACTTCATGACCATAGCCAAAACAAAGCAAACAGGGACAGCGTCTCAATTCCCTCGTCAACTCAATAGGCTTTCGTTGTTGTGTTTTTTTAACCTAGGTGTATTCCAAGTGTAAGTATAAAGTATTCACGACGAAGGCAGTTCTGCAAATTCTGGTGCAACTGCCTTGCTTCATAGTTTGCGCTTGTTTTTTGTGTAAATTATTTCTTGGAAGTACATATATCATTCTTTTTGTTGCTAGTTTGTAATTTTGCTCACTCTCTAAGCTGCAGAAACTTGAGACCATGTACTTGTAATCTCTTCAACTTTGGGTTTATTTATTTCAATAGCCCCGTTCTCTAAAGATGAATATTCAGGTTTGTGTTCTTGCTGGTTTTTTCTATTATGGATCTTTTGTTATCTCACCTATCATGGATACTGCCCTTTATTTCTGTGCTTTTGCTTTCTCCAAAGATGATAGAATAATGGACCACAAGAATATCTCAGGGAATATGGCAGGTATTTTGTGGAATTAGTCGAGGCGCACAATTGCCAGTAGTTTCTATTGAAAGACGAGACTCTTTTAACAAGGGTTTCATGAGTCTCACTCGCTCGCTTGCTGGTAAGACTAGGACTAGTAGCTGCTTCTGCTTCAGCCACTTGAATTTTCAATTTTGTTTTAGTGACTGTATAGTTGGAGACCTTACAGAGCGCTTGAACTCTCGATTTGGACATGAAGATAGGCCATTCTGTACCTTTTCCTCCACGACTTCCCCTTCGTTGGATATGTAAATCCACCCACATTTCAACACCTTACTTCATTTGCTGTTTCAGAACAGTGTTGTAAAGGCAGAGGTGCAGGGCCTTTTGGCGAGGAAATGATCTCTTACGATCACATACAAGTTGAATAGTAGAAAATGACCTTTTCAGATCTCTTTTTAAGTGTAAAAAATAAAATCTTTTGTGTGTGAAAATGAAGATCACTCATAAATAAATTTAAAACAAGTTTGTAGAAGGCTACAAAACCAGATCTCTCATTTCTGTCTGTGCAGGTCAACAGTTTAATGCAGGTAAGTTGTGGCTTCAACTTGTAGAACAACACATGAATTAAGAGAAATGGCATTTTTTCTGCTAGTTCTAGGATCCTTTTACATGTACCACAACCTTCTTGATATTGAAAACTAGCCCCTGCTTGCAAGGGCAGATCCACAGTATCTATTACGGGTACATGTAAATTTTAAACTCTGAATCCGCTTATGTCTGCCTGTTTCAATCGAGAATGTTGTAGAACAAGGTTCTGATCTTGCTGGTTTAATCTGCATTGAGAAGTGGCTGCAGTGCCTTGACCATAATTGCCATGTTTGGTCGGAAAAGTGGCTTGTCTTGATCACAAAGTCCCACAAGTGCTGCAACCTGCGAAGAAATAGCCAAATAGTGGTTACATTACGAGGTAGTGGTAAGGTCTGCATACGCTCTACCCTATCCAGACTCCACTCATGAGATTTCACCGGGTATGTTGTGTTTATTATGACAAAAAAACTAGGCCATGCTATTCAAGAATTTGTGCGAAGATGAGAATTTAAGAAGAAAACCTTAGCAATTGCCCTTGGAGGGTACTCATTATTTAGTTTGTTTATTATGACAAAAAAACTAGGCCATGCTATTCAAGAATTTGTGCGAAGATGAGAATTTAATAAGAAAACCTTAGCAATTGCCCTTGGAGGGTACTCATTATTTAGTTTTGGATCAACACACTCCTTCACTTTATCATCACTTAATAGTGGAGTTGCCAGCATTGAGGATGAATTCAGTATATTGGAGGGACAAAGAGAGCTAAACATTACTAATGTTGCTCGGGCTCTTCAAAAATGCACTACTTTTGGAGGATATGACATGCACTCGTCAGCATTTTTGAAGAGTCGGAGCAACATGGTTAAGTAACAATGAGGTAGGATGTGTAAGAATCTACCCATGTGACAAGACTTTGTTCTCCTTCAGGCATTGTATAATCTACTGGCTTCCTTCCTGTCAACAGTTCTAAGAGAACAACTCCAAAACTATAAACATCACTTTTATCTGTTATCGTTTCTCCCATGGCATACCTGTACCACAAAAAACCAGTAGGTTGAGGGTTCGAGTCATGCTGGAGGATAAGTGGGAGCACTATTGATCCTCGTGAACCGACTGCATGTTACGGTATGGTTAAAAATCCAAAGCTTACTCTGGACCATGGTAGCCAAAAGACTCCCGATCTCTAGTGGAATGCTCTGAAGACTGATTTCTCAAGTCGAAATCAGCAACCTTTGCTGTAAAATCATCAAACAGTAGTACATTGCTGGATCTTACATCGCGATGAATAATTGGTGGTTCAACCTTTTGGTGTAGATATTCCAGGCCACTAGCTACACCACAAGCAATTTTCATTCTCTGATTCCAGGTAAGAACTGAACCAGGCTCAGCACTTTGTGCTCCTTTTCTACCTATACAACAGAACATCCAATAATCACTTATGATCCAATACATTGCTAGACCTGACCTGAATGAACTGTCGACGTACCATGTGCCCATGGTTGCAAACTCGTAAACAAGGATACGGTTGTTTGCTTCTAAGCAATAACCCATCAGAGTCACAAAATGTTCATGCTTGAGTCTTGAAACCATTTGTACCTGTATACACAAGAAGGAAATCAAGACATTTCGAGAGATTGTTCTATTCGTCCCAAAATAGTACTTGAAGACACGACTCACCTGTTCCGCGAAAGCAGTTTCTGATTCTGGAGAAAAATTTGCATCCAATTGCTTTATTGCTGCTTGCTGGCCATTGCTCAATTTAGCACCATAGACGCGGCCATAAGATCCCTCGGCTATCAGAGCTTTCTCCCCAAAGTTCCCGGTCAGTATATTTATATCATCCAAGGACATGTTTGCGCGTACCTCAACTGGTGATACTTTCTGAGGCTCTCCTCCTGCATCACTAGCTGCATTCATGACACGTAATTAAGTAAACAAGAGTAATGTTCTGTCTAACAACTTAAGTTTTTAGACGCGATGATCACACAATTCTAACAGTTTTCATCAACAGGGTCACCATATCATGTCCAGCCAATAAGTCTGATTTCAATCATAAGGACTCAAGTACTGAAGTTACATATATCAACAATTTGATGCTCTAGGCAGGTTAACATTACAAACATTCTTAACAAACAAATAGGAGACAAAGGGGAAACAAAGTACATTTTTGCAACAAAGCTGAGTTGATTTCTCAAATGGTCTGTCACTCAACTAAAAGCTATTACCTTAGAAAATCACATTTGTCCTTGATTTCAATTTTCATAAATAAACAAAAAAAAAAGAGCGACTTTCTGAGATAATATTTACTCCTTAATTTCAATTTATTTGACGCACTTTTTTTTTTTAGTTCATTTCAAAAGAAAGACGCTTTCCTTTTTAGCAAATCTTTATTTCAACTTTTTATATGACATGTTTAAGACCACAAGATTAAATAACATTTTGACACATTTGATATATCTTCAGTTTAAGATCATAAGATTTAAAAGTCTTCCATAAAAAAAAAAAAAAGGACAACCCGGTGCACCAAAGCTTCCACACCCGTGACCTCGTGATCATATGACAACAACTTTATAAGTTACTCCAATTAAGAGCCCCTTCAATCAAAAGTCTTCTATACTTTTTAAAATTCCACGTCAAGTCAAAATAAATCAAATAAATTGAAACAGAAACAGAAGTAGAGTATTAATTGAGCAACCATATGAGAAAATCAACTCAAAAAAGTTCACAATACAAAAGAAAGCTTCTTAACCTTGGTTGTGAAAATAATGGAATCTATCCTTGATGAAATTGATGATAGACTTGATGAAACTACTGAAGATGATACACAAAATGGCACTTATGATAAGGAAACCATAGTTGACAAAATTTAATTCTGAACAGCAAGACATTATTGTGTTGCAGATTAAGTGTTAGTTCCTTTTCTTTATAGGAGTAATAGAAAGCAATGGGAAAGGATTTGAGTTAAACAACAACAACTAATTACTCTCTCCGTTTCAAATTATCCGTTTCAAATTGAGATGACACATTGATTAAGCAAAATAATTAATAACATGGTTAGTTTATCACAATGCCCCTATTAAATGATATTTACATTTTAATTTGAAGAAAAAGTAATTAATGCAAAGGGTAAAATATGTAAAAAGAAATTATCTCTTCTTGATTAATGAAAAATGACAAGTAAAATGGAAAATTAAATTAAGAAATTTGAAACGTGTAATTTGAGATTTTTTGTAATATTGAAAACATAAATTGTGTATTTGTATAATTTTTAGAAAAAAAAAATCTTAACTAGCACTATCGACCAATCCCTACTATCGACCAACTCATCTATCACAACTAGCACTACTGCTAACTACCACTAATACATCACAACCTCCACACATTCTTTGGCGGCCACCACCATTGTCACTAGTAACGCCACCTCTACCATCACTTCAATCACTATCATCGTTACAATTTATCTGTACAAATAACCATCTACACCATCACAACTAACAATATCTCCAACTAGCACCAACACATCGTCAATAGTCATTCATTCATTTTTCAACAATCACAATCAACACCTCCAACTACTAACATCAAGCAATGTCACATCACAACCACCACTATCACTATCAACCGTCACCATCGTAACAATCACTACAATACCAACCATCATAACTATCACCACTAATATTACTAATAACTAACATCAACATTGTCACCGCAACTATTATTATAAATCATCTCCACTATCACTAACAAACATAAATATCTTTTCAATCAAATAATAATTTTGTTGAATTAAATTACATACTTTTCTGATATATAATTAATTTTTTATTTAAATTATATTTTTTATTTTATTATATATATAAATAATTTATTTTGTACATTTAGATGTTGAAAAACAAACAATCTTAATCATTCAGTTTTCGAATCTAGAGACAACATCTTAATTATTCAAACTAGCATTCAGATTCAGACATCTGAATTTTAGAAAAAACAAATGTAGCCTTAGTGGGGTGTTAAGTACTTTACATTTTCTAGGTGAATAACTTAAAAATAATTTAAAAGGTAATACTTCCTTTATTCACTTTTACTTATCACTAATTTTTTAATTATATTTCTACTTTTACTTGTTTTTTTTTTACATATAAAAAAAATAACATTTTTTCTTTCTATTTTACTCTTAGCATTAATTGTTTTTTTCTCTAAATTAATTTCAAGGCATATTATAAATATTATTTAATAGAGATGCTATAATAAACTAACTCTGTTATTAATTATTTTTTTTAATAAATATATGAAGTAAAAAATATAATAGATAATTTATGTTCTAATTTTTTTTTTTGAAAGAAATGTGTTGTCACTGCACAGAGTGGGACATTATTTTCAAGAATGTGAGCAACATAGATTACAACAAAGACACCATTTTTAATGTTGAAGAAAATCAAGATTCACCCCAAAATCCCATTGAACCCAAAAAATGAAATCTTCAACTGAAACCCTCATTAAAACAATCTTAAAGAACCCAAACTCCATTAAAACAAACTCCCAAACCAAGCAACTCCATGCCCAAATCATAAAAACAAGAGGGTCAAAATCAGTTTCACTTAACACTATAATTCTAGGTATTTACTCTAACCTTAACCTACTTAAAGAATCTTTACAAGTTTTTAACAACTTTACTTATGTACCAGCAAAAGCATGGAAGTCACTTGTTAGATGTTATTGTTGTAATGGGTATTTTCTTGATTGTTTGTCTTGTTTTGTTGAAATGAGGGGGTGGGGTAAGTTGCCTAGTAGAGATGTTTTTCCTTCTGTGATTAGAGCATGTACCCATTTGAAAGAATTCAGAGTTGGTGAATGTGTTCATGGTTGTGTTATCAGGTTTGGCATGGAAAGTGATGTTTATACTGGCAATGCACTTATGAATATGTATGCAAAATTGCAGCTTTCGTCGAATGATTGTTATGTGTTTGGTGGAATTCCTCAGTTAAATAATCGTGTTAGTAGTCGTAGAAGCAATGTGTATGGTGTGGCCCAAGATTCTGAGGTTGGAGTTGATGGTGCGAGTCAAGTACCCGTTTTGTATCAAGAAAGAAGGAATGAGTTTGATGGAATTCCCCTGTCGAATCGCCTTAGTAGTCATGGGAGCAGTTTGGTTGTTGATGATAGTGTGTCCAAAGGTTCTGTGGTCGGAGTTGATGGTATGAGTCAAGTACCAGTTTTGTATCAAGAAAGAAGGAATGCGTTTGATGGAGTTCCCCCGTTAAATCGCTTTAATAATCGTAGAAGCAGTTTGGTTGTTGATGATAGTGTGTATAGTGTCTCCCAAGATTCTGAGGTTGGAGTTGCTGGTATTGGTCAAGTACCAGTTTTGTATCAAGAACGAAGGAATCAGTTGATAAGGAGTGAAAAAAGTCATTTTGAGTCTTTAAGTGGCCGTATGGTGAAGAATGCTAGAAGATTAGATAGTGTGAGTAAGATTTTTCAAATGATGCCAAATAAAGATGTTGTTTCGTGGAATACTGTGATTGGTGGAAATGTACTAAGTGGATTGCATGAAGAAGCTCTGGAAAGGTTAAGGGAGATGGGCAATGCCAATTTGAAGCCTGACTGTTTCACTCTGTCAAGTGTCCTTCCTGTCTTTGCGACGCATGCTGATGTCTCGAAGGGAAAAGAGATTCATGGTTATGCAATTAGACACGGGTTTGACAAAGATGAGTTTATTGGGAGTAGCTTAATTGATATGTACGCAACTTGTACCAGAGTTGAGGATTCTTATAGGGTGTTTAATTTATTACCACAAAAGGACGACGTTTCATGGAACTCAATAATAGCAGGATGTGTGCAAAACGGTACTTTTGATGACGGGCTGAGACTGTTTAGGCAGATGTTAGCTGCTAATGTCATGCCTGTGGAAGTTTCTTTCTCAGCTATACTTCCTGCCTGTGCTCATTTGACCACACTACATCTAGGGAAACAACTCCATGCGTACATAACAAGAATGGGGTTTGATCAAAACATGTATGTAGCTAGCTCACTTGTGGACATGTATGCCAAATGTGGGAGGATAATGACTGCTAGATGGATTTTCGATAGGATGGAGGTACACGATTCAGTTTCATGGACGGCCATAATCATGGGGTATGCATTGAATGGTCATGCCTGCGAGGCCACTGTTCTATTTGAAAATATGCAACGTGATGGGATAAATCCCAATGCTGTGGCTTATCTAGCTATATTAACTGCTTGCAGCCACGCTGGTTTGGTTGATGAAGGTTGGAGTCATTTTACGAGTATGATCAGACATGGTGTTTCTCCTCATCTTGAGCACTACGCTGCTATTGCAGACCTTCTTGGTCGTGCTGGAAAATTATCAGAAGCTTACAAGTTTATCACTGACATGCCTATTAAGCCCACCGGGAGTGTTTGGGCTACTCTGCTATCAGCTTGCCGAGTTCACAAAAATGTTGGACTGGCTGAAAAAGTTGCCAAAGAAATGACTACAGCTGATCCTGGGAACATGAGCCCTTATCTGCTCTTGTCAAATATGTATTCTGTAGCTGGGAGATGGAAAGATGCATCAAAATTAAGAACTAATATGCAGAAGAAAGGAATGAGAAAACCACCAGCCTGCAGCTGGATAGAAGTTAGGAACCAGGTGCATGCTTTTGTCTCGGGAGACACATCTCACCCATATTATGATCAGATACACGAAACACTAAGAGATCTTTATGAACGCTTGAAACAAGAAGGTTACGTTCCTCAGACTAGTGAGGCACTGCATGATGTTGATGAGGAGCAAAAGGCTGATCTGCTGTATACTCATAGCGAACGGCTTGCGATAGCATTCGGTATTATTAGTACACCTGCTGAGACAACTATTCGCATAACCAAGAATCTCCGTGTCTGCGTAGACTGTCACACAGCCATAAAGTTCATATCCAAAATTATGGAGAGAGAGATAATTATTAGAGATAATAGTCGATTTCATCTTTTCAAAGATGGAAATTGTTCATGTGGAGACTACTGGTGATGGTAGCTATGGTTATATATCCATAATGTAGCATAAAGAGCTTTATTATAGGCAATAAAAGGGGAAAACACATATGGGGAGGTTCCGAGGAAATGACAGAGATTATATAGGAGTTCAGACAGTCTCTAGTATTTCGCATTTTGTGAGAAAATATAGAGGTCATGCCTCAGTGCTTTGACGCGGTCTCCCAAAGGCTGTTTAAATGTATCATATTGGAGGCATGGATATCATCAATCAATTCAGCTAGCAAACTGGAGAAATGCCCTGATGTGAAACTTTCGATTTCTCCTGGTGTTACAACAGGTTAGAGCTTTGAAGCCCTAATATTCTTGAACTTGTGGTTGTTGTGCCTTCTTGGTGATGGAATTTGGAATTCCACAAGGTCATATAACAAGTGAGGAGGATTTTGGAACTTGACTTATAACTTTTAACTTTTGACTTTTCCTATAAATTTCAAATTTTTAAGTGACTTCAGAATGTTTTGTGCAATCTGGAAAGAGAAGTTGCAGAGAAAAACGTGAAATATTTGATGTCAAATGTAGTGCTTGCTAGCTTTGTCATTTTGGAAGACCAAACTTCTTTTGAAGAATACTTCAAAAATTTGAAGCTAAATACTTGATTTAAGTAATTCTTTTTTAAGAAAAAAAAAGAAGGAAAAAAAGTTATTGATATCTTCTTATTGGACTCAATTTGATCTCTCAATTAGCTTTGACAAATTCATATTATCTAGCTAAGACTATGTACAAAATGTAAACTCATTAAATTGATGTATATTAAAATAATATAAACATGATGCGCTTGTTCAATCAAACCAAGTTTAGTTTTGTGATATTTTATTTCAAATTGACCCAAAAAAAAAAAAAAGAAAAATCCCATTTTGACATTGTGCAATCAATGAAAATTTCAAATTATAGTCTAAGAAGGATTTTTGGCGTGCTTAGACTCTCTTCATTGGAGAATTCTAGCTATACATGATAAATCACCGCAATTTCCCTATTCTACTGAAGTAGTTTCTCATGAATTCAAGCCACCTGTGTTGAGGGTCCTTGCTCTTGCTCGACCTTTTGTAAGGCCATGGCCCTGGAACGTAGAGAATTCTGAGGTGAAGTTAACTTTGTAATGCTGACTAGGCTGAGATCCCAACTCTTGTTCTTGTTTGACATTGTTATCGTTTATTCAATCTTTGACCATGGATTATGTGGTTGGTGGCAAGTTTAAACTGGACCAGAAGATAGGTAGGGGATCTTCTGCGGAAGTTTATTTAGGTAATCTCAATGTGTATTCCTTGGTTGTTATTGATTTCAATTGTTGCTCAAGTTTTATGTTATGGTGTTTGAGTTGACCTTGAGTTTCGTTTTTTATATCAGGGGTAAATGTGCAAACTGGAGAAAAAATTGCTGTGAAGCTGGTGAGTCTGTTGATTAGCTGAAGATTGAAGCTGGAAGTTCACCACATACACATGGTGTCAGTTGTGTTAGAGATTTAGTCTTTCATTGGAATTGAATAAATTAGTAATGTTGGTTTAGCGGAAGGTGGAAATTCACTATGTAGTTGATTGTCTTAAGGTGTTGATTGTCTTAAGATTAAGCCTTTCACTAGCTAAATAAACTTAACGACATAATAAAGTTAAGAACAATGACTCTTTCACTGGAAGATGAGAGGATTATTCTTGAGTTATTTTTCAAAAATATAAAACTTAAAATATGATAGACGAACATTGCTTATTTTGGCTTAATGTGCGAGTGACATTGTTTATTTGGCCCTTTTCTCGGTGCTAGTTTGTTACTGTGCATTTACTGGATATAGCTTCTATTTCTGAAGTCTTGAAAAATTTTGCTTAATTTAGATCAGCATATTTGTTTTGATATATTATGGAATTCATATGTGGTTTGATTCTCAGCTTCTGTCACCATCTGTCAGGAGTGTGTTTCTGGTGCTACGTTTAGCATTATGGTTTCTTCTTTGGTAATTTAGCTTTGCTGTTTCCAGAATCTATTTTTTTGGTTTGCAGGAATCAACTAAATCAAAACATCCCCAGCTTCATTACGAATCAAAGCTGTATAGGCTTTTACAAGGAGGAAGTAAGTGATAGCTTCTACCCATGAATTTCGGTGACTGTTATATTTTCTAGCTGAACAATTCTTTTTTTTAAAAAAAGTAAAAAATCATTTTCTTATTTTAAGCTGGAATTCCAAACGTCAAGTGGTTTGGCATTGAAGGTGAATACAAAACCATGGTTATCGACCTTCTTGGGCCAAGTTTGGAAGACGTTTTTCACTATTGCAATAGGAGGTTCACTTTAAAGACAACTTTAATGCTGGCAGATCAAATGGTAAATAGCCAAAATTATACACTGGTTAAAGCATAAATAATGCAGCTGGTTGCCTGATACTTGTTCTCTGATGCAGATTGATAGGGTTGAATATATGCAGTCAAGAGGATTTCTTCACCGTGACATTAAGCCCGGCAACTTCTTAATGGGTTTAGGTCGTAAAGCAAATCAGGTGTGCACTTCATCATCTGTTCTCTAGGTGTAAATGTATGTCTATTGTTGATATGCTCTCCTATGCATTTGCACTAGATATTCTGGAAAGTTCTCCACCTAATTGTTTAGGAACTAAATCACTGTGGAATTAGGGGGTGTTTGGATTGGTTTATTTTAATTAGCTAAAAGCTAAAAGCCATAAGTTGAGAGTACCGAACTTTTGGTTTTTAGCTTATTTTTTTACTCTTTCAGTCTAAAAGAAAGTGCTTAAAAACACTTTTTATCTTTCTCAAACACCTCCAAAAATAAGAAAAAGCTTGAAAGCCAAAAGCTTACTTAAAATAAGCCAATCCAAACACCGTTATCTATTAGGGTTTTGGGTCTACTATACGAGTGCTCCAGCATTTGTAGAGCTGGACATATTGTAGCCTGCTTGTTGAACTCGAACAAAAAACCTTAATTTGGGATGGAAGGGTAACATTCTTTATTTGGATATTCCCTTATATCATCTGGAACTCAAGAACTGGTGCTTCTTATCTCTCTCTCTGTCTCTCTCCCGTACCTCTCTGCCACTCCTTTTTCTTAGAGCTTAATGAAGTCTCGATCCCTGTGACGTGAACCTTTACATTCTTGTCCAAGAAGGGTCTAGCTAACTAGCCATGAGTGCATTTCTTTCAGTTTCCTGGAAGAATGCTCAAAATCCAGTGCATTGTGCAGTTGCATATTATTGGACATTTTTGATTTGCTAACAAAGTACTGATAATTAGGCACTTGAAAGTGGAAGAAACTTTAAAATTCATGGGTGGTCATCCAACTTTGTATTCTCTACCTAAAAGTCATATTCTTTATTTTGTTACACAAAAGTCACTTAACTTTATCTCATCTTTCACCAAAGTCATTTTGACAAATTTGGTTAAAACACTACCTAAAATTTGAGATGAAATAAAAAATGATCTCTTATATTTGAGGGTAGTTTCAAAATGGCCCCTCAAATATACTTTTAAGCAGTTTTGATCCACTGCATTGATAATAAAAATGAACCTTTTTATTTTCATATGTTTGACAAATTCTACTAACTAAATTAACGATATTGGACAAAAGTAAAATCAGAAAAAATCTTAAAATCTATTTATCATAAATGTGCAATAATTACATTTTCATTTACTTACCCTTTTACTAATATACTATTTTGTCTGATTAATTTATAGACATCTTTTTTTTTTTTTGACTTTTGCTACATATTATTTTGTTCATATTATCAGTACACTATTAAATAAATAGATATGATTTTGTAATAGTTTCTATGAATATTATTTTCAATAAATTGATAATACGAAGTAAACTGCAATACTCTTTAGTAAATAGAGTTAGTAAAAGAAACAAAAAATAAAATAATGTTAATTATTATGAAATAGAAAAAATAAAAAAGTTTTGAATGATAGATATTTTGGAGGGGCTGGGGACGGAGTTGAAAGATTTTTTGAAAATTGATAATGGTGGCATGATGAAAATTTTAAAAATTTATAAAAGTATTCCACTCCTTGGTATTTCATTTATTTCATAAAATAATTAATTTCAAGTATACAATTTTGTATAGTGATAAATACATTAAAAGAATTGTTACCCGGAATGCTCCACGACTAAGTATACCCATTCAGACTCGCTTTTGTTCAATTATAAAAAAATAAGCACTTTGATGAAGATTTATAGCATCATTCAAGTAAATATAGATTAAGATCATAGAAACATGAGCTTGTGATATAGCTACACCTAATTCCAGACCGGTTAATGCAAGAACTATAAATAAAGGACCAAGATCCCCTATGAAATATAAAAGATCATTCATACATAGCATAGTCCAAGCAAACCCACTTAAGAAATCAAAACAATCAAAGTAAGTGTGGTATCATATGTAACATGAGAGATCAACGTTCTAAAGCGAAACTTGTGAAGGGGTCTATTAAATTATTCTACAAATAAATAAACTAATCTAGCAAACTACACCAAATCTTGCAATAAATCAAAAAAATTGCAAATAATAAACCTCTAAATGTGACTCAATATTAAATTCTTTGTTTCAGAGTTTTGTAAAATTTAACAATTAAAGTTTGTTAAGTATTTCATAAAGGTCAAATGTACTCACATATAGCAAGCTGAAAGCATCAAACTTCCCAAAAGTATATTTGAGGGGTCATTTTGAACCTATCCTCAAATACAAGCGATTTTTTTTTTTAATTTCATCTCACATTTTAGGTAGGGTTTTAAACAAATTTTGTTAAAGTGATTTTTGTGAAAGATGAGACAAAGTTGAATGACTTTTCTATAACAAAAAAAAAAGAATAATGACTTCTGATTAATGTACATAAAGTTGGATGAAAGGAGGATAAAGCTCCTCCAACTTTATTTATGAACACACTGACCTAGCCTTAGAGGACCCGTCATCCTATCTTGTATGATGCTACTGAACATGAGCATTTTGTAATTACTGGATCAGTAGCTTCCTGTCTCTGTATTACTTTTGTAAATCTACGTTAGAACGAGCTTATGAATCTGATGTAAAACAATTCCTCTGACATGGCCAATGCATCTCTAAGTCAGTTTTGAGTTTTCTATTATGTTAAAACAGGTATACATGATTAACTCTGGTCTTGCCAAGGAATACAGGGATCTTCAGACACATGATCATATACCATTCAGGTATCAACCTCTTATGTTCCTCAAAGATCTCATAGGTCTTCCATTCTAGAAATTAAAGTGGAATATTACTTGCTTAGGTGATTTAATAATTGGTCCATTCACTACAATTTGTTAGTAATGACGATGGCTTGAGAAGCTGAAAGTTGAATTTTTTTCCAATTGTTTCCTTAGCAGCTTCATTTTTTGAGTTATGATTTTTCCTGGTTTTTTAGTATTTGCTCCAAAGATCTCATTTGCATAAAGCTGAATCAAAGAAATTAAAGCTTCCCTTGTGGATATGGAAAACCATCTTGTTTCATTAGCCTTGTGTAGATTTTGAATACACATGGTGTACTTTGTTATTGAGAAAATGATAAGGCAGATGAAATGGTTTTACCCTCCATTCCCGCTAGGATGCTTCTTTTATTTCTTCTTTTCCTTTCTTTCTCTTCAGTATACACTTCCAAGCTTCTCAAAAGTTGATATTGAGATTAAGAAACTAATTCGGAGGTTCTGCATTCTTATCAAGCTTTTCTTTCCTCGACTTCATTTTTGATAGAGTTTCGAGTGGATGTTTGGAATGTTATGTGGATTATTTTATGGCTTATTTTGCTTCCTTTGACAGGAAAAACAAAAACCTCACAGGAACAGCTTGCTATGCTAGTATTAGTAACCATCTTCGAGTTGGTAAGTGAGGATGACGTTACCTCAAGCATCTTATAGTATTTTAAACTTCACATAGTTACCTCTCTTCCTTGTATGCAGAACAAAGCAGAAGAGACGATCTGGAGTCTCTTGGTTATGTGCTTATGTATTTTTTGAGAGGAAGGTTCGGAAATTACAGATAGAGTTTATATTTGGTGCCTGTATCCTTATTTCCATGTGCATTACTTGCTTCTTACAATTAGCATATTTGATTGTCTTTGCTAGTGTGCCATGGCAAGGTCTGAAGACTGGCAACAAAAAGCAGAAATCTGACATGATTAGTGAGAAGATGATGCGTACACCTATAGAGGTTATGTCTTTATGTACATTATATTTCCATGTCAAATATAATCTGTTCTACAGGGGAGTATTCCACTGTCTCTCATCAAACTGCATAACAACATATTCCACTGTTCTCTATTAAACAGGTCCTGTGCAAATCCTATCCCTCAGAATTCATATCATATTTCTATTATTGCCGATCATTACGGTTTGATGGCGAGCCAGATTACTCATACCTGAAGAGGCTATTCCGTGACCTTCTCATTAAAGAGGGTATGTTTTCTGTTTCATGATGCTAGTTTCAATAATCCGTTTCCTCCTTTATATTATCTCTTTGGTACAAGAAGTTATATTTCTGTATTCTTTTATGACAATTGTTTTTGTATGCATTGCAGGTTATCAATTTGACTATGTGTTTGATTGGACTATCTTGAAGAAGCATTCACAGCTCGCCTCCTGTTCAATAGCACGAGTCTGTGTTTAATCTGCTTTCGCAGAAAAAAATACTACTGTTTGATTTTTGCATTCTAAAAGATGTCCGAATCTTACCTTTTATTTGTTTTTTCAGCAGCCTATTCCAATATCACCTGTGAATCTGAGACCAGCCATTAAAAGTGCAGAAAAGATTCCTGGTACTGTTTCAAGAAACTTTGGCTTTAGAATTTGCAGTTTATGTTTCTCATATGATCATTGACGTTTGTGCTGGGTTCATGGTGCTTATCCTTTGTTGCTAGTCCAATCTATGCTTTTACCAACTAGCCAATTATTGCGGGCAGAATAGCACTTTAACCAAGCATTTGGACATAAAACAGTGGGTTTTTTTTTTTTTTAAATATTTTTTTCATGTTGAAAGTGATATTTAGAAATTGGAGTTGTGTTTGGAAATGAATATAAATTGGGAGTGTTTTTTGAATTTTTGTGAGCGACTTGGAGTGGAAACATTTAAGTAGCTTTTTGAATTCCGAAAAAGAAGTCAACTAATTGCAACAACTCTATGACCAAACAATTT
>NC_061113.1:14038503-14082672 GCF_002878395.1 Capsicum annuum | reverse complement strand
CGAAAAAGAAGTCAACTAATTGCAACAACTCTATGACCAAACAATTTTTCGGAATAAATTCCGGAAACAAGTGAAAAAATATCCATGGCCAAACGGGCACTAAATCTCTAATTATATGCAGTTTCAGATGTACGGTGCTCAAGTATGTGCAGCAACAACAACAACATAACCAGTGAAATCCCACAAGTTGGGTCTGGTGAGGGTAGAGGGTACCCAGACCTTACCTCTACCTCGTGGAGGTAGATAGACTGTTTCCGGAGGACCCTTAGTGCGAATACAACAAATCAAAGTAGGGATGAAAGGGAAAAAAGCGACAATGAAGAAAACATAACTACTAGTTAAGGAAATAGTAACAACTAATTGGGGTCATAGCTGAAACACAGTATACACCGATGAAGATAGAAATCAATAGCGATACACTACAAGAATAAGGCCAGTACTATGACCAACAACACACAACTACCTACTAACTGTCTACCCTAATCCGCGATCTGCACACCCTCTTATATAAGGTCATGTTCTCAGTAAGCTGAAGTTACGCCATGTCCTGTATAATCACCTCTCTGCCAATACTTTTTCGGCCTATATGTACCTCTTCCTGTACCCACTATATCCATCCTCCTCGCACCTCCTCGCTGGGGCATCTGCTCTTCTGTTCTTCTCCTCTTCACATGCCCAAACAATCTCAGTCTCGCTTCACTCATCTTCTCCACCACGGAGCCGAGTCCCACTTTGTCTTGGATATCCTTATTCCTGATCCTATCGCTCTAGTATATGCAACTAAAAGTTGCAGCTATCCCTGAGAATTTCTTAAATCTGGCAAAATGGGGCTGTCCGATTAATGATAGGAACTAGGACTAGGAGAGACAGAACAAGAAACACGTCATATCATGCTAAAATGTGAAATGATGGGGGAGAACATTGGCTATTACAGACTAAAATATATTACCGGTGTAAAAAAAGTTTATAATGTCAGCGTGTATAAATTAATTTCCATATGTTAGTTAATGGGTTTTTTATGTTTCTTTTTTAGATGGGAAGGAGAAAGAGGAGAGAAGAGTGAAATTTGCAGAAGATGTGGTGGAGCCAAGTGGGAATAGTGAAGCATATTGAAATCGTCGTCGTTTTAATAAGTATAAAGGGACAACTATACAAAATTTAACAAAAAGATCCGTAGTTAATAGTTTGGTCTATAACAATAACCCTACCGTCAATAGTCTGGTCCAAAGATGCCCTTGTTGTTACTTAATGGGTCAAAAATGCCCATTTTCCAAACGATATTGTTTCTTTTCTATTTTCCTAATAATATTCTTCTATTAGCAAGTACTTATCCTACTTGAATTCGGATAAGATTAAGAAATAAAAATATTTCCCATGTTATTAGGAATATTTTTTGTCGTTATCTAAATGAAAATTAATGATGAAGTCACTATGATCTTATATATATATGTAGAACCTCTTATCAGTTAAAAAGGTACATGAAGTTATTCTACTTTGATTGATAAAATAAGATTAAGAAGGAAAAAATATTGTTTCCTACTTATTTATTAGTTAAGTGATTTTAAAAGAAAAGAAACAGGAATAAGGTTCTTCAAGTAATATTTTTATCAACAGAATGTGTTTTTTCAAAAAAAGAAATAATATATTATACGGAAAATGACACTTTTTTGACCCATAAAGTAACAATAGGGGCTTTTTTGGACCAAACTGTTGATGGCATGAGTGTTTTTAGACCAAACAATTAACTGAGGACATTTTTATTCAATTTCACATAGTTTAAGGGCATTTTTGATCTTTTACCGTTTATTAACTTCCGCCATGGCCTCTTTGTTTCATGATGAATTCTTGGATGCTCAGTTTAGTCAGCTTCAGTAACTGCAAGATGATAGTAACCTTGATTTTGTTGGTGAAGTTGTGTCTCTCTTCTTTGAAGACTCAGAAAGACTTGTCAATGATCTCACCATGGCTTTAGATCAGCCCAATGTGGACTTTAAGCAGGTTGATGTTCGCGTTCATCAGCTCAAAGGTAGCAGCCTCCAGTGTTGGCGCTCAGAGAGTGAAGATTGATCTGTCCCTTTCTGCAACTGTTGCGATGAACAGAACACTGAGGCGTGCTTGAGGTGTTTTTAGACCAAACAATTAACAAATAAAACATTATTTGAGTTGTAGCACCTGGAGGAGCAATTCTCATGGTGCAATAATCCGATGGTCAAGGGCTTAGCCCCTATTGCAGGCATAAACTTTTCGCGGAGAAGAGTTTTCTTTTGGTGAATCACAGTATCAACTCTATCTATAAGGTTGTCTGAGCTAAGTGGTCTATGCTTGCTGTGATTATTGATCAAAGAGTGTCGAGAAACAGTGTAAGATTTTGATAGTTTCTCTTTATAAAATTTAAGATTCTAAAATTTACCTTTCTACTTCTGGAAAAATAGTCGATTTCACCATTTCGAAGATGGGAATCGTTCATGTGGAGACTATTTAGTGACAACAACTATCAACTGTGTCTGTTAATGTAGTGAAAGGGCTTCATCGTAAGAAATAAAAGGGGATAACAGATATGGGAAGGGTACGAGGAATGCAATCTTTGTCATTTTGGAAGCTTTCTTAGGAAAAAGGCATTTGCCTTGAGATATATCAAACCGGATACCTTTTTTTGGGAGGCAAAAGTTTAAGGTACATCAAATTGGATTCATTAAGTCAGCTTGTTTGGATGGTCGATCCTATTGGATTGTGTTTTTAGTTTAAATATAATGTTTGTTTTGATTGTTGCTTTAATTAACGTTTTGTGTGACGATCGATTTGGTGGTGTGATTGCATCGTTACCTTTTTTCCCCCTCATTTTGTCTTTACTAATTATTTAATAATCGTATTTTATCTTTCATTCTACCTTTTTATAGTGGTTATATTCCGTTCCCTACTTTTCATGTAGATTTATTCTTCAAATTGTGAATGTGTGACGTTATATAACGACGGAAAATAATACAATATTCAAAACGCTGCATTCATTAAATCAAATACAGTATGATACAATACAACACAACTCATTATGAAAGAACCATCCATACAGAGTTGACAAATCAAGTTGATGGTAACAAATGATATAGAGTTGACAAATCAAGTTGATGGTAACAAATGATATAGGAAGAAAGATTAGAGGGCAGAAAATTAAGATACATTACAGAGATGCCAATATTTTTATTTTGGAGACAGATCGCGGTCTACGACATCACACATTTAGAGAGACATTCTCAAATTTACAAAACAGAAACAGCCCCCAATCTCTTGAAAGTTCAGCAAGTCTGTTAAATTGCAAGAATCAGTGCATGCTTTTTGGGAAGTGGTTAAGCCAGCTGCTCAATCTGCTGTTCAACTATCAGCAAAACACAGTAACGTTAAGTTCATACCAGGTAGGAAACAAACTGATGCCTGTAAAATGAGGAGATACAAAAACATCGCACAGAATTCCAGGCTGAAGGCAGATAAAAGATGTCGCATTTGCCATTGACCGCATCCTTAGATGATGGTTCATCTTCTCAAGATCTGTGATGTCTCAAATGGTACACTGGCAAACCAGTTACAGACACATTCATTCTGGATAACGTATCACTAATGTCCTCCGCATGCCTCACTGAACAGGAGATCATACAGATACTGTATTAAAATCAGCTTTAGGCTACAAATCTGTAAAATGATGACAGAAAAAGAAACATAACAAAATGCTCCAGTCACCTTTTGTTGAATTCTGAAATTTTCCAGAATTCAAAAAACTTCAAAAAGCTGTTTTCACAATTTTCACTCCAATTCTCCAAATCACTCAAACAAATTCAAAAATAACTCAAATCAGGAATCATGTCTAAAAACAATGCCAATTTCTGAATATCATTTGCAACTTGAAAACAAATACTGTACTACTTTTTTAAAATTTCACATTTTTTATGTCCAAACGCTCACGTAAAGTGCTATTGTACTCGAAATAATTGGCTATTTTGTGCATCCAAGGGTGTGGCCTAGTGGTTCAATGAAGTGGATTGACCACCATGAGGTCTGACACCATGGAATTAGTTATCTCAGGCCTTGGTGGACAGAGTTACCTGGTATCTGGTGCTGGTGGGAGGTGGTAGTTATCTCATGGAATTAGTCGAGTGCGTGCAAGCTGGCTCGGACACCACGATTATTAGAATTTTTTTTTGGCTACTTTGTGAAAAGCATAGATGAGATTGGAGACAAAAGCCTAGTGCCATGAACCAGATAATTCAATGATCATATGAGAAATTTAAGCTGCTGCTATTTCTGAAGCCAAAGTTTCTTGAAACAGTACCAGGTATCTTTTCTGCTCTTTCAATGGATGATCCCAGATTGACAGGTGAGTTTGGAATACGTTGCTGAAAAACAAATAAAATTTAAGATATTTAGAATGCAAAAATCAAACAGTAGATAATTTTTAGCGATAGCAGATTAAACACAAACTCGTGGTCTTGAACCGGAGGCGAGCTGTGGATGCTTCTTCAAGATAGTCCAATCAAACACATAGTTTATAACCTGCAATGCATATAAAAATAATTCTGTCGTATAAGACTACAGAAATATAACTTGTGCAAAAGAGATAATATAAAAGAGGAATCAGATTATTAAAACTACTAGCATCATCAAACAGAAAGCGTACCCTCTCTAAAGAGAAGGTCACGGAATAGTCTCTTCAGATATGAGTAATCTGGCTTCTCATCAAACCGTAATGATCGGCAATAATGGAAATATGATATGAATTCTGAGGGATACGATTTGCAAAGCACCTGTTTAACAGAGACCAGTGGAAATGCAGTTTGATGAGCGACGGTGAATACTCCCTTGTAGGACAGATTACATTTGGCATGGAAAATATAATCTACATAAAGACACTACCTCTATAGGTGTAAGCATCTTCTTCTCACTAATCTTGTCATATTTTTGCTTTTTGGTGGCACCTTTCAGGCCTTGCCATGGCAGACTAGTAAAGACAATCAAATATAAATAATTTTAAGAAACAAGTAAATGCACATCGAAATCAAGATACAGGCACCAACGATGAACTTCAACTGTAATGCACAAACCTTCCTCTCACAAAATACATATGCACATAACCAAGTGACTCCAGATCGTCTCTTCTGCTTTGTTCCGCATACAAGGAAAAGAGGTGATTATGCCATGTTTAAAACATTACTAGGTGCTTGAGGTAGTATTATCCTCACTTACCAACTCCCAGATGGGTGTTAACACTAGCATAACGAGGTGTACCTGTAAGGTTTTTGTTTTCCCTGAGGAAAGGAAGAAAATAAGTTATTCAATAATCCATATTACACTCCAACCATCCACCCTAAACTCTATTAAAAATATGGTCAAGGTAAGAAAGCTTGATAAGAAATAAGATGCCGAGCCTCAAAATATGTTTCGTAATTTCAATATCAACAGGAATGGTTTTCATCCGCCTTTTTATTTAATACGCCATGCGCATTAAAAATCTACAGAAGTCTAATCAAACAAGATGGTTTTCACTTTTCCGTATCCGTAAGGGCAGGCAGCTTTAATTTATTTGATTCAGCTTATGCAAAAGAGAACTTTGGAGTAAATATCCAGGGAAGGTCTGAACTAAGGTTCGAGCAAATGTTTAAATCCTCATTACTCCAAAAGATCAAAAAATGAAGTCACGAAAGAAACAGCTGGAAAAAGATTCAACCTTCACCTTATTGTAGTGAATTGACCAATTATTAAATCACCTAAGCAAGTAATATTCCACTTTAATTTCTAGAAATGGAAGAACTATGCGATCTTTGAGGAACATAAGAGGTTCATACCTGTATGGTATATGCTTATGTGTCTAAAGATCTTTGTATTTCATGGCCAAACCATAGTCAATTATGTATACCTGTTTTAACAAAATAGAACGCCCAAAACTGAATTAGAGACGCCATATGTCATTTCGGAGAAATTGTTTTTCATCAGATTCATAAAGTCGTTCTAATATAGATCTACAAATGTACTTAAGAGACAGGAAGCTGCTGATCCCAGTAATTACAAAATGTTCGTGTCAGTCACATGCTCATGTACCGTAACATCATACCAGATAGGACGACAGGCTCTTTAAGGCTAGGTCAGTTTGTTTACAAACTGAAGTTATCATCCTTTCCAGCTAGGAAGTTTTCCTTCCACTTGCAAGTGCCTGATTACCAGAATTTTGTGCGCAAATTACCTACCAAGCTCAAGCACAAGCATTATGCTGGAAAACAACATAAACTAAAGAAAGTGGAAAATCTTGCAACATATTAGATGTGTCCAAGAATATGTGAAACGGCACAATGCACTGGATTTTGAGCATTGTTCCAGGAAACGGAAAGAAATGAATTCCTGGCTAGTTGGCTAGACCCTTCTTGGATAAGAATGTAACGGTTCATAATAGGTGTAATGCCTCAGTAATTTAATTCCCTAACAACTAGGTGGAAAACTTTCTAGAATATCTAGTGCGAATGCATAGAGCATACAACTTTGTTCTCAACCATAGACATACATGTACAGTTAGAGAACATATGATGAAGTGCACACCTGATTTGCTTTACGCCCTAAACCCATTAAGAAGTTCTCGGGCATCATGACACGGTGAAGAAATCCTCTTGAGTGCATACATTCAACCCTACCAATCTGCATCAGAGAACAAGTATCAGGCAACCAGCTGCAATATTTATGCTTTAACCAGTGTATGATTTTGGCTATTTACCATTTGATCAGCCAGCATTAAAGTTGTCTTTAAAGTGAATCTCCTATTGCAATAGTAAAATAAGTCTTCCAAACTTGGCCCAAGAAGGTCGATAATCATGGCTCTGTATTCACCTTCAACGCCAAACCACTCTAGATGTGGAATTCCAGCTTAAAATAAGAGAATGATTTTTAAAGAAGAAACAACTCAGTTCAGCTAGAAAATGTAAGAGTCATTGAAATTCATGGATAGAAGCTATCACTTACTTCCTCCTTGTAGAAGCCTATACAGCTCTGATTCATGATGAAGCTGAGGGTGCTCTGTCTTAGTTGATTCCTGCGAACCAAAACATTAGATTCTGTAAACAGCAAAGCTAATGCACCAAAGAAGAAACCATAGTACTAAACATAGCACTAGAACCACTCTCCCTACACAGATGGTGACAGAAGCTAAGAAGCAAACCACATATGAAGTACATAGTATATCATAATAGGTCCCCAACCCAACCAAACAAATATGCTGATCTAAATTAAGCGAAATATAAGAATCTTCAGAAATAGAAGTAACAACAACGACAGCATACACAGTGTAATACCACAAGTGGGGTCAGGAAAGCATACGATGTACTCTGACCTTACCCCTGCCTTCATGGGGGCACAGAGACTGTTTTCGAAAGATCCTCAGCTCAAAAGAGAATTCAGAAATAGAAGCTATATCTAGCAAATGCACAACAACAAACTAGCACTGAGAAAAGGGACAAATAAATAATGTCACTTGAACATTCATCCAAATAGCAATGTTCGTCATCATATGATAAGTTTTATATTATGAAAACGTATAACTAAAGACTCATCCTCTCATCTTCAAGTGAAAGACTCATTCTTCGTAACTTTATTATGTTGTTAAGTTTATTTAGCTAGCTAGCGAAAGGACAACTGACACCACGACTATGTAGCGAATTTCCAACTTCAGGCAAATCAACATTCTTAATTTTATTCAATTCTAGTGAACAGTTCAATCTCTAATCAACATACTTACCAGCTTCACAGCAACTTCTTCTCCATTTCGCAAATTTACCCCTTGATACAAAAACAAAACTCTAAGTCAACTCAAACCCCAAAACATAAAAGTTGAGCTACAATTGAAATTAATAACAATCAAGCAAATACACATTGAGCTTATGCAAATAACTTCCACAAAAGATCCAGTTTATACTTGCCACCAACCTTATGATCCATGGTCAAAGTTGAATCAACAATAACAGCACCGAAAGATTTTGCTTTTTTCTTGATTTAACTAAAACCCAATTAAACCAAACAGATATCAGTTATCAATCAATTCTCCAATAATTACGAGGACGTTAAAATGAAGAGAAACTACTTCAATAGAATAGGGAAATTGCTGCGGTTTCTCATATGTAGCTTGAATTATCATACTAAGAGGGTCTAAGCACCCAAAAAACCACTCTTATACTATTATTTTGAAACTTTCTAACTGCACCATATTAATATGGAGTATTTTTTTTGGTCAATTTGATAAAATACCACTCAATTAAACTTGGTCTTATTGAACAAGTACATCATGTTTATATTATTTTGATATACCATAGCCAATTCATCAATTGGAACTGAACTTTTAACTTGAATTTTAATATACCATAGCCAATGCATAAAAACATGATGTCTTTTGATGCCATGAATAATGCAATCTTTGTCATTTTGAAAGTTATCTTTGTACATATGATTAAACATTGCATGGTATGTAATTTCTGAATGGTGAAAAGGTGTCTTTTCTTCCTTTTATATGTTGCATTTTCTTTAGGAGCTACAAAACTTTTATAGAATCGATGAAGTATCCACCCAGATATTTCTCCCACATCGGCTGCCGAAAGCTTCTTCGTTGAGTTTATATTGCAGAACATTGAGATATGTGTTTGTCCCTGCGGGGACATCCGATAAAATTGGAACGATACAGAGAAGATTAGCATGGCCCCTGCGCAAGGATGACACGCACAAATCGAGAAATGGTCCAAATTTTTTTTTTCCTGGATTTGTAATTTGATCTAAAATTTAAATTTACAAGATTCTTGTTAATTTTCCTCAATGGATGCAAAAAAAATTATAACCTGTTTCAACCCAAATTTTCAGGCAAATATTTAATTCCTCTTCGTGCTATATCATTTTGTAGCAGACAGTTTTGGGAGCTCATACGAACTTCTTTGTCAGAAAATTTTACTATTTATTAATTATATATATGAAACTGGTGTTTGAATGTGGGCTCATAAATTAGGTATAATGTACTGCATCATGAACTTTGAGATATAATTATCATTAACTTTGGGTGAATCTTTGCTGAGGCGATGGTTTTTTAGAAATAATTTTTTTACCTCCAAGAGATAAGATAAAATCTGCGTACACTCTATCCTCTTCGGACTTCATTTTATGGGATTTCACTAGATATGTTGTTGTTGTAACTTCGAGTGGATTTTTGTTGCAAGGTGGAGCCACCTTTAGCTTAGGGGGATCGTATGAATCCTCTATGATGGAAAATTATACTATTTATACATGGTTTAAATTATTTTTTATTTATATATAGTTGATGTTGAACTTCCTTCAACTAATTTGTATATTTACTTCTGAATCTCCTTAATCCCTTTATTGAAAATTCCGCCATGGGTCTGGTGGATAGAGGGTTGAGGTGATGGTCTTTGTATTCTTGCTATAGGGGTTGGCATAAAGGAGACATATTCTATTTCATATCAAGAATAGGTCATAGTACCAGTAAAGCATCCAAGAAATAGGACCAAACAAAAAACATATAAAACAGTAGTAGTAGGCTAGTAGCCCAAGTTGCTTGGACTCAGGTGTGGGTGTTTGATATAGGTACGGATTCAGAGGTCTGATCTTTTATGATCTACATTTTAAGATTCAGAGATACGGATTCAGGTATAGAGACAAGTGTGAGGAGAGCTAAAAATAATTCAAATATCTAAAAATAGAGATATTAAACCTAAATTATGAGATAGCATGTGTAAAACTTGATGAGAAAAGAAGAATCTTGAAAGGAGATAAAAGAAAAAGAAGTCACAGATAAATCATTAAATTTTACGAGATCTCCATCAATTTTGGTTAAAGCATCCAAATTTGTTGACCACATGATGTACCGGTCCCACATCGGGTGCAACACCTAAAGTAAAGAGTCTTAGCAACTTAGTAGTAGTTCTATTACATATGTGTCTGAATTGACAATGTATTAGGTCATTTGCTACTATTTGTTTAGCATTATTTGTTTCTTGACATGTGAAAGCAACATTGCAAATGCACAAATAGACAAAGTATCCCTGGGATTGTCTTAGGTGGTCTTTTTTGCAGTCTATTTTAGTGTTTCTGCTGGAGAAAGTGAAGAAAATGATAGTAATGTTTTTCATCTTATAAAATGATCTCATTGTTTGTCAGAGCATGCTTAGCGAGACAAAAGGGATGTTTTTGCAGTCACCCCCACTTAATTTAAAATCTATAAATAGCACCAACATGGGTTGTGGCGCAGCGGAGGAGGTTGTTCCATTCTTAATCAGAGGTCGAAGGTTTCACCCTGGGCATGGAGAAAACTCTGTGGGGAGCGCTACCTCCTGAATGGGGCCCTACCCGGCGCAAATCCGGATTAGTCGGACTCCAATGTGCGTACCAGACACCGGATGGAAAACCAAAAAAAAAAAATCTATAAATAGCTCTCCTCTTTTACATCTTATTTTCTTTTTTTTTCTTTTTTTATAATTTCTTTTTTAGTTAGATAAAAAAAATTGATTCCAAAGATCCATATTTTCTTAGAAACCGTGCGAATTTTGCAAAATAATCAAATAAAATACAAGAGGTTTCATAAATGGCATTATACATTAATCATCTCATCCCGCCCCTAGCACCCCAAAGCCCTTGCAACCCTACCCTTACCACCAACCATATTCCTATCACCACATACCACACCTTCATATCACCCCTATATATTGTCTGCGTATGTTATATTTGCGTATGTTATATATAAATGCTTCTGAGATGATATTTTTGCTTAAGCACTAGAAAATATTTTTTTTTTAAATAAATAAATTAAATAAATATTTTTGGTGACGAACATTTTCTTTTCAATTACCAGACACACCATTGATCATTGTTGATGGACTTACATAAAGGTCCTACGTTTTATAGAAGTAGAGACTATTAATGCATGACTTATTAGTGTGAGTAAATGAGATTATTAATGGTAATAAATTATATTTTTTCATAAAAGAGGATGAATTATATATTTGAACGATCTAAATTTTCCATATGTATCTGAATGAAATTAAGATAATAGAAAAAAATAACGATTTTGAGAATTCATGTATTGATTTAATTTCATGGAATTGAAATCCTATACCTAGATGATGCACAACTTACTAGACCCAACCTTAATAATTTTCTCTTATATCATAGGGTTAGGTAGCCTATGACATTTTGATGCCTTGTATTCAATTGGACTTAGACAAGATCTCCTTCACAAAGAAAAAGAATGAAAAGAAAAAGTAAAGAAAAAAGATGAAATATTTCTTGTTTTAAGATGAATACTTGATTTAAATAGTAATTCTTTTTCATGAAAAAAAAGAGAGAAAAAGTTGTTGATGTCTTCCTTAGTGGTGATCATTTTGGTTTTGACTTCTCAATTAGCTTTGACAAATTCATGAATTATTAAATTGATGAATTGGACAAGTTATTTTACAATAATATATAAACATGATGCACCAAATTGACCAAGAAAAAATTCATATCGAAATCGTGCAATTATAAAAAAAAAAAATTAAAATTATGGTTTAGGAGAGGATTTTTGGCGTGCTTAGACTCTGTTCGCAGTAGAATCCAAGCTATACATGAAAAATCACAACAATTTTCCTATTTTATTGATGTTGTTTCTCATGATTCAATGATTAAGAAAATTTTTTATCCGTGCTTCAGAAGTATTTTAAGTTGTAACAAACTCATATAGTTCACAACAATTTAATCGAACATTAAAAAATCCACATTTACACTAACTTCCCGGCGAACAATGTTCAAACAGTAAAAACAAAATTTCGGAATGAAAATTAATGATAATTTAAACTAGGAAAACGAATTTAGAATCAACTAGAGCTAAATTTCCTAATCCAGCAGTTCGATCCTTCAGCTCAGAATCATCACTCAGCTCGTATCGATTTCATACCTGAATGGATGACGAAATGAAGATCAGCTCAATACCAGTTTATTAGTAATAGTTTTGATCAAGTTTAGTGAACTAGGATGGAAAAGAATGAGAAGAGAAGGTGAGGGAAATAAGAATAAGATTGAGATTTAGAAAGGGAGATTAGAAGGGAATTTTTGAGAAAAAGAGCATGCGTATAGAACATACCAACTTTCACAGACTACTTTAGTGTCGATCTTTTTATTTAAGTGGATTGATTGATCAATCTGGACCCTTCGTTGCTATTGAATTTGAGTTGTCCATCTTTAACTGTTGTCTCCTTTATTTAAGGGCCATTAGGTTGGTTAAGTCACACCTCAACAACGTCGTTACTATTAATTTCTAGGACGGGTCATTACATAAGCCTTTAATGTTGAGGGCTTCTTGTTTTTACTTGGCCTTCCCATCATAGAGAATCTTGGCGATGAAATTAACTTTTTGATTTGATCACTAAATTTGAAATTGATCTCTACTCTCAATTTATAATCAAAGCTTTGATTGACGCAATCCACCCTTTTTTATATTAGAGGAGGGGCTGACATCCCCTCAAAGATTATATTATATATACATAAGTAATATATTAAGAACAATAGACAAAGAATCTATTAACATATTTACAAATCTTAACCCCCAAAACATACCATCCAACTTTTCTTTATAGTTCAAGAGGCCACTTTTTTAAGATATTGAATGAAAATAAAAAGTAATTTCAACATGTTTCCTTTTTTATGATTGGTTTGTTTTTTTATTCATGAAAAAGTCATCAATTTTAAAAAAAACTTTTCACATAATTTACTAATCTTATATTTATACATAATAATAGTCAACCAAAGAAAAAAGTATCAACTCAAATTGAAGGTGTTGAATATTATCGGATTGAAGAAAAGACTGATCAAAATATGGTGTAAAAAAATTCAATTGATACAAGTGAGAGGTGCCTCGCTCGAAGAGTCATCACGAAATTGACAAAACACCGTACAATTTATATAAAAATAATCAAAGTCCGCAATTCAAGACGAGTTAGAGTTGGAATTAAGTTGGTTTAGAAGAATTACAAATATCTTTTATAGTTAAATTATTTGAAAGCCTCATAAATTTTTCAAACGCTATCTACATAAGAAAACAAAATAATTCAACGAAGAACGATTATACACTTCAAAGCCATTTGGTGAAGGAAATGTAGTAACAATACTAATAAAATTCATGATAATAGGATCCCCATGTTACAAGTCTTGTAACTTATTGAATTTAAGTGCATTGTGAAGAATTAGTGATAATTTGGTAAGTATAAAAATGTCAAATATTATCATATATATTTCCAACACATTTTTCTTTTGATTTTAAAAACATGTACAGGATTGAAGACAATTTGATATTTTATCTCTACAAAATTTCCTTGCAACTTCTTAAGAACATTCACATAAATTTGAAAAGTTTTAATTTAAATTTAGTTTGTTTAATGAAAAATGAAATATTACCTTTTCTTCGAAGAAGAATGATAATTCAAAATAATACAAATTGTCCATTTATTTACTTTTTTCTAAAAAATTTTTAACAAATTATTTTGAAATTTCAAAACATTATAAGTACTATCTAATTTTTTTTTATTGATAAGTAGTACTATCTAAATTAAGAATAGTCAATACACAAAATTAATAGTAATTTTCTTAGTTAGGAATCAAAAATCATTTAAATCTTCTTTCCTAAAGAATAATCACAATATTTTTCTTCCTTTTTTCTTAATTATTCTCCCAACATCCAATGTTTTTCTTTAGAAAAGAATTTATCCCACCTTAAAAGAGAAAAAAATAAAGAATATAATAATAATAAAAAAAGTCAAGGGAAAAAAAGGAAAAGAAAAAGTTCCATTCTTAATTAGAAAATTTCAGTTTTGAACCTTGAATAAGGAGAAAATTATTTTGAAAGCGTCATTCTCATGAGCTCGTAGTATGCGATTCGAATTATTCAAAATTCTAATATAAATACCGAACATTAAGCGAAAAATCAAAAAGGAAAAAGAAAAAAGCTAGCCTAATGTTTTCCTAGCTTTTCTTTCTTGTAATAATAACAATAATAATAAATCCCATTTCGTTAATTCTCCTTTTATCATCATCTTCTTTCTCTTACACAAATCCCCTCTTTGCATCAAATTCCCTTAAATTTTCCACAGATTTCATCTCCCTCAGATTCCCCCTCCCTCCCCCCATATTTTCAGCTTCCTCCATTTTTCCCTTCTCATTTCCTTTTCTTGTTTTTTTTTTTTTGTCTCAATTTTTTAAAAATTTTTTTTTTTTCTACTTTTTCAAAACTCCCCCCCCCCCCTCAAGTTTTTTCATCAAGATTTAGTGTTTCTCTTCAAGTTTTAATTTTTCTTTAATTTTGTCCCATTTATTGTATTATTCTTTTATTTTATTTTTCAAGAAAAGGGGAAGATTTTGTTGAAAAAAATACCTATTCCAAGTGTGTTTCTATACCTAACTGATATTAGGCTTTAGGTTTTTTGATTTTTTTTTTTGGGTTACCAAAAAGATATCATTTTTAGCATTTTTTAGATTTTGCTGGATCTAGGGTACTTTCAAGATTGTAACTTTTTTGATAATTCGTAAGGAGAAGTGATTGATAATTGATATTAATATCAGTTTAGTTTAATTGAAGTTTAGTTAAATAAAGAAAAGAGTGAATCTTTTTGGTGTTTTTGTTGATTGTTCAATCTTTGACTATGGATCATGTGGTTGGTGGCAAGTTTAAACTAGGCCGAAAGATCGGTAGTGGATCTTTTGGGGAACTTTATTTAGGTAATCTTAATGTGTATGACTTGATTGTTGTTAATTTTAGTTGTAGCTTAAGTTTTATGTCATGGGGTTTGAGTTGACTTTGAGTTTTTGTTTTTTTGTGTTAAGGGGTTAATGTGCAAACTGGTGAAGAAGTTGCTGTTAAGCTGGTGAGTATGTTGATTAGCTGAAATTCACTTAAACATGGTGTCAATTGTGTTAGAATTAAGAATGTTGATTTGATTGAAGCTCTGTTGTTTTTTGTACTTTGATTATCGTTTTATCTTGTTATGACTAATGTCTAGGACGATTTGTCAGGTTGTGTGTAGTATTTTGCCGTGACTTCTTCATTTCCATTATTTCTTTCTCTATACTGCTTTGGACTTTTTGTCCCTTGAGCTGAGGGTCTGGTAGAAATAGCCTCGCTACTTCCAAGGTAGGAGTAAGGTCGTATGCTTTACTCTCCTCAGACCCCTCTTTGTGGGATGACACTTGGTATGTTGTTGTTGTTGATTTGCCGGAAGCTTGAAATTTGCAACATAGTTGTGTCAATTGTGTCTCAAGGTTGAGCCTTTCACTAGCTAAATGAACTTAACAAAAGTTGAGAAGAATGACTTTTTCACTAGAAGATGAGAAGATCATTTTTGAGTCGTCAGTTGTTGTAATATAAAGCTTAAAAGTATCATATATGGATATTGCTAGTTTGTGAATGTTTGAGTGACATTGCTTATTTGGCTCTTTTTAGTCCTTCCTTGTTTGTTAGTGTGCCTGTACTTCATGTGTAGTTTGCTTCTCAGCTTCTGTCACCATCTGTCGAGTGTTTTAGAACATCATGAATGAGATTTCCTTGCGCTTCTTTGAGTGTCTGTTTCCAGTGCTATGCTTTGTATTGTAGTTTTGTTGTTTTTTGATACATTAGCTTTGCTGTTTCCAAGGATCTAATTTTTTGGTTTGCAGGAACCAACTAAAACAAAGCATCCTCAGCTTCATTATGAATCAAAACTGTATATGCTTCTGCAAGGGGGAAGTAAGTAATACCTTCTAAGTTCCCATGAGTTTCAATGACTGTATATTTTTTTAAATAAACTAATCTTTTTTTTAATCCATTTTCTTAATTTAAGCTGGAATTCCACACCTCAAGTGGTTTGGCGTTGAAGGTGAATACAATGCCATGGTTATTGACCTTCTTGGACCAAGTTTAGAAGACTTATTTAACTATTGCAATAGGAGGTTCACTTTAAAGACAGCTTTAATGTTGGCAGATCAATTGGTAAATAGCCAAAGTTATCTACTGTTTAAAGCATAATTATTATAGCTGCTAGGTGGTTGCCTGATACTTGCTCTCTGATGCAGATTAATAGGGTTGAATATATGCACTCAAGAGGATTTCTTCACCGTGACATTAAGCCCGATAACTTCTTAATGGGTTTAGGGCGTAAAGCAAATCAGGTGTGCACTTCATCATATGTTCTCTAAGTGTACTTGTATGTCTATAGTAACAACAAGGTTGTATGCTCCTATTCATTTAGACAGGAATCTAGGCTCCTCTACTCATCTTATCCTTATCTAGTAGTATTATTTAGTATTCACATAGTATCTTATTCTTCTATTTGTACTGTTACTTGTTGCTTCATTTGCTCTGTTTATCATGCTACTTTGCTGTTGCTATTTTCCTCTCCTTCATGCATTGATTTTCACTTCTTTTGAGCCAAGTGTTTTTCGGAAACAACCTCTACCCCACAAAGGTAGGGTAACACTTGCGTACATCCCACCCTCCCAGACCCCACTTGTGGGATTTCTTGGGGTATGTTGTTGTACTCGTGACAGTTCTTCGGCCACTTGTTTGGAAATTAAATCCCCGAGGATCTAGACAAGTTGGTTATCTATTAAGGTTTTGGTTCTACTATACAAGTTCTTCTCTAGCATTGAGCTGTACTTATTCTATATTGCTTGTTGAGCTTGAACAAGGAACTTCAATTTGGGATGGAAATAGAACATTCTTTTCTTGGGTATTCTCCCGTTATGTAATCTGGAACTCAATAAGTGATATTTCTTCTCTCTCTCATGTATCTCTTTGCCATTCACTTCTCTTAGAGCTCAATGAAGACTATCCCTGTGACATGAACTGCTTCATTCTTGTCCAAGAAGGATCTAGCCAACTGGCTGGGAGTGCATTTGATTCAGTGTCCTGGAATAATGCTCAAAATCCAGTGCATTGTGTAGTTACATTTTCTTGGACACAATATGTTTAAAGATTTTTCTCTTCCTTTAGTGTATATCTCCAGCATGATGCTTAAGCTTTAGCATAGGAGGTAGAAGTTCTAATAACAAAAGTCTGGTAATTAGACACTTGGAAATGGAAGAATTTTGCTATCCGAAAAGGTGTGGAAGAAGTTCCTCTATACTTTAGTTTGTAAAAAAAAACTGACCTTGCATTAGAGATTCTGTCATTGTATTATGTATGACGCTACTGAACATGAGCATTTGACTGACATTAACATCTTGTAATTAATGGATCAGCAGCTTCTGTCTCTGTAATACCATTGTAAAATCTACGTTAGAACGAGTTTAAAAATTTGATGGAAAGCCATTCTTCTGGCATGACCTCCACAGCTCTAAGCCAGTTTGGGTGTTTTATTTTGGTATAACAGGTATACATCATTGACTATGGTCTTGCCAAGAAATATATAGATCTTCAGACACACAAGCATATACCATACAGGTAAGAGAGATAAACCTCGTATGTTCCTCAAAGATCATGTCTTCGATTTCTAGTAATTAAAGGGGAATATTGCTTGCTGAGGTGATCTGATAACTGATCAATTTGCTACTATGTGTTAGTAATAATTACTTGATACAGAGAAGGGGAAGGTTGAATCTTTTTCCAATTGTTTCTTTGGCGGCTTCACTTTTTGACCTTTTGAAGTAATAATGACTTAAAACATTTCCTCGAACCTAGTTGTGACCTTTTGCTGATTTTTTTATAGTTGCTCCAAAGTTCTCTTTTACATAAGCTGACTCAGAAGTTAAAGCTACCCATGAGGATATTAAAACCATCTTTTTTTACTGGACGTGGCTAAGATTTTGATTGCGTATGGTGTACTATGTTATTGAGAAAACAGAAGACTGTATTGAATGTTTTTACCCTTCATTCCTTCTTGGATGCTTCTCTTAATTGTGGGGATGCACTGATTATGTTGTTATTCCTGCTTAGATGCTTCTCTTGTTTTTTCTCTTTTGCACTCCATCTTTTCTATTTACACTTCCAACTCCAAGTTTCCCAATAGTTGATGTCTGGATTAAGAGACAAATTTGGAGTTCTACATTCTTATTGAGTTTTCTTTCCTTGATCTTTTATTTATAAGATTTTGGGTAGATGATTGGAGTGTAAGTCTGTAACTATGGATTATTGAATAACTTATTTTCTTCCTTTCCTCAGGGAAAACAAAAACCTTACCGGAACAGCTCGTTATGCTAGTGTTAACACCCATCTTGGAGTTGGTAAGTGAGGATTGTCTTACCTCAAGCACCTAGTAGTATTTTAAGCTTTATGTAATTACTTCTCTTCCTTGCATGCAGAACAAAGCAGAAGAGATGATCTGGAGTCTCTTGGTTATGTGCTTATGTATTTTTTGAGAGGAAGGTTTGTGAATTACAGTTGGAAGTTCATTGTTGGTGCCTGTATCTTGATTTCAATGTGCATTTACTTGTTTCTTAAAATTAACATATTTCATTGTGCTTACTAGTCTGCCGTGGCAAGGTCTGAAAGCTGGCACCAAAAAGCAGAAATATGACAAGATTAGTGAGAAGAAGATGCTTACACCTATAGAGGTAATGACTTTATGTACATCATATTTTCCATGCCAAATCTTGATATGAGATGTTGTACTTCTGGTCATACAGGGGATTACTGGTCTTCCGAATATATCTGCTTTAAATTATACTACTGCCCATGCATCAAACTGCATATGACATAATACATTGGTCTCTGTTAAGCAGGTGCTTTGCAAATCCTATCCCTCAGAATTCGTATCATATTTTCATTATTGCCGATCATTACGGTTCGATGACAAGCCAGATTACTCATACCTGAAAAGGCTGTTCCGAGATCTTTTCATTAGAGAGGGTACATTTTTTGTTTCATGATCTGTTTCCCCTTTTAAATTATCTCTTTGGAAAAAGAAGTATTATTTCTGTAGTCCTATACAACGAAATTATTTTTGTGTATATTGCAGGTTATCAATTTGACTATGTGTTTGATTGGACTATCTTGAAGTATCCTCAAATTGGCTCCAGTTCAAGAGCACGAGTATGTCTTAAATAAATCTGCTCTTGCAAAAAAATCTACTCTTTGTTTTTTGCATTGTAAAAGATGCCCTAATCTTACATTTTATTTGTTTTCCAGCAACCTGTTGCAAGATTACCTGCGAATCCGGGACCATCCATTGAAAGAGCAGAAAAGATCCCCGGTACTGTTTCATGAAACTTTGGCTTCAGAAGTAACAGCTTAAATTTCTCATATGACCATTGATGTTTGGGCTGGGCTCATGGTGCTTGTCGTTATATGCTTGTCCGTTGTCGCCAATCCAATTTATGTTTTTTACAAAATAACCAATTATTGTGAGACGAGCATCCAAAGGTGTGGACGTGTGGCCTACTGGTCAATGAAGTGGTTGAGAGCCATGAGGTCTAAGGATCAAATCCCAGCAGAAACAAAAACACTAGGTGATTTCTTCACATTTGTCCTAGCCTTGGTGGACAGAGTTACCTGGTACCTGTTGTTGTTGGTAGGTATTCCGGTGGAATTAGTCAAGGTGTGCGAAAGCTGACCCAGATACCACGGTCATAAAAAAAAATTTATTACTAGAAAGAATAGTGCTTTAGATCTCTAATTATAAGTAATTTCAGAAGATCCACTTGAGACGCATAAATTCACACGCTTGCCTTTGTGATCATTCATGGGCAGAGGGAGAGATGTACGTTGCTCAAGTATGTGCATTGACTAAAAGTTGCTGCTATCCCTGAGGATTCCTTAAATCTGGGGAAATGGGTGCCGTCCAATTATTAATGATAGGAAGAGTAGAGACAGAATATGTCCAATTTGTTTTGTTTCTTCTTCTTCTCCCATGTTTTGTCTTTTTCTTTTGGTTGAATTTCTGTTATCATGCAGATTTGTAGCCTGAAATTAATTTTAAAATTTGTTTGATCTCTTGTACAGTGAGGCAGGAAATTAAAGATAGATTTTCTGGTGCGGTGGAGGCGTTTTCCAGAAGGAATGTGTCTGGAACTGGTTTAGGGGACAATTTTAGACATCACAGATCTTCAGAAGATGTACCATCATCTAAGGATGTGGTAAGTAGCGAATTTGACTTCTTTTATCTGCCTGAATCCTGGCGATTCTGTACGATATTCTTGTATCCTCTCAATTTACATGCATCAGTTTGCTCCCACCTGGAGCTTTCGTGGTGCCTGAACTGCTTATTAGGGGTTATCTTCTGATGCACTGTTAATATATTCAGCAAGCTGATGCTGAAAGAGGCCGTGTATCTCGAACTGGTAGCACCTCGAGGAGGGCTGTAATGGGAAGCAGCCGACCAAGCTCATCTGGTGAACCCACTGACAATCGCACTGGTCGCTTAGGTTCAGGCAGTGGCCGTATTTCCACTACCCAAAGAGTACAACCAGGATTTGAGTCCAAGTCATCATCGTTTACCCGTGCTACTGCAACAAGAGGGGGTAGGGATGATGCTCTTAGGAGCTTTGAGCTGCTAACTATTGGCACTGGAAGAAGGAAATGAGGCTATATGATGTCTAATATCTGCCCCTCAAAGGTACCAAAACGTGTACCGCTGGATACAAATACTATTTGTCCACAGCTAATACGAACTTATCGTTACTGTGTTTTGCTGATAGTTGAGCAGCAGATTGAGCAGCTGTCTTAAGCACTTCCCAACAAGCATGCACTGATTCCTGCAATTTAACAAACTTGCTAAACTTTCAAGAGATAAGGGGGGTGTTTCTGTTTTGTATATTTGAGAATGCCTCTCTAAATGTGTGATGTTGTAAACCGGGATCTGTCTCAAAAATAAAAATATTTCACATCTAGTCATAGCTCCCCTCTTTTTTATGTTTGCAATGGCTGCTATGCTTGCGAACGGGGAGGATTTTTAGTTGGAAAGTAAATAGCTCATGGTTATGCAGTGTAGTTCCGATTACTTAAGGGACTACCTCAGTACTTTCTCATAGCTGTGTGGTTCTTGTGCCAAGAAAGGTCTTGATATACTTTATATAATGTACCTTAAATTTCTGCCCTCTAAATCTTTCTTCCTATATGATTTGTTACTATGAACTTGTGTTGTTTTATTACCTGTTGTTTCCTTAGCTCTGGTCACCGTATTATGTGATGTGGTTGCTGCTGCTACTGTTCTCTTCTTCATTATGTTCTACATGACTGCTTCACTAATGTATTTTCCTTTCCATGCATGATTTTATTATGGTGTACTTGAGCCGATGGTCTATCAGAAACTTCTCTACCTTCAGAAGGTATTAAGGAAGGGGTAAGGCTGTTTATGCACCACCTTAGACTTCACATACTGAGATGAATTTGAGATACTTGAAGTTCAAGCAAAATGGTGCATGGAGTTTGAGCTAATACGGCTAAAGTTTAGACAAATAAGTTAATATAATCATATAGAACAACTTTTCTTTTTGGGTAACTTGCATTTTATTTATCACCAAAAGTAAGCTTTACAAAATAGTGGCAGGTTATACACAACCTGCCATCCTGTATAAGCTACCTGAGCAAGCAAGCTAAAAATCTAAAATCTAAAGCGATGAACTTCCGCTCCGATTTGGGATGGTGCTCTGACGAATGATACATACACAATGTCCTTGGCAACAATCTTCCAGGCTCGACACTTTTTTTCAAATGGTCTCAAATTCCTCTCCCTCAGAGTACCATACAGAGTCTCTGAGTGCAACCACCTAAAGATCTGAGCTCTTTTAGAGTCCCCTTGAGAATTTGTAATCAGCCATGATAGGTGTTGGTTTCAGTTAGCAACTGCACTTCGTGAATCAACATCCATTGAGTCACCTTGTCCCAAATTCGTATAGTGTACTCACATTGGGTGAATGGATGCTCTTTAGTCTCATCATACTTGCTATAGAGAGAACTTTAGCCAGAATAGAGAATAGCTGAGCTCTATAGGCCTGAATATCAAATATTACTTACTGGATAAGTTGAGCTCGACCTGCATATGAAAGCGTCTTTGTTGTCCAAGAAGAGATTCTAGAAGTAATTCTATCAAGTAGGGGGTACCAGTATATTAAGGACATCTTTTTGTAGCTCGAGGTACCCCAAGGTACTTGGGAAACTCCCTATAACTAAAACCCAGAAGATGCAGTGTCATGTTCTGCTCTACCTGTTTTACTCCACCAAAGTGCACTGAAATTTTGCCTAAATTGGCTAAAATTACAGAAGCCTGAGAGAAAGTTTGGAAGCAAGATTTAAGTGCAACCATTGAAGAAACATCTCCTCTAGCAAAAAGCAACGAATCATCAACAAAACAAAGATGATCAATATTTAACTTAGCACATTTTGGATGAAATTGGAATCCAGCATTGAAAGTTTCAGAGGGTTCACCATTAATAAGTATATTGTAGCTCACTATTTGTACATATTCCATAATCCATGTGACAGAGTTTTGGAAATCCTAGTTCAAGCATAACCTGTCTCAAGTAACTTCATTCCAATGAATCGTATGCTTTTTGCCAGTCAAATTTAAGCATACGTCTTGGTGATATGTGTTTCCTTTTATAGCCTTTAATCAATTCATGAGCCAAGATAATGTTGTCTCTAATTTTTCTACCAGGTATGAATCCAGCTTGGGCTTCACGTATTATACTAGGCACCACCTTTTGCAACCTATTAGCTAGGATTTTGGCTATAATCTTATACAGGACAGAACAATAAGCTATTGGTCGAAATTCTCTAACTGTAGCTAGATTAGGAGTTTTAGGTACAAGAGTGATCACTGTGCAGTTAACAAGTTTAGCCATCTTAGTAATGATGAAAAAGTCTTTAAATGTCTCCAGTATGTCTTCCTTTATGATGTTTCATGCCTTCTTAAAGAATACTGAATTATACCCATCTATGCCGGGGGCATTGTCATCCCCAATGACATTCAGACTATCAAGAAATCTCTCTATCAATGACTGGTTTAATGAGCTGTAATCTCATCTGTTGTTGTAATCGTGTCCCTCTCTTCATTTCCAACCTTTTAATAGTTGGTAATGATGTTGCAACACCTCCAATCAGTCCTTTTACAAAAATTAATAATCTCCTCCTTAATAGCCCCTTGTTCAGTTAATCTTATTCCAGCTGCAGTTTTCAGTTCAACAATACCTTTCTTTTGGGTTCTTTCACTTAGTATAGCTGAGCAGTAATTTGTATCGGAGTCACCTAGCTTGATCCATCTTGCTTTGGATTTCTGTATCATGATACTCTCCTCCACTATTGACCATTTCTCTAAATCTTACAGAATCTTCTTCTCTTGTGCTTGCAAATCATCAGTAAACATGAACTGTATTTGCTTTTGAACCTCAGCCAACTCAAATCTAGCTTTATCAATCCTTTGGGTGATGTTTTTAAACTCTTCTTGATTTAGCTTTTTAAAGTCTGCCTTTAGATCTTTGAGCTTTAGCCATACATTCCTCAGCTTATTATATGATCTGTCCCTTTTCTATCCATTATCTACTATGCTTTGAAAGTTACCGTGTTCAGTCCACACATTAAAAATCGAAAAGGAATCTTGGTGTTTTGATGAGTCTGGATGAATGATAGGAACATTGGAGAGTGATCAGAGATATTGCAAAGATCATATTCCACCTTCAAATGACCCCATTTCATCATTCATGCCATGTTACCAAACATTCTATCCAATCTACTACAAATCCTGTCACCACCCTGCTGCTTGTTACTCTATATGTAATATTCACCCTTCCAGTTGACTTCAGTTAATAAGAGGTCAGTCATACAATCAACAAAATCTTTTATATCAACATATTGCACTGGATTTCCAAATAACCTATCCTGAGGATATAATAAAGCATTAAAGCATTAAAGTCCCCTCCCAAGATTCATGGAGAGCTAATTCCTAGAGCTATATCATTCAGTGAAGCCCACAATAACTTTCTCAATTCACCAGTATTAAAATCACAAATGATAGTAAGTAGGCAATCTAGATCACCAGTAACTCTTCACTCGACAGTGAATCAACTATTCCCTCTCTCCAAGTTTTAAAACTGTGCAAGTGTTAGTGTCCCAGCACAAGCACATCCTCCCATTATTTGCAAATAAACAGTTATCCAGACACCCCCAGGCGGGAGCAAGATTCTGTAGGATACCTTTAACTTTTTGTTGCTTAACTCGCGTCTCTATCAACCCAAACAACTTAATTCTCTTTATTTGAAGCACTCTTTTCACTTCTTTCTGCTTATGCTTCTTATTCACCCCTCTTATGTTCCATATAATCCACATCATTATTTAGATTTTCCTCTGCCTTTGGCATTGCTTAACACTGGAAACTCAGATAAGTTTTGCCGCGCTGGTGGTGTTGTGGTAGGACTTGGACTTAGTGAATTAGTCTTTGCAGCAAGAGATTGAGAAGTCTTACCATTTTGAGATGATCCAGGTAGCTTAGCTGTTTGGTCCACCACAATAGCTATAGGCTTTAAAGGTTCTTACGTCTAAGCCTGTCTCTCTATTTGAATAGGACCTTTATAATGCCATTGTTGAACTATCTTTTTAAGAGGTTGTTAGAGGGAGTAAAAGTCCCACATTGGTTGGGGAATAGACTGGTGGTTTGCTTATATGGACTTGGGCAATCCTCCCCTCTTAAGCTAGCTTTTGAGGTTGAGTGAGGCCCAAGGTCCATTTTCTTGACAGAGGTGCTCTCTATACTTGCTCCTTATTCTTCCTACATTGTTCAGGGTGCTGCACTGGGTCACAAACATGGCCAAGAGTTTAGAACTTACCACAATACAGTGGCCTCCAGTCATATGTCACTCGATGAGTGAAAGTTTTGCCTTCTGGATCCGTCACCTGATGAATCACGTCAGGAAGAGTTTTGGTAATGTTCACTTCAATAAGCATCCTAGCATACGACACGCTAGTTTGTTTTGCAGTGCACTCGTCTGCATACATAGGTGTCCCAATACAACTAGCTATACGACTCAATGAATTGCATCACCAACAATTCAAGTGAAGTTTTGGAAACATCACCCACAAAGGTATTTCAATGGGGAATTCTCCTGTGTAATCAAAATCAGGCGACCAAGGTTTTAGTATAACTAGTTTGTTATTTTTACGTGTACAGGCCTGCATATAGTATCTCTTTCATATTATCCATAGATTGACATTTGACAATGAAATATACTTCGTTGTGCATAAAAATGTCAGGTGTTGCAACCTGATTCCAGCTCTGAGTAACAAATCGATGCATTACATTGTATGCAGAGCTTTCCCCAATAACATAAGCAATATGCGCACATTTTCATTTCTCTGTTTCTCGTTTTGCCTCTTCCTTTTCCAACTGAACAATAATTTCACCTTCAATGAGTTGTGCTTGTAGGTCAATGTCATCCCATTCTCAGCAGCACGATTCCTTTGAAACAAATTAGCCCACTCCTTCCTCTTAGTACCCTTTCCCTTAGAATTCGCCTCTTTCGGGGTAGAAGGTTTTGGTTCAGCATTACTTTGCTCTTCCATCACTATTTCCCCAATTCTAGATGTACTGGCCTCTACATCTCGCCCAGATCTAGTATTGAGCAACAATGATGTTAATCGGTTTCTTTCGTGGTCTTCCACATCCTCTAACTCCGCCTTTCCTTCTAGCCATGTCACTCTCCGGAGCCGTCAAACTGGACGTGCACCGTCTGCATGGAGAGGGTATAAATAAATAATCATATAGAACTTCAAATGCTACATATTTGAAGACGTTTCGAAATTGATAAACTTGCAATATTTTATGCGTTTGAATATGTCTTTAATGATAGCCCCAAACTCGTGTATCTAAACGCATTTCAGCCTTAGATATTGTATGGTTAAACAAAAAATAAATTCTAGATGCACCAATTTTGCAATTTACTCCTTTTTCATAAAGATTTTACTTGTATGAATTATTTTCATATTTTCAACTACATTTTTTTAGGACGTCTTATTATTTCTTTTAAACTTGCTTTCATGGAGACACGTGAGAGATAAAAATATCTTAGAATTTTATTAATATGGATGCATGTCATTTTTAAATTGGACACTTTATGTTATTAGTACACATAGTTAATTAACATTAAAATTTAAGTAATTTTAAAATTATTCTCCTTTGTGATAATTTTTATTTTTATTTTTTTCCTTTTTAGTAATATGCTACTTGAAGAACATAAATGAAATTAAATGTCTATTGCCTAAAAGAGCATTAATTCATTGTGAAAATTGCAACTTGCAGTAGAGATTTTATTGATATTACTATCAGTGCCATGTTAAAATTTATTCTTTTTTTCTTTTTAAAGTAATTGTGTTACTAAAAGCAAACTCAAAAGGTAGTAGCATAGTGTTATTAGTTAGTTAAGGATTTTCGAAAAACCAAATATATATAAATTGGAAAAGTAGATCTATCTTTTAAAAAAATTTAAAATAAAATATTTTAAATACTATAAATAAATTGTCCTCTAGCATTACTAAAAAAATCCTTTTTAAAATTATCTTCTTAAAATTAATTCAATAGCTAAATTGGCATCAGAACCAAAACAATATTTAAAGAAACGAAAAGTCAACAGTAATGTGAATTACTGATTAGGAATAAAAATGAAATTAGACTTTATTTCACAAAGAATGAAAGGAAAAATAATTTTAAAAATATCTATTTAAATTTTAATGTTATTTAATTATGTGTACTAATTAATGCATAGTGAGTACACTCTCCATGGATACTTGGGGGTTTGGGCTCTAGGTGACAAAAAAACTTTAAAATGAGGTGTAGGTGACACAAGTCTTAATTATTGAGTAGAGGTGACAATTACTTTATTATAAATTAAGAAAGTTGGGAAAGTTTGAAAATACCCCACAAATTTTTAAATTTACACTTTGATCTAAAATTTTACCTATATAACGGAAAACGGAGGGAAAAAAGACACCTTTCTTTCTCTTCTCACCCAGTGTTGTTTTCTCTCTCGTAGCGATTTTTGTCGTTCATTGTTACTGCTGTTTTATTCATCATCTTCTGCTTCATTATCATCATCTTCTACTTCATTATCATCTTCATCTTCTTCTTGTTGACCATTTGTTGTTGTTGTTGTTACCGCTATTTCTTTGGTCAAATTTTGGTTCGAACATCACTTTTCACTTTGGCATTACTTCATAGGAGACCTTGGTAAGTCAAATTATGATTTTTAGTTGAATTTGTCATCTGGGTAACTGCTATTGTGTTGTTGTTTTTCCAACAATGGATAGAACCCAATCATGAATCCAACATAAGATCCATCTGTTTAAACAGATAAATCATCTGTTGCGACAGATGAGACATCTGTTTCAATGAAAGGCTGATATGTTGGATTCATATTTAAACAAATGGGTCATCTATTGTAACATTTGACACATCTGTTGCAACAGATTAGTTATCTAGTGCGACATGTTAAATATCTGTTTCAACAGATTAGTAACCTGTTGCAACAGAGCCTGTACACAATTCCAACAGAAGTGTTGTATGTTGTAACAGGGTAAATATCTGTTACAACAGATTACTAACCTATTGCAATAGGTACTGTCGCAACAAGTTAATTATCTATTGCAACATATCACTCATCTGTTGGAATCAGCTTCAAAGGTGATTTAGTACTGTAACATCAATCCCAACAGACACTTCATCTGTTGCAACAGATATTCAGGAGCGTAACATGAATCCCAAAAGGTAAGTAATCTGTTGCGACTAATCACTTACCTGTTGCAACAGATTACACATCTATTGGGATTAATTCACGACACTATGAAATCACTATCAATTTTTTTTAACAAATGACTTAATTTAGGTACCACTAATGGAGAGATCAATAACAATAGGGGTGGATTTTCATGGTCGATGGATCAAGAAGAGCAATCGATATGTATGGCGTTGGAAGGAGGGTGAAATGCTAGAGATGATAGCTATGACAGTCCAAAGTGATGTTTCAGATGATAATTTTGTGAACTTAATTATTAGCTTTTGTGGACTGAATTGTCAACCGGAAGAACTCGCCATTAGCTACATGCACAACTCCTTTCAAAATAGTACTGCCTTTCAAGATAACCGATCAGGTTCGGTTGCGTGCTTGTCTAAGTGATTCAACTAGGCCGGTGTTAAGGGTGTTCATGATTGAAAAGACGAGAGAGAATGAGAACCAGAACGTAGAAGTAGAAGAACAAGAATACTTCTTTGATGATAGGTTGGATGATCTAGACATGAATATTCCAGATGATGATCAAACACCTACGCCCGTTGATGCGACCAATACGATGTGCAATTCTTATCAATCGACACAGTCTGAAAATCTTCAAGACGACAGAATTGACTTTTTTATTGGAATGTCATTCAAGGACAAGAATGACCTATCTAACACTTTGTTTATTTCTTGCTTGAAAAAAGATTTCAGAATAAAGAAGGTGATTAATTCGAGTAGTGTTTTTTGCTTCAAATGTGCTAATTCAAACTGCAAGTGATGGTTGAGAGCGGTGGAGTACGCAAGTTCTGACAGATTCTTCATTCATAAACATGAAAATCATCACACATATGGTTCGGAGCACATCTCGGGCCAAAATCCTCATGCCACGGCAAAGGTCCTCGGTGAATATTTTAGGAGTAGTTTCCCCGATGGCAAAGGCCCTTCAACAAGGGTTATGGCCAATCAACTCCTTACGAATTTGGGTGTCCTGGTCAGTTATTGGAAGATATATACGGCCATGGGGATTGCCAAGGACCTGGTTATGGGGACACTTGAGCATGGGTATGTAGTCCTGGATGCTTACCGTTACATGATTGAGTCCACAAATCCCGGAAGTAAGACAACATTGCATCTGGATGAAAATGGAAGGTTCAAGTACTTTTTTGTATCCTATGGTGCTTGGATTCAAGGTTTTCGACATTTGAGAAAAGGCATAGCCGTCGATGGTACCTTCTTGAGGAGCAGGTCTAATGGAGTTCTGCTAGCGGCGGTGGCGCAGGATGCGGAGAATCACATCTTTCCTATCGCTTTTTGTGTAGCGAAAAATGAATGTAATGCCTCTTATGGATTTTTTTTGAACAACTGCGAAGCTGCGTCGAAGATACCGAAGAGTTGTGTTTTGTATCGGATAGGCATCCAAGTATTCCAAATATGGGTTCATTTTTCTTCACTTCAGCTTTACTTTGGTTGTTGCATCAGACATCTTGGAGAGAACATTCGAAACAACTATCACAACGAAAGGGTCGTCACCTTTTTTTATAGAGCAGCTAAAGCATATAGTAGAGAGGAGTTTTTAGATCATTTCAATCAAATAGCGGATGTGAATCTCAAGGTAGCAGAATTTCTAGCATGTGTCATTTTTGAGAGATGGAGCCGGGCATTCTGTCTAGCAGATAGGTACATTCTTATGAATTTAATGTCTTGTTTGATTTACAAGTTTAGTATGATGTCGTACTAAGTGATTTTTTGCTATAGGTACAATATTATGACATCAAACATAGCTGAATCGGTGAATTCATTGTTTGGCGATGAAAGAGAATTTTCCATCAAGGCTATGTTTGAAAAAATAAGCAAGAAGTATAGCAAATTTTTTAACGAAAGGCGTATGCAGTTTAAGTTCCCAGAAAAAAGAACCCGATTTGTTCTCAAAATAAAATAAAAAATATCAACGAACATCAGTTTGGGGAATAGGTTATTCTATCATGAATAGCAGATTACAAATTCAGTATCGCCGGTCATAGGGATGTTGCCACGGTCGATCTTCAAACAAGATCTTGTACGTGTAGAGTTTTTGACTTGGACAAAATACCTTGTCCACATGCTATGGCAGCGCTTCGAGCTCAATATGGTCATAAATATGGACCTGAATTTTATGAGCACTTCTCTCAATATTATTCGATGGAAAAATATGAAATGACATATAGTGGGCATACTACTCTGGTGCCTCCCGAAGAATCTTGGGTTGTTCCTGCAGAGCTTATGGGGAGATTAATACCTCCTCCATATATGGACCCAAGCACTATTAAACCGGAAAGAAAGCCATAGAAGAGGAGGAGTGAAGTTGGAGAATCATTTTCATCAAGAAGAACAAGTGCTGCATATGTAAGTGCGCTGGCCACAAAAGAACTACATGCCCGAATCGTAATCCACCATGATCGTTGTAATTGTAAAAACTTGTATTGTTGTTTGTTTGTTGTGGACTTTTATATATTTAACTCATTGTTGTGAACCTAATGTTATCATTTATTATATATGAAATATATTTTTCAATAACTTGTGCATCAATAAAAAGAGGCAAAACATGAACTAAATAATACAACAGACCATAATTATTCTCAATAATTCCACAATCTGGAATGTTTTCCTACAACAGATGACAAATATGTCTAAATAGATGGATAATCTGTTGACAGAAACCCAACAGATGACTAATCTGTTCCAACACATGGTCCATTTGTTGAAAGAACTCAAAAGCCAAAATTGCTAGTGCTACTGGATTCAACATTGCTCCTTACCTCCAACTATCGATATGTTAACATGTATGCATGTTTAGATTAGAAGAAATAGACAGAATGAAAATTGAATAAGAATTAAAATGCCAAAGTCGACTAAAAGTAAATTTTTCATTAAACGAAAAATAAAATACTTTAGGTATAGATCCGATATAGAAAAATTAAAATACATACGCTAAAAGAAAAAACACATTATAATTATTATTATTATCATCATCATCATTAATGACAGCCGGCCAATCAACTCGCAGCAGCAGGGCCCTCATCAGCCTCTGCATCTCTCTGAACATCGTTGCTCTCACAGCGATCAACTCCCTCTGTAGGTCATTAATCTATCTCTGAATTTCCTACACCGTGTCACATAGAATAGCAATGTCCAAAACAGGATCAGCCATATCTAGAACACACATGAATTGACAAATGTAAAGAAAAAAGTCCAAAATATGTAATACAACGTATACGACCAACTGATAAATTTACCCCAGAAAAAAACTTGCCTCAACGAGAAAGGAATATGCTCTTTGAAGAGAAGTGGTTGAAGATGTCACACGAAAAGAAAAAATGCAAGAAATAAAAAAGTTAAGTAGAATAAAGATTAAGGAGGGACCTATTTATAGAGGATTGAATCTGGACGTGTCATGCCAAAAGGCACGACTGTTCAGCTCCATTGTATTAATTTCAAACTGGTGGCATTTTATTTTCTGTGAAAAGTCGTGAATTTTTCTTTTACATTAATACTTCTCACCTTTTCAAAACGATTTAAGACTCAATAACAACCATTATTATTGAGCTGTTGCAACAGATCGTCCATCTGTCGCAACAGATTTAGCATCTGTTGCAACAGATGGATTGAATGTGCAACAGATGGTCTGTCAAAATAAATTTACCATCTGTTACAATAGATGGTTTGTATGTACAACAGATGATACATATGATGCAACATATGTATTATTTGTTACGATAGATGGACCATATGTTGGAGGAGATGTTTTGATTTCTTCCAACAGCTGATTCATCAGTTTCAACAGATGGAGTAGTCGGTTCATTAGCTGTTTTGAATGTGTTAGATAAAAAGTCACGACTCTTCACCTCTTTTTAATAGTCCCCCCATTTCGTATTAGTTGGGACCTATGGGCTTGTCACACCAATTAAGAAAAATATAAATTAGGTGATTATTTTACCAAATTGGCCTTATTAATTATTCTTTGAAAGTATAAATGTGAATTATATACTTTATGTAGTCATTTAATAATAAGGGTAATCTTGAAAGAATATAATAAATTTCTCTTGATTTTATAAATAGGACAACTAAATTTAAACAAACATTTTTAGCAAGAAGTAATCACATGCATGCAGATGAAAAAATACAGTCTAGTCTGTCGCAACAGATTCACCATCTGTTACAACATATGGATTATTTGTTGCGACAAATGAACCATATGTTGGAGAAAATGTTTTGATTTTTACCAATAGCTGATTCGTCAGTTGCAACAGATGGAGATTTCGATTCATCAGCTGTTTTAAATGTGTTAAGATAAAAAGTCATGAATCTTCACACCTCTTTTTTAATAGTCATCACATGCGTGCAGATGAATAAACAATACTGTCTGACATGTCCTGATGGGGTAGGTAGAATAGGGTGTATGCAATGGATCTCATTTTCATGTGTGCGAGTTATGTATATTATTGATCAGGCTACCGTGACAGACACACATAAAGTGCAATGATTTTGTGAATGCAGTTTTTTACCGATTAGACACTGATCCTTCAAACAAGATCATGCATTGTACAATTTAGTTTGATTGGTGCAAACTGATAAGGCCGAAGGGTTCCAAGATGGTGGTGTCGATACCCCGTTACAATTTAATGACAGTTTATACTCATATTTTTGTGTCAAGTTTGGGGAAGGGTTCAAGTTTTTGGTGGCAGTGTAAATATCCAATAGTGATTGGATCAGTTTTAATGGCATAATGGACTTCTTGAAAGGCCTCCAAAGCCTCGCAATACAGCAAACAATGATGGAACCAATAGAAATTTCCCTAGTCTAAATTTATATGGATGGATTGCTGGAGGAGACTTTTATACAACAGAAGGTGCTTGGGAGAATACCTGTGTGCGAAGGGGGAGGTGGAGAAGGCCATATATCATCTCAGACTTTGTTTAAGAGAAAACACAGGGTAGGAAGGAAAGTGTAGCGGAATTGGCCAATGAAATTGACATGAGAAACGAAAAAACTTAATGAGCTTCAAATGTGGAAGTGTGTCCAAATATAAAAATCTGTCAGTCGATGAAAAAGAAGAAGAATGATCAACAGGACTGGAGCTGGACACTTTCCTCGAGAATGCAACTAGCGAGCGTGGCCTCAATAAAGACTCTCACAAAGTACAGGACCAAAACTCTAAGGAAGAATCTTCGCGAGCACGGAATGTGGTAAGATTTTCAGTCAGAATTAAAACACGAACCAACAACTCCTAAATTAAAAATATGGGAAGCCAAGGCGTCAATTTCTGAAGTCTAACTTGCATGCCATGCCTTCTGTTTGTGGCTATGATCAGGTCAATGGCAGTAGAAACAAAAAGGTCCAAAGTTGTACCGAAATCCCATGCCTTGTTATTTTCACTGCCTTTGACATGACCAGAGCCATAAACAGGGGGCATGTGATGCAAGTTTAACTTGAGAAATTGCCACGGCTTAATCCCATATTTTTAATGCAGGAGTAGTTGGTTCAGGTTTCAATTCAAACCGACAATCTTACCACCTTTCGTGCTCGTGAAGCTGCTTTCTTAGAGTTCTGGTCCTGCATTTTGTGGATCTTCATTGAGGCCGCGCTCGCTAGTTGCAGTCTCTAGCAAAGTGACCAGCTCAAGTCCTCTTGACCATTCTTCTTTTTCTTCAACGACTGATGTATTTTTATTTTTGGATACACTTTCACATTCACAACTCATCCAGTTTTTTCATTTTTCATGTGTATTTCATCAGCCAATTTCGCTACACTTTCCTTCCCGTCCTGTGTTTCCTCTTAAACAAAGACTGAGATGATATATAGCCTTCTCAACCTCCCTCTTCCCGCACAGGTTTTCTCCCAAACACCTTCTGCTGTATAATAGTCTCCTCCAACAACCCATCCATATAAATTTGGACCAGGGGAATTTATATTTGTTCCATCGTTGTTTGTTGCAGTGCGAGGCTTCAAAGGTCTTTCAACAAGTCTATTGAGCCATTAAAACTGATCCAATCACTATTGGATATTTGCACTGCCGCCAAAAACTTGAACCCTTCCCCAAACTTGACACAAAAACATGAGCATAAACCGTTATTAAATTATAACAGGGTATCGACACCACCGTCTTGGTCCCTCAGCCTTACCAGTTTGAACCTAACAATCTTAACTATAAAATGCCATATCTTGTTTGAAGGATTAATGCCTAATAGGTAAAAAACAAACATTCATAAAATTATTGTAGTGGATGTTTGTTTTCATGATAGGTTGATCAGTAATACATACCTCCCACATATGAAGTGGTTCGATCTGCAAGCAGCTTATTCCTCTGAACCCATCTTTACTTTAGCTTTTAATGCTGACCGGGCAAAAGTGGATCCAGTTTCATTTTCTTTTGTCTGCAAATAAGAGAAATACATTTGATGTCAAACAAGAGAAGAACAAAAAGAAAACAAAAAGAACATTACAAAAGGGTAACACAAAATTGAGTGAATCAACAGATGACCAATATGATGCAACAGATTACCCATCTGTTCAACCGATGAGGCATCGTTGCAATAGATGGATGACATGTTGCAACAAATGGGTCATCTGTTGGAATAAATCAAACCAGCCTTGCTACTGGTTTGATTTCTTTAAACAATTGCTCTGTCTGTTCCAACAGCTGATTCATCAGTTGCAACAGTTGAGGAAACTATTGCAACACCATCAACAATAACATCAACAATAAATAAACAACACCATATATTCTAACACCATCCACAACACAAACGTTACATATTCCAACACGGCCACCACCCCCAACAACAGCACCACCAAAGTACCAAACAAAAGACATAAAAAAACTATACTGACAATAAGGCTTTTAAAGTTCTCCCAACAGATGACTTTTTTTTGCATATTTTAATAAAAACAACGATTCGTTCATTCAAGACTTAAAAGTCACCTTACCTTCAATTTTCTCAATAAATAGAAAACTGGTAATGGGTAAATCATTAATAGCAATAGATATAAATATCTAATTTAAATGACATACAAAAAAAAATGAGATGGAAGGAGCAATAGTGAACCGTACCTACAATGTAAAAAAAGCAAAGGGATCAGACCATCCAGTTCAGTCGAGAAAAAATATTGATTGATTGAGATTCAAAAGGATCCTCATCTGAAAGAAGAGAGAAAAGAGAGGAAAAAAGAAAACAAAGAGAAATAAGAATTGAGAATAAAGTAGAGTGATGAGCTGAGTTTTACTTTATGGCTGAAGGAGACGGTGCTATTGAAAAGACCAGATAAGACTACTCACTTAGGAGATTTTTGAGTTATCCAATTAGTACCGAGTAATAATTTTTACCGCCTTAGTATTTTAACTTTTTTATCTCGAATAGGAAATACCTAAATTGCTTTAAAAAAAGGATCTTAAAATATTTAAGTGCAACAGATGACAATTTCTGTTTGGAAATTTCCAAAGCTTGGTCATCTATTGCAATAAATGACATAATCTGTTAGATAGTTTGCAACAGATGCGTAGTATGTTGAAATAGATTACCTAATCTATTTGATTTAATCCAACAGAAAATACATCTGTTGTAATAGGTTGAACATTTGCTTATATATAATTTCAATTGAGTTAATATGTTAGACTAATACCTTAATTGAATAATCTAGGACTAGGGGTGAGTTCTCATATGATCAACTGCAACTTCAATTGAGTCTTTTGGAATTGCATGATGACACGGTATTGCATTCCTCCCGACCAGAGTCGTCGATCGATTACTCTGAGCCGAACCAATTCTTACTACCTCATATGTTCAACTAATATCTTAATTGATTAATCTAGGACTAGGGTACTAATACCTTAATTGAATAATCTTGGAATAGGGGTGAGTTCTCATAGGGTCAACTACAACTTCAATTGAGTCTTTTGGCAATTACATGATAAGATGATTTTGCGTTCCTCCCGACTAGAGTCATCGATCGATCACTCTGAGCCGAACCGATTCTTACTGCATCATATGTTTAACTAATATCTTAATTGATTAATCTAGGACTAGGGGTGAGTTCTCATAATGTCAACTACAATAGATGACAACGCCTATTTGATAATTTACAACAGATGAGTAATCTATTGCGACATATGACTTAATCTATTTGATAATTTACAATAGATGGGTAATCTGTCGTAAGAGATAACTTAATCTGTTTGATAGTTTACAACAGATTCATGATATGTTGCAACAAATAACATAATCTGTTTGATAGTTTACAACAGATGCATAATATGTTGCAACAAATTACCTAATCTATTTGATTTAATCCAATTGAAAAGACATCTGTTGTAACAGGTTAAACATTTGTTTATATATAATTTCAATTGAGTTCATATGTTAGACTAATACCTTAATTGAATTTAAGTTCTCATAGGTTCAACTACAACTTCAATTTAGTCTTTTGGCAATTGCATGATGAGACAATATTGTGTTTCTCTCGACCAGAGTCGTCATTTGATCACTCTGAGCCGAACCGATTCTTACTACCTCATATGTTAGATTAATACCTTAATTGATTAATCTAGGAATAGGGTACTAATACCTTAATTGAATAATCTAGGACTAGGGGTAAGTTCTCATATGGTCAACTCCAACTTCAATTGAGTCTTTTGGCAATTGCATGATGAGATGGTATTGCGTTCCTCCCGATCAGAGTCGTTGATCGATCACTCTGAGCTGAACCGATTCTTACTACCTCATATGTTAGACTAATATCTTAATTAATTAACCTAGGACAGGGTACTAATACCTTAATTGGATAATCTAGGACTAGGGGTGAGTTCTCATTTGGTCAACTATTGATTAATCTAGGACTAGGGGTGAGTTCTCATAGGGCCAGCTACACAACGCCTATTTGATAATTTATAATATATGGGTAATCTGTTGTGACATATGACAATCCATTTGATAATTTACAATAGATGGGTAATTTGTCGCAACAGATGACTTAATCTATTTGATAATTTACAACAGATTTATAATCTGTTGTTACTTAATCTGATTGATAATTTACAACAGATGCAAAATCTGATGCAACATGTTGAACATTTATTTTTATACAATTTCAATTGAGTTCATATGTTAGACTAATAGTACCTAAATTGATTAATCTAAGACCAGGGGTGAGTTCATAGGGTCAACTAGAGTACTCGGTCAACTACTACTTTAATTGTTTTTATACAATTTCAATTGAGTTCATATGTTAGAATAATAGTACCCTTTTGGCAATTTCATGATGAGAGGGTTAAAAATTGCGCATATCTTTTATAATTTTAAAAATAATTAATATCAATTTGGACCAAATTAACATTTTCAAAACTTGTCATTCTTTTTCAAAATACAATCAACCCATACAAAATGTTTCATCATTTCAAATCTTGAGTTCTCGCTCTTTCTCTCTAATTCTCACTCAACAATATAGTACAGACAACAACTACTCAACAAATTTGCTCAACCCTTCACAACAGATCACTTTTCTTCTCATTTTTGATATCACATAGGTGTTATTTTTGACTTCATTCTTGCTTGTATCAGTCATTTTCTTTGTCTTCGTAGGCAACAGAGTTCGAGAAGAGTTCTATATTTGTTATTTGTTTCTAAAAATAAGGGTTTTTAAGTTAATGATGAAAAATAAAACTTTTAGTTGTATTATCTTCAAGAATGAGTTTGCAATTTTGAGTTTTGATGGTAAAATCATAGGAAGAACTCGAGGAAACCCTAGTTTCTGTCGCAGTGTTCCTTTGACTGTCGTGGTATTGTTGGACGGTGTTTGTGGTATTGTTGGTGGTGGTGTTTGTGGTCGCTGTGGTGGCACTGGTGGTGGCATTGGTTAGTGGTGTTTGTGGTGGCTTTTGGTGGTGTCTGTATTCGTGGTTTTTGTGGCATTGGTTAGTGGTGTTTGTGGTGGTGGTTGTTGGTGTGTCGGTATTCGTGGTGTTTGTAATGTATTTTTAAAAATTTATGCATACATCAATTGTAATATAATATTTGCTTTTGTATTATTTGTAGGTAAAACATGTCTCCCAAAAGAAAAGAAAGTGAAAGTGGATTAACGTATGACCACCCAAAAAAAAGGTTACAGTATAGAGGGATTTGGAGGAGCTTCCTGAACAATCTCAGTCAGGGAAAAGTGAAGCTGAGGAGAGATATAAAAACAATGTTGAAGGAGGTGGACAAGGGTCTGTAGATGGTGATGAAGAAAATTAAAGTGAGAAAGAGGAGGAATTAAAGAGTGAGAAAGATAAAGAGGATGATCATCAACATGATGATAATGGATCACCAATGAGGCGTGAATTAATATCGACATCCCAGCATGATCCTATCAAACTTTTAGTATTAACAGATTTCAAGTTGCGATGCTGATAAATGATCCAAAAGCAGAACTAACTGGTCAAATTGTACTTAAATGTCAGATAGGGAAATTTTTTGAACATTTTAGGAAAATTATGAAGAACGAAAACATAGACGAACTTTTTAAGAAGAGCTGCTTTGGATACTTTCTTGAGCTATCTGAGGACCCCTCTGCCCATTTTGGTTTCCCTACGACGATGGTATATGGTCTTCTCAAGCGCATGATTAAGTACGTGGGGGATGATAAAGATTCGGAGGAGGGGGCAAAAAGAAGATGGATGAAATCTGGATCAATTAGTATGGCATGCCTGTTTGTTTTGGCTTGCAAGAGTTTGCCATAGTGATGGGCTTGAGATGCTATCATCCAGAAGAACCACCATCCTGCAAAAGATCCAAGGCAAGAAAACGTAAGGAAAAAATAGATGGGTTGTTTGACATTGCTCGACGTGGCTACAAAGCATCGGATTTGTTGATAGATCTTGAGGATAAAACCATACCAGAGTAGTACATGGAGCAATTTTTCTTAGTTTCATTTGCCCATTCGGTTATATTGTCAAGAGACGTCAACAAGGTCATAGAAGATGATTTGTTGGCGCATGCTGAGGATTTTGATAAATTTAACAATTATTCCAGGGGATATGACAACTTCTACTTAACTGTCCAATATTTTTTGACAAAGTTATCCTCAGGGACGACCACATTATATGGCTTTCCTTAGGCTTTCATGGTAAAATTAATCACTAATTTTACTCATCCATTAATTTATATTGAATATAGTTATTATGACTTTTTTTTGCTTGTTTCCTATTTATATTTTTTAGGCTTGGGCATTTGAAGCCATTTCTCCCCTTCGAAAGTGGGTAATGGATTACTCGAATGAGGTTTATCATCCAAGGATGTTTAGGTGGTGTGCTGCAAAGAGCAACACCAATATTAAGGAGGCTAATCTCTTTAACCCTCCGGATGATGCAGTACGTCTTCTTCAAGTAAAATAATTTTACTCAATGAAAGATATTGAACATATGTTATATCTGGTGCAACATATGTTATATCTGATGCACCAGATGGGACATCTGTTGTGATAGGTTACCCATCCTGTGCTAATCGGTGCAACAGATGGATAATCTGTTGCTATAGACGATTGATATCTTGCATCAGATTACCCAACTGTTGCTTTGGTTCTCTGAACCCGACTCCTAACAAATTAACCATCTACTGCAAATTATGCAACAAATATTTAATCTGATATAACATATTGTTCATTTGTTGTGACATACAGATCATCTATTGCATAACAGATTACCCGTCTTGTGCAACTGTTGTAATAGATTGGTAATCTGTTGCTACAGATGATTGATTTTTGCATCAGATTATACATGTGTTGCTCTGTTTCTCTGAACCTGAATCAAACAAATTTTAACCATATACTGCAAACTATGCAACAGATGTTTTTTTTTAAAAATGTAACCCAACTATGAAAAATTATTATATTATATTATTTAAATAGATCTGTCTTTTTTTTTTATAGATTGTGCATCCATGGATCGTGCCTACTGAGGAGGAGTCGGTGATGACTTCTTATATTACTCTAGGTCATGTTGATACTATAGCAGACCCAACGGTGAAGTTAATAAACAAGGAATTGGCTGGAGTAACAGCCATAAGAAGAGCAGTTAGGCAAGGCCAGCCTAATATTGAGGCTCTTCATGACCAACCTACTAAGGGAGATCCGGGTGCTTCTTCTGGTGGAGTTGTTGGTGTTGGTGGTAGGCATGCTGATGCTGCTACCACTTGTGATGATGAGTATGTTAATGCTCAAGAAAAAATAACTATATTGGAAAACACCCCTTTTCACCCTTACACAGGTCCCTCTTATCCCTCTCCACCCTCGTATTTTCATTGCCAATTCGAAGAGTGTAAGGACAGCCAGGATAAAATCTTTGAAATAGTAGACACTCTCTCTAAAGCTGTTGAGGAATTCAAATTCAAGAGGTGTGTCATACCATCTAAGAAGGTGAGGGAGCCACACACTCCTATAGTGTTGGTTAGGAGAAAGAAAAGAGTAATTAGAGACGTACTCTTCGATTGGAAATAAAAAAAATTGCCATTCCTTCCTCTCCAAAAGCCTTTAAAGTTTAGGGGCCAGTCAAGAAGGTGGACATATATGTGGAACTTGGCACCGAAGAGAAGAGAGATTTGCAAACGGCCAAGAATGCCAAGCCAGGTGCACCAGATTACCCTAGGCCTCCCTCCCCCCCCCAAGACTTCCAGACTATGACTAATATGCATATGCCGTATGAGGACAAGGTAAGTTTACTTTTCCTAACCTAGCCTTCTAATCTACCCCATGAAGAAGGAGCTACGCAACAGATGTAAAATCTGTTGCAACAGCTAGGTATACTGGTGCAACTGGTAGTGGTTTTGTTGCAACTTATTATCCATCTGTTGCATAAGTTGTGTTGGATTACTGATTCAGAGAATCCTATGCAACATATGGACCATTCGCTACATCTTTACAATTACTAACCTATTTAAAAATTGACTTCTTATATCACAGCATGTTGACAAAATTCTCTGCCTCATGAGGAAAATACAATTAAGTACCGGGAAGCTTATGACGCTACCGATAGGATAATGGATCTCGACTTATGCAAGGATCAAGGATAAGTACGATCAACTCAATGGGGAGGCATCACGTGGGACTTGATTTCGTAGTTTCTACGTTGGACTTGGATGAAGAAGAAATGATAAAATATGTTAGAGAAGAGAGGCCAAATCCATATAATAAGAGATGGACCAAGGCAAAGAGAATTCTTGTAGTCATTAGAGTGAACGGCATGCATTATCGGGATGTTGAGATACTAATCGAGGAGGGAAAGATCAACGTTTATAACTGCAACGAACCTCTCATCGATAATTTTGATCTTTTTCTCCTCGTGGAGCTACTGATGGACCTGTTGTCCATCTTGTTGAGGGAGAGTAAATCGATGAATCATTTTCCAAAGGAAGTGTTGATAAAGAAATTATGAAATTTTAAAGGTCGAAACAAGGGAATGATCCTTCCAAAAGATGATGCCGGTTACGCGAGCGGTTCGCACGCTCTTGCACACATCGAATGTTTGCTGACCGACATAGAAATAGCTGAGCCAATGAATTTTCTGTGCGACAACGCTGTGGAAAACCTGCAAGAGGTCTAGGCTTATGTGGTACTAACAAGATTCTTAGAGCCTGTGTATATAGAAGAGCCTGTAATATAGAAAATTTTAATTTCAAGTCACCCTTCACTTTATTACATGTACATGTAGTGACAATATTTTTTTTGATGAAAGTTAAATTTTTTATAATGCAATAGATTGTCAATCTATTGTAAAATATATTGAATCTGTTCTGGCTGATAGTTTATCTGTTGAAATAGGTTGGTCATCTATTGCATTATGCTGATGTTATTTTTATTAAATCTAAGTCTAATCTGTTGCAACACTGGGAAGACCTGTCTGATAATTTCCAATAGATGACCTAAATTTTGCAACATATGACTAAATCTTTTTGATATTTTCCAACAGTTACGCTTGAATATCCATGTGCTCGACAATACCAAACCAGTAGCAAATACACACACCACTATGAAAATTTCAGCAACTAGGCTTGAATATCCATGTGACCAACAACACCAAACCAGTAGCAATAGCGGCAATAATGTAGTATCTTCTTGCTCGATTTTGTTTCTCTTCAGAAGCCTTGACTTTGTTCAACAAACCCCAGATTACACAATTTACTTGTGAAGGGCATTCTTCATACCAATCAAAGTAATCACATCCACCCAGGTTCTATAAAAATAAGAATACAATTACAAAATAATTATAAGTCAATAATTAATCAAATAATTAAATAAAACAATATTACCTTTGAAATCTTACAAGTAAAAAACCTACGACCTGAATTTTGTTGAGTCCAAGAAGTCTTTAACAGAGCTTCATGACCACATTTACAATATCGAAAATCTTTATCACAAAAAATAGTGAAAGATGTGCTCGATATTGTCAAGCTCAGTTGAAAAAATGAAAAAAAGATGAAGAAAAGAAAGACCAAATGCAAATAATTTGAAGAATTTGGATAGATAAAAGAAGATAACGATGAAGAAGAAGATTTAGAAATTTAGGATTAAATTTTAGGAGGAAGATGAATATATAAAACAATGGGTTGGGGGTTGGGGGTGGGGGTGGGGGAATGACCGTTGCGGGCCAAATGACGGCAAGTCAGCAAAAAGTGCCAAACTGACACATTTGATGCCTATTTTATTTTACGTGTTTAAAATGAACACTGTCTACTTGATGCCTATTTTATTTTAGGTGTTTGAACTGAACACCATCGATGGATTTTGCCTTTTTTATTTCAAATCACTTTAACTTTTTTACACGTAGTGGCAAGTTTTTATGTCCAACGAAAGTTGACTTTTTATAATGCAACAGATTCTCCATCCGTTGTAATAGTTATTCTACCTGTTCTGACATATAGTTTATCTGTTGCAATAGGTTGGTTTTCTGTTGCACTATCTCGATGTTTCTATCTAAGTCCATCTGTTTCAACAATGGGAAGACCTGTTTGATAAATTTCAACAGATTACCTACCTGTTGCAACATATGTCTAAATCTGTTTGATTTTTTTCCAATAGATGTGTCGTCTGTTGCAGTAGATACATTATCTGTTGCAATATTTAAATCTAGTATTCCTTTTCAATTAATAAGTTCAAATCTAAGAAATAAATAAAATTCATAGAAAAAATAAAATAAATCAAAGCCTTCAGAAATTAGCTGAAATAAGTCAAAGAATAAATAAAATATAAAAAAATTATTATGGGTACAGATCTCAACAAATACATCAACAATAATTTAAGTATGATGCCAAGGTTTACTTTGACAGACTGAAGCTATAAAGATCTACTCAATATGGACAAGTTGTTCTTCATCCGGTGCTATGGAATCTGGCTTTGCTCGTCGTGGATATTTATTGTCACTTACGTATGATTTCTGTGCTTTTTGTTCTCCTTATTTCCATAAAAAGAGTAGCATATTGTTATTACTATTCAGCAGTAGCTTCTACATCCACCTGAAAAGCCAGAATTGGTCAATGCTAATCACGGAGATACAACAAAATAGAAAAGGATAACTTATCTGTTCTAGTAAATCAAACAGGTCTTCCTCCTATTTTAAATTATCCCAAACAGATTATATTTATGTTGCAATAATGAATCAACTGTTGGGACTAATTTCTACATGAGGAAGACCTGTATGATAATTTCCAACAGATGAACCATCCGTTGCAACATATGAATCATCTGTTGCAGCAGATAGGTCATCTGTTGGTATAAATAAAAGTGGTACGAAGAGTTATTTGATTTGATAAAATAGACGAGATATATGTCACAACAAATACTTTATCTGGTGCAACAAGATAGTCAACTATTGCAACAGATGTATATATCTGTTTGATAATTTTCAGCAGATGTGTCATCTGTTGAAACAAATATGTGTCTGTTTGTTTTGTTAGTTGGAAGACATATATATTCACTTTCTTCAGCTCGTGCTTCTCTCCTTTGGATATTGTACATTGCTCAGTGCAGTACACAGACAAAGGAGTTGCAATTTTGCTTTTTTGGATGCTTGATAATGCCTTAGAAATCACTTTCTTTCTTCTCTTAGCCTAATCTCTAATGGAGCAGATGGAAATAAAATCCTCTTTGATGGAATGAGACCCCTCTTAGATGTCAATTCCTTTATAGAAGCAGTTAATGCATTAATAACATTAATCACTACATCATGTTTCTCCCTACAGTCTTGACATTTGCATGCAGAACATTCGCTGGAAGAGGCAAAATCTGTATAACTAGTATGATCATACTCATAATGGTTTGCTTTAAATACTATAAGAGGAGCATCATTAGCACCAACATCAGCACCACTACCACCACCAACAGCTCCATCACCACTAAGACCATCAACAACAATAAGTCCACCCTCCAAAATTATTTTTCTTGTAATGGCTGTTGCTCCAA
>NC_061113.1:14008317-14038403 GCF_002878395.1 Capsicum annuum | reverse complement strand
TCTTATAGTATTTAAAGCAAACCATTATGAGTATGATCATACTCATAATGGTTTGCTTTAAATACTATAAGAGGAGCATCATTAGCACCAACATCAGCACCACTACCACCACCAACAGCTCCATCACCACTAAGACCATCAACAACAATAAGTCCACCCTCCAAAATTATTTTTCTTGTAATGGCTGTTGCTCCAAACAATTTCATTTTTATTCTGTCGATGACCTTAGGGTCCGATAAAGTTTGCACAGACCGTAAAGTAAGAAAAAATGGCATCTTCAACTCTCGATTGGTCGGAACTAGCGACGGATGTACAATCTAACATAAATCATTACATATATTAGAATGATGATTAGTTCATTCAAAAAAATTATTAATTAAAAGAAAAAATTAATTATAATTATACTTACTGCATCCTTCAGGGTTGAAGAGATCAAGAAATTTTATATTTTTATCAGTTTTGGCCAACAACTATCTCAAGATTCTTGAACAGGAAATTCCTTCCTGGTAGTTCACTTGTTGTCTCAAATAAGGAATGCCTTCAAACGCCCAAGCCTATAAAATAACGCCAATAAATCAAAATCATTATTGATTAAAAAGGTGAATGATATCATAATAAAAAAAAGAAACATTTACCATGAAAGCCCATGGGAAGCCATATAAGTTGACTGTCTTTGGCGTTAACGGAGTCAACAAATATTTGACAGTCATTTTAAATCTTTTATAACCCCAAGGATAGCTGTTAAATGCCTCAAGATCCTCAGAGAGCTTTATTAAACCGAGGTTTATGTTATTGTTAACGTCTCTCGCCCAAAGAATATTATGAACAAACCAAACCAAGCACAATGACTGCTTGTGCTTCTTTGAAAGTCCTTTACCTTTCAACGCTTCTATCAAATTTTTGTTTTTGAAGCTTGGACCAACAATGGACACTAGGTCATCAAGATCACACGACTTGCCTTTGCCTTTTTTGGGTGTGCGGGTGCTTTTTCTGGATTAGAATAGGTATAACTTGAGAAGGAGGATAACATTTTAGTCCAGTAACTATGTCAAACTCCTTCCAACCAAAACAAAAAGGCACGCCACAATAATTTATCCACACCTCATCCATCTTATCTTTGTTTTCATACATAAACCTACGCTTGAGATGTTCATATACCATTTTCATTTGGAAACGAGCATTGTTGTTCTCCGACAAATCAAGATATTTCTCAAAGCAACTGTCTCTGAAATAAACATACAATTTTTATTCTCGAAGTATTTTTCTGAAATCATCAAAAAATTTTCCCATGGCTGACTTAACCATGAAATCACCCGTTAAATCTGTGGAACTATCACACTGCATTCTCACAGGATAACGATCAGTGCTGAAGGCTTTGACCATCTCTTTGGTGGAAGGGCTATTAATATTTGCATCATTTTTTTTGAAACATTCCTCCGCCCCGTGTTCATCATATTCTGCTCCCGATTGAGATAACTCTTGTAAAGCAAACTCATAGAGTGGTGGATGTAGCCTAGCTGCTTCACTTGTTCCTTTACTTGGACTTGATTCGATTTTTGTTCTTTTGGGAACCATATTATCTAAAATTAACAGGAACATAAAAAAATATATTATAGTTGATTAATGCATCATTAAAAAAGGATAACAGTAAATCAAATGAGCAAAACAGTAAAATAACAGTTGCAACAGATCACCGATCTGTTGCACCAGGTAGTATATCTATTGCAGCATATTACCAACCTATTGCAGCGAATGAGTAATCTGTTACAACAATACAAAATATATCACTCATTTTTTAAGACAGATGAATGGTTTGTGCAACAGATCATACATTGTTGTGACATATGAGTGATCCGTTGGAACAGTTAAATAACCTGTTACAATGGATGAGTAATCTGTTGAGACAATACAAAAGAAATCACTCATCTATTGAGAAAAATGAATGGTCTGTGCAGCAGACCACATATGTATTACAACATATGAGTGATCTGTTGGAACAGTTAAATAACCTGTAGCAACAACTGAATAATCTGTTGCGACAATACAAAATATATCACTCATCTATTGAGAAAGATGAATGGTCTGTGCAACAGATCACACATCTATTATGACATCATCTGTTGCAACATATGAGTGATCTGTTGGAACAGTTAAATAAACAGTAGCAACGACTTAGTAATCTGTTGTGACAATACAAAATATATCACTCATTTGTTGAGAAAGATGAGTGGTCTGTGCAACAGATCACATATTTGTTGCAACATATGAGTGATCTGTCCGAATAGTTAACTAACCTGCAATAAAGACTGAGTAATTTGTTGCGACAATACAAAATATATCACTTATCTATTGAGAAAGATGAATGATCTGCGCAATAGGTCACACATTTTTTGCAACACATGAATGATCTGTTGGAACAGTTATCAACGGTCAATATTGTTTAGATTTTTTCCAACATAGGGTCGTCTATCACGGTATATGAATGATCAGTTGGAAAAATCAAGTCTTGGACATTTCCTGTTGGAAGAGTTGATAGGATTTTATCCAATAGGAGATTTATCTGTTGGATCAGATCACTAATCTGATGGTTCTTTCATTGCATCAGATGGTTAATTAGTAGCATCAGATTTTTTATCTGATGCTTAATCTGTTGTAACATATGGTTAATGTGTTGCATAAGATAGTTAATCTGTTGCATCAGATGATTAATTTATTGCATCAAAACTATAATCTGATGGTTCCTCTGGTGCATCAAATGGTTGATCTGTTGCATCATATGACAAATTTGTTGCATCAGATGGTTAATATGTTGCGCCAGATGGATAATCTGTTGGCGAAAATAAAAAATAGTAGCACTATTTTGTTCAACAAAAAACAACAATATCACCATTTTTAACAAGAACAAGAACAAAACAAATTTACCCAAATTGTTGTTTTATTTTTATAAACACAAACAATAAAAATCAAACTTCAAAAAATTACAACAAACAACAAAAAAACATAATTCACTTCAAAAAGAGAAGAGAAGAAATATCACATTTCAAATTAATGCAACAAATATTGAAATTATTAACCAATACTAGAAGAGAAGTTGACTCAAGTTCCTCATTTTCTTCAAAACTAAAAAGGTCATAAGTTTTTACTTGTGCAAGAAGTAAAGGAACGATGAAGAATTCGAAGCTGTTGTGGCCAGAGAGCAAGGATGTCACGTCGTTTGAAGGTTGAAGTCGAAAAGGAACTTGAAGCCCGACTATTTGTAGTCGGATGTTGAAGTCGCCGAGGATTGAAATGAGAAATTTGCAGAACAGTTGGTTGGGAGAGAGTTTAGAGAAGCTGTCGAGAGAGGGATGAGAGACAAGTTGATTTGAATTAAAGAGGGGAACTAGAAGCCCAACTACTTGTCGCTGGAGGTAGAAGTCGCCGAGGGTTGAAGGGAGAAATTTTGCAGAACTGTCGGTTGGGAGAGAGTTGAGAGAAGCTGTCGAGAGAGAGGAGAGAGTCGTTGATTTGTATTTTTGAAAAGATTAGAAAGTTTTGAAAATATTAATCAAGTCCACAATTAACTTAATCAAGTTTCCTAATGATATTTGACCCTTTAAGTTGTTTAATATCACCAATACTTTATTCAACACTTAAAAGACACCTTTCCTTCAATTTTCTCTGAATACTTATGCTTTTTTCCCTCTAATTTTTGGAGTATTTTCTCTGTTTTCCCCCTTCCCTTTCAATGCTTTCACCAGAATTTTTTTTTTTTTTTTTTAATTTGTAAATGATATTCCTACAGAAATCAATATTTACAATGACAAGTAGACAAATGGGAAAAATAATGTTATATAGCGAACTTTTGATATAGTTGTTGACCATTACCTTGAATTCTTGTAAATTATAATATTGCTTCTATCTAAAACATGGCTTTGTATGGACTGCGAATAATTAAAACAACCATTTTATGTTTATTACTATAAATAATGTTTTCTATTATATTGTATAAATAATTTAAATCTAGACTAAGTTTTGGAGACTGATTAATGATTGTTCCCCTTTAAAATCACAATTAAGTATAATAATATCACTTGCAAGTAAGAAAATTAAAGCATATCTAAATATCATAAAGAAGTATGATTCTCTTGGCATAAAATTAATTTTAAAGCAGAATGCATTCTGTGTATTGAATTGCAACAATATAGTAATAATAAGAATTCCTAAGTTTGTCGCGTAAAATATAAATGATCATTGACGAGTTCTGCATTTATTTAAGAAAGACGCATGATCAACTTCGACAGAAAATATAATTATTTTCTAAAGCCTAACGACTTAGAGAGAAAAATTTCATAAAGAAATATGATTCACTTGACATAAAAATAATTTTAAAGTAGAATGCATCATGTGCATTGGATTACAACAATATAGTGATCGATAATTAGAGAATTTTAAATTAATAAGTTTGCTGCGTTACTTTGACATAAAATACAATTTTTTCTAAATCCTGACGACTTAGAGAGAAAATATGATCCTTTTTCTTTTCTAAAGTTTGCTACAACAGACTAGTTAAATATATGCAACAAATTTCGAAAATAAATCATTGAATTATAAATTTTGGTCACAAAGTTGTCACTCACTCACTCACTCATTGAAAAATTATTTTCAACTTACCATTACAAAAAATGAAACATACATAAATGAAAGGGGGAAGGTTATACTTTGAGTAGCCTATAAATTATCTTCACATTTTACAGAATTATAATGCATAGTTGGTGCTTTTTTCTCCCATTTCTTACTTTAGAGAATTTTTTTGTTATTCATACTTCAAATATGCATAATGCAAATTTTTCTCCCCCTTCATTTCAAATGATTCAATGCCTTTTGTGCCATGGAATATTCCGTACTCATTCAGAATTCGTGAATCATGTACAAACTATTCACCCATTAACCGTATTAGATGCCATCCTAAATTCTCATGTGGATGCATCTGGTATACTTTTGCAAAATTCGAGTGCGCAGAGAAATGATAGGATTGTTGTCCCATCAACAACACCTTCGAATCATTACCAGCCGATAAGAAGGGCTAGAACACCACCAATCGATAGGCAACACATGGCTAGACAAAATAGAGTTGTTACGATAAGTAGAGGCTCAACTCCACCAACCAATACGCAACAAATGGCAAGAAATATTGAAATTGAAGGTTCAAATTCAACATTTGCGGATTCAAATGAGCTTGATGATTTCACAAAACCATTGATAAATCAATTGGATGTTCCTATTTCATCAAATGCAGATGACTTAGTTAACATAGTTGAAGAACAAAATGATTTGGATTTGACCTTGAAGCTTTAATTAGATTTAAAATTTTGTTGAACTTTTTTATAAGGGGGTGTCTAAAAACGTGCCAGGTCTGGAGTCTTATTTTTTTTTTTTTTTTAAAGTTTCTACTTTTTATATGTTTGTCTTGTAGTGGGGTATCTAAAAGGGTGAGTCTGTTATTTTATTTTATTTTCGATCAGATATGATGAGTATCTAATATTGTGTCATGGTTGGAATATGTTGTTTTATTTATTAAAAGATTGCCTTAATTCAAATCTTTCAAATTCATTTATCTGCGTGCAAATTTTCGATTTCCTTGTCACCATAGTAAAAAACCACAAAATTGTCATTGTTCGAATACAGTGAATTCCACATACTATTACTGAGATGAAATGTCAAATTTCGATCATCAAATTATATATGACACGTCACTTGACACTCGACACGTAAACACTTTTCCATCTTGTAATGTGCAATTGTAGTTTTTCCTCTTACCATTTACATAATTGTGGAAGAAACTGGTGTTTCTGTCACCTTCGATATACCAAGATAATCGTGCTTTCTGTTTCCAATATTCTTCCTCCATATATATTTAGATACTTCTTCACCTGTGATTGAGCCTTTGGAGCACCCATCTTATTAATAATACTAGGATCCGCCTAAAAGATTTGTTCTTAAGGTGTCTCCTGTATTTGTGTATTGTTCTTCTCCTGTGGTTCTTTGTTTGTTGTCTCCCCTTGGATCGTTTTTTTATTAATGACCTTGTCAATAGATGCTTTAACCCATGCTTTAGCGCACTTTCTTCTGAAAATAACCTCGCTACCTAATAAGGTAGAGGTAAGGTCTACGTACACTCTATTTCCCCAGATGCCACTTGTGGGGCTATATTGGATATGTTTTCATTGTTACGGTTCAAGCAGTGGCCGTATTTCCACTAACCAAAGAGTACAACCTGGATTTTAGTCCAAGTCGTCATCTTTTACCCGCGCTACTACAACAAGAGGGGGTAGAGATGATGCTCTTAGGAGCTTTGAGCTGCTAACTATTGGCACTGGAAGAAGGAAATGAGGCTATACGATGTCTAATATCTGCCCCCCTCTCAAGGTACCAAAACTTATACTGCTGATGTCAAGTACTATTTTTCCTCAGCTAATATGGATTTATCATTACTGTGCTTTTCTAATAGTTGAACAGCAGGTTGAGCAGCTGTCTTAAGCACTTCCCAACAAGCATGCACTGATTCTTGCAATTTAACAAATTTGCTAAACTTTCAAGAGACTGGGGGGTGTTTCTGTTTTGTATATTTGGGAATGCCTCTCTAACGTGTGATGCTGTAGACGGGCATCTGTCTCGAAAATTAAGATATTTCACATCTAGCCATAGCTCCCCTCTTTTTTTTTGTGTTTTCAATGGCTGCTGTGCTTGCAAATGGGGAGGATGTTTAGTTGAATTGCAGTGTAGTTCTGATTAATTAAGGGGCTACCACTGTACTTTCTCTTAGTTATGTGGTTCTTGTGCCTAGCAAGATTTTCGTATACTTATGTAATGTACCTTAAATTTCTGCTCTCAATCTTTCTTCCTATATGATTTGTTACTATGAACTTATGTTGGTTTATTACATGTTGTTTCCTTTGCTTTTTATACGGTATTATGTATTGCTCTACTATTCTGTTGATTATGTTCAGCATGACTGCTTCACCATTGTATTTTCCTGTCCATACATGGTGTTTTTAAGGTAGCAAGATAAGAGTAAGGTTGTCTACTCGGTATGTTGTTGAACTTGTCATCACTTAATGAACCTAATTTGATCTACCTTAAATTTTCGCCCTCCAAGAGAGTATCCGACTTGTTATTCCCGATAACTTTCGCATATGTGATTATTGTTGAGATGAATTTGAGTTTATAATTTTGAATTTTGGCCTATTTGGTTCTATGAGATTAACAAGAGATCATTTTATGGAGCAGCCGGATCACTATGTGTAACACCCCGCATTTTCGAACTAGAAATCAAACCGTTGTTCCTACGTATGCAAACTCTAATACCATGATTCATATTTTAATTCACGTGTCATGATCTTTATTCTAGTGTGGGAAGTTCTTTCGAAGTGAAAAATGTTCATAGAAACCACCTAGAGCAATGATAACGGAAAGACCACGGAAGGCACAAGAACTAAACAAAATAGTCCACAAATTGAGAGCAACCCATGGACCCCTTTGAGTGCTAGTTTCGGCCAACAACAACAACACAAGTATCACGAGTTTCAAGGTGTTTTAACACCAAAACAGCAACAATACAACAAGAACAAGATGAACACAATGAACACAAGATTCGGATTCAACAAGAACAAACGATTACAAGATACAAACACTAACACAATTGCAAGAAAGGTAAAGATAGATAGTGAGACGTAGATTATTACAAAGATTAGGAACTAAGGAGTATATTAAACTCAAAAACTCCTAATGAATGTAACAACAACATCACACTCTTACGGTGACGTCCAAGGGAATCAACTCACCTCAAGATCCACCATTTCCAAGCAAAGAGCAATATTGGCTTTTCCAAGACCTAAACTACAGTGGCTAATCCAAGCCCTAACTAAGAACTACACTAAGGTGGTCTACTCTCAAGAGAGAGGATTTTCAAAGTCTCATATTTTCATCATTCAAAAACTAATAAGAGAAGACATAAAATGTCCTATTTATAGTATATCACAAAAGGAGTCAAAATGACTACACTACCCTTAATGATAGGGGCGACTATGGAGTGCATTTTGGGCAAAGTGAAGTGACCAAAATGTCCTCAATGAAGATGACTCCAAAACCATGAGCCATTAAGTGTCCAAAGCCGTGAGTCCTCAAGTTTTCAATGCTCCAAGCAATCTTTCACTCACGGCCTTGATGTATGGTATGCTCAATGGTAGTCTAAAGACGGGTCCTCCATGCATGCTCTCGTATCCTCGAGGTGACCAAGTCTTGAGCCTCTATGTGTTGACCTCCAAAGATGTCATCAAAAGATAAGATGGCCATTTGTCCCATATCACCTTCCCTTCTTGAAAAGAATTGGACCTCGAATCCAAACCTTGCAAAACCGAAGAGAGAAAAAACAAATACAAACTCCACATGGCATCAGGGTTAGGGCTAGCACTACAAATCATCTCAACATGCCAAGGTTGCACATATCTGCAATATAACCAAGGATCTATTGAATGAAATATTAAAAACTCAATGAAAGATGTACGAAGGATTTGGTTATGGGATTCACCAAGAGTGACACTTTGCTTGTCATGTAGACCAAGCAACAAGTTGGGTGCACCAACATCACCATTTCCATATTTGGCACCGGGGTCAAATAGGAAGAGTGGCCATAGACACAGGTCTAAACAACACACCCCTTTCCTGTTGTCTCCACACAAACTAAATGACATACTCTCTACAATAGCATACATATCATTTAAAGCAAGTAGAGAGTAGAGAAAAGTATCACTCAAGTCGACTTCTACTAAGGTTCCCTCATGTGTGTACTCACTACTAGTTTCCCAATCATCACCATTAGTACTCTCAACAATAAAGTCACACAAAGTAGAAGAAGGAGTAACTTCCAAGACTACACATTCCTTACCCTTAAGAGTACTCTCATCTTCCGAGAAGAGATTTCCATCTTTAGAAGGAATGTTGTCACACCATAGTGTGTTAACATATAGGCTATAGCCTCCAAGGTATGCTATACCATCTTTTTCACCACTAGGATCATTAGGAGCGCTTTTATCATTTTCAAACAACACATTATACCTAAAGAGTGCAAGATCCAACCCACAGGTAGATTTGGAACAAGCAAGTTCCTCACTCTCTTAGAGATCAATATCAAGTTTCAAAGTTGTTTCAAGTACAAGATTGTCCCAAGAATAGCTCTCGCGTTCACTCCCCTTTTGTTGATCAACTTTTTCAAATATTTCACTCACTTGAGTTCGATTAATAACATCACACACATACTCAAGTGGGGGACAATTTTTATAAATAGGTTGATCAACACCAATTACACAAGACGATGTACTTCCGGTCAATATATAGGCTTCAACACTAGGTGGACATAAAATGATCTTACAAGAAGAGTCAATTTGGTCATCAATAGGATCAACTAGTTTATCCACACTCACAACATATACATCATCAACAAAAGGCAAAGAATCATTAGACTCACAAGTAAGTAAGCTACTACTCACACTCAATGGGCTACTAGCCACACAATTATAATTCACATGCACATAAGCATAAGAGTTATCTATTTTACCTTGAAGTTCTTGAGTCAACTCTCCTTTGCCGTGTTGTGAAGGTCCTCCACAATCTTGGGCAGCAACTTCACTACGATATTTCTCTCCTTTACTCTCCATGTTGGTACCTATACAAATGCCCTTAGAAATAGAAAGACAAACAATGCTAGATCGGTTTGGTGGTAATCCCCTCACTTCGCTCAACACAACCTCTCTTTTTTTCCACTGTCTGGATTACCACCTTGCACACCCTTACTTCTCTCAATCTTTTGTCGCTCATAAGCATTCGAATTGGAGAGCAACATGTATGTCACGAGGTGATTTCCCCACCGGTCTCTTACAACATTAGGTAAATTTTGTATATTTGGAACTCTATGTAGTGCAAACCAATCGGCACCTAAGTATACACGGCCGTATGTGAATGGAAGAATATTGCACCACACCTCCTCATGGTATTCAAATTGGGAGGAGACAACTTTGACCCTCTTGGTAACCTTAAACCTGTCAAAGAAGTATGAAACAAGTAAAAGCTCACGAAACAACCCTAAGTAGTCAACCATGGATGGAACGATGTAGTTTCTATAGTACCTATAATTTAACACAACGAGGCAGCCAGGTATCCCACAAATGGTCACCTTTACGGAGTGTAAACTCCTTCTCGGATTAACATTGTAAATCACATGAGTACTCATCAGTTTTAGAGATGCATACCCTCTTATTCTCGTTGGCAACCTCCACTAGAGCTAGTATAACCATTCATAGTATATCGACCTTGATAAGAAGTACTACAAGGTGGAGAATATGAATCTTCACACTTTTTACTTGTACTCTCATCGTAGCTCTGATAAGCTTTGAGAACGAAAGGGTTATACCAAATACCAAATCTAGGTTTGGAGTAACAAGTTTAAGACTTCTCACATGACCTAACGTCATCATAATATCCATCACGAGGTCCCACATCATCTCCGAAGTCATTATAAGCAGTAGGCACTTCATTCACTTCATTTTCTCCCTCAAAACCGTAACACTCAAATCTTTCCAAGTTTTGATCATGGCTATTTTCATAGCCTCCATAATCTCCCTCAACTTCGTAGCCACAAAGCCCTTCACTACAATCATAGTCTCCCATGTTGTAGTCACAATAATCCCCGTCTATCAAAGACATGTTCCCCTTATATCACCTTTGTACCTATACGATGAACAAACAAGATTAGTAGTAAAATTTCCTCACCAACACTCGTATACACCCCCTTTGTGATTCTCACAATTGGAGCGACGAATATTGAAAGTTGCTTATACTCCGGTAGTCAATAGAATGTCAATTCTACTTGACGGGTGGAATAAATTCTTGTTTGATCGACTCAAGACACACAACACAAAAAAAAATTTACAACTTGAAACAAAGAAGTTACTACGAGTTAAAAATGAGAAAAGCACAAAAATAACGCTAACATGAAGAACGTACTCAAAAACTAATTTATAACTTAGTAGGTATTTACTAGTTGCCAATTAGTATAAGAGTCAACAAAGTTGAAATCAATGGAACAAAGAAAAGAAACTAGGAATTCCAATTCTTGAGCTTATGATGACGTGACACTCGACTATTGGTGGTTGGAATGTTGTTGAAGTTGAAAAATTTTTGGTTTCAAAAGTTTAGTTGTTTACTTTCACATTTGGAGGAAGAAGTTTAGGCTAAGGTATATGAAAACAAGGTCTTAGACTCCCTTTTCAAGATTCAAGGTCTTAATAATAGCTCTCGGGTTCACTCTTCTTTTGTTGACCAACTTTTTTAAATACTTCCCTCGCTTGAGTTTGATTAATAGAACCACACACATACACAAGGTGGACAATTTTCACAAATAGGTTGATCAACACCAATTACACAAGATGATGTACTTTCGTTCAACATATAGGCTTCAACACTAGGTGGACATAAATTGATCTTACAAGAAGAGTCAATTTAGTCATCAATAGGATCAACTAGTGTATCCACACTCACAACATGTACATACATCATCAACAAAAGTCAAAGAATCATTAGAATCACAAGCAAGTAAGCTGCTACTCACACTCAATGGGCTACTAGCCACACAATTATCATTCACATGCACAAAAGTGTAAGAGTTAGCTATTTTACCTTGAAGTTCTTTAGTCAACTCTCCTTTTCCGTGTTGTGAAGGTCCTCCATAAGCTTGGGCAACAACTTCACTTTGGCATTGATCTCCTTTACTTGTATGTCAACACCTACACAAATGTCCTTAGAAATAGAAGGACAAATAATGTTAGCTCAGTTTGGTAGTAATCCCCTCACTTCGCTCCACACAACCTCTCCTTTTCCACTCTCGGATTACCACCTTGCACACCCTTACTTCTATCAATCTTTTGTCTCTCATAAGAATTTGGATTGGAGTAAGTATTCACTTATCTTTGCGGCTTGGGCAACATGTATGTCACGAGGTGATTTCCCCACCGGTCTCTTACAATATTAGGCTAATTTTGCATATTTGGAACTCTATGTTGTGCAAACCAATCAGCACCAAAGCATACATGGCCGTATGTCAATGGAAGAATATCACACCACACTTCCTCATGGTATCCAAATAGGTAAAAGACAACTTTGACCCTCTCGGTAACCTTAAACCTGTCCAAGAAGTATGGAAAAAGTAAAGGCTTGCGAAACAACTCCAAGTAGTCAACCATGGATGGAACGATTTAGTTTCTATAGTACCTATCATTTAACACAGAGAGGTAGCCCAGTATTCCACAAATGGTCACCTTTCCAGAATGTACACTCTTTCTCGGATCAACATTGTAAAGCACATGAGTACCCTTCAGTTTTGGAGTTGCATACACTCTTTTTCTCGTTGGACAACCTCCACTGGAGCTAGTATAACCATTCACACTATATAGACCTTGATAAGAAGTACTACAAGGTGGAGAATATGAATCTTCACACTCCTCACTTGTACTCTCATCATATCTCTCATAAGTTTTGTGAAAGAAAGGGTTATACATAACACCAAATCTAGGTTCAGAGTGAGAAGTGTAAGACTCATCACATGCCCCAACGTTATCATAAGATCCATCACGAGGTCCTACATCATCTCCAAAGTCACCATAAGTACTAGGTACTTCATTCATTTCATTTTCTCCCTCAAAACCGTAACTCTCAAATCTTCACAAGTTTTGATCATGACTATTTTCAGAGCCTCCGTAATCATCCTCAACTTCGTAGCCATAAAACCCTTCACTACAATCATAGTCTCCCATGTTGTAGTCATAATAATCCCCGGCTATCGAAGACATGTTCCCCTTACATCACCTTTGTACCTACACAATGAGCAAACCAGATTAGTAGTAAAAGCTCTTCACCAACACTCGTATACATCCACCTTTGTGATTCTCACAATTGGAGCGGTGAATATTGAAAGTTGATTATACTCCGTTAGTCAATAGGATGTCAATTCTACTTGGCGGCCGGAATGGATAATTGTTTGATAAAAAAAATTACTTATAAACTTGAAGCAAAGAAGTTGCTATGAGTTAAAAACGAGAAAAGCACAAAAATAACGCTAACACAAAGAACGTACTCAAAAACTAATTTACAACTTAGTAGGTATTTACTAGTTGCGAATTAATATAAGAGTCAACAAAGTTGAAACCAATGGAACAAAGAAAAGAAACTAGGAATTCCAATTCTTGAACTTATGATGATGTGGCTATCGACTATTGGTCGTTCAAATGTTGTTGAAGGTTAAAAATGTTTGGTTTCAAGAATTTAGTTGTTTACTTTCACATTTGGAGGAAGAAGTTTAGGTTAAGGTATTGTCAAACAAGGTCTTAGACTCCCTTTTCAAGATTCAAAAAGTCTTTTGTAACACCCAAACTTAGGAAGGAGTCCCACATCAACAAAACACAAGAGGGATGCTGGGTATATTAGTAAGAAAGCCTTACTCCCTAGTGCTGCATTTTCAAGCCGTGCAGGTCTGTACCCAGAGCGAACAATATCACTAGTGGGTTGGGGAGTAACAGGGGTCTCTCGGGCCTTCATGGTTTGGGATTTCCATCACGGCAATGGCCTTGGGTCGGGTCGTGACATCTTTCATCTACTTGCACTAATTTGGCAATACAACCTTTTTGGTTGTCTTGTCCCCTTTCCCCTTTTGGACAACCTAGAAAAGTGGTCTTACTCTTTTGTAGTAACTAGACTTTAGGGATGTCTTTTGTCCCTTTAACACTTTGGTGATATCTTGAGGATATTTTCAAGACAAACAAAAGTATCACTCTTCTTTTCTTGTTTCAAGATCAAACAACCCTTTGAAACTACTTCTTCAACACAACAAGATGAACTACAAGAACAACAACAACAAGCCATCCAACAATTACCACCACACAACTTGAAACTTAGCTCAAGAACTTGGATTAATCCTCAAGGAGTGTTAGAGAGAAAGAAAACCAACAGAAGAAACAACTAAGACAATAAAAACACACACAAATCTTGGCCAAAACAACAACAACACCACAATTTTGGCCAAGACACAAAAATGGACAGATTTGCATCTTTTTGATTTTTCAGTTTTCTAAAACCTTTTTTTATTTATTTTAAAGTTTACGAGCCCAAGATTGATATTTTCGGAATAAGATCAATCCATTCTTTGATACCAAATGATAACAGAAAGACCACGGAAGGCACAAGAACTACATAACACACTCCATAAATTAAGAGCAACCCGAGGACCCCTTTGAGTGCTAGTTTCGGCCAACAACATCAACACAAGTATCACGAGTTTACAAGGTGTTTTAATACCAAAATAGCAACAATACAACAAGAACAAACTTAACGTAATGAACACAAGATCCGGATTCAACAATAACAAACGATTACAAGATACAAACACTAACACAATTGCAAGAAAGGTAAAGATAGATAGTGAGACATAGATTATTACAAAGATTAGGAACTAAGGAGTATATTTAAGTTAGAAATCCCTAATGAATGTAACAAAAACACCACACTCTTATGGGGGAATCAACTCACCTCAATATCCACCGTTTCCAAGCAAAGAGCAATAATGGCTTTTCCAAGACCTAAACTACAATGGCTAATCCAAGCCCTAACTAAGAACTACACTAAGGTGGTCTACTCTCAAGAGAGATAATTTTCAATGTCTCATATTTTTATCATTCAAAAACTAATAAGAGAAGACTTAAAATGTCCTATTTATAGTATATTAAAAAAGGAGACAAAATGACAACACTACCCGTAATGAGAAGACATGCTATGGAGTGAATTTTGGGCAAACTGAATTGACAAAAATGTCCTAAATGAAAATGAATCCAAAACCGTGAGCCGTTAAGTGTCCAAAGATGTGAGTCCTCAAGTCTTCAATGCTCCAAGCAATCTTCCACTCATGGCCTTGATGTATGGTATGCTCAATGAGGCTCAAGACGGGTCCTTCATGCATGTTATCGTATCCTCGAGGTGACCAAGTCTTGAGCCTCTATGTTATGGCCTCCAAAGATGTCATAAAAAGATAAGATGGCCATTTGTCCCATATCATCCTCCCTTTCTTGAAAAAAATTGGACCTCGAATCCAAACCTTGCAAAATCATAGAGAGGACAAAAAAATTCAAACTCCTCATGGCATAAGGGTTAGGGTTAGCACAACAAATCATCTCAACATTCCAAGGTTGCATATATCTGCAATATAACCAAGGATCCTTTGAATGAAATATTAAAAGCTAAATGAAAGATGTACGAAGGATTTGGTTATGGAATTCACCAAGAGTGACACTTTACTTGTCATATAGACCAAGCAATAAGTTGGATGCACCAACATCACCATTTCCATATTTGGCATCGGGGTCAAACGGGAAAGGTGGCCATAGACACGGGTCAAAAAAACACTCTTCTTTCCCGTGGTCTCCATACAAACTAAATGACATACTCTCTACAATAACATACATATTATATAAAACAAATAGAGAGTAGGGAAAAGTATCACTCAAGTCGACTTCTACTAAGGTTCCCTCATATGTGTACTCACTACTAGTTTCCCAATCATCACCATTAGTATTCTCAACAATAAAGACACACAAAGTAGAAAAAGGAGTAACTTCCAAGACTACACATTCCTTACCCTTAAGAGTACTTTCATTTTCTGAGAAGAGATTTCCATCTTTAGGAGGAATGTTGTCACACCATAGTGGGTTAACATATAGGCTATAGCCTCCAAGGTAAGCCATACCATCTTTATCACCACTAGTCTCTTTAGGAGTGCTTATATCATTTTTAAACAGGACATTATACCTAAAGAGGGAATGATCCACCCACAGGTAGATTTGGAACAAGCAAGTTCCTCACTCTCTAAGAGATCAATATCAAGTTTCAAAGCGGTTTCAAGCACAAGATTGTCCCAAGAATAGCTCTCGGATTCACTCCCCTTTTGTTGACCAATTTTTTCAAATACTTCACTCACTTGAGTTAGATTAATAACATTGGACAATATTCACAAATATGTTTATCAACACCAATTACACAAGACGATGTACTTTTGCTCAACATATAATTTTTAACACTAGGTGGACATAAATTGATCTTACAAGAAGAGTCAATTTGGTCATCAATTGGATCAACTAGTGTATCCACACTCACTACATGTACATCATCAACAAAAGGCAAAGAATCATTAGACTCACAAGTAAGTAAGCTAGTACTTACACTCAATGGGATAATAGCCACACAATTATCATTCACATGCACAAAAGCGTAAGATTTAGCTATTTTACTTTAAATTTCTTAAGTCGACTCTCCTTTGCCGTGTTGTAAAGGTCCTCCACAAGCTTGGCAAATTCACTTCAGCATTGCTCTCCTTCACTTTCCATGTCAGCACCTACTAAAATGTCCTTAGAAATAGTAGGACAAACAATGTTAGCTCGGTTTGGTGGCAATCCCCTCACTTCGCTTTACTCAACCTCTCCTTTTTCCACTCTCAAATTACCACCTTGCACACCCTTACTCCTATCAATCTTTTGTCTCTCATAAGCATTTAAATTAGAGTATGTACTCAATTCTTTTTGTGGCTCGAGCAACATGTATGTCATGAGGTGATTTCCCCACTGATGTCTTTCAACATTAGGCCAATTTTGCACATTTGGAACTCTATGTTATGCAAACTAGTCCGCACCTAAGTATATTTGATCGTATGTCAATGTAAGAATATCACACCTCACCTCCTCATGGTATTCAAATTTGGAGAAGACAACTTTGACCCTCTCGGTAACCTTAAACTTGTCGAAGAAGTATGAAACAAGTAAAGTCTCAAGAAACAACCCCAAGTACTCAACTATGGATGGAACAATGTAATTTCTATAATAACTATCATTTAACAAAATGAGGCAGCCGGGTATTCCACAAATGGTCACCTTTCCAGAGTGTACACTCCTTCTCAGATCAACATAGTAAAGCACACGAGTACCCCTCGGTTTTGGAGATGCATACCCTCTTCTTCTCATTGGAAAACCTCCACTAGAGCAAGTATAACCATTCATACTATATCGGCCTTGATAAGAAGTACTACATGGTGGAGAATATGAATCTTCACACTCCTCACTTGTACTCTCATCATAGTTATCATAATCCTTGCAAATGAAAGGGTTATACCTAACACCAAATCTAGGTTTGGAGTGAGAAGTGTAAGACTCCTCACATGCCCTAACATTATTATAAGATCCATCACGAAGTCCTAAATAATATCCAATGTCACCTTAAGCACTAGGCACTTTATTTACCTTATCTTCTCCTCAAAACTGTAACTCTTAAATCTTCCCAAGTTTTGATCATGGCTATTTTCATAGCCTCCGTAATCTCCCTCAACTTCATAGCCATAAAATCCCTCACTACAATCAGAGTCTCCCATGTTGTAGTCACAATAATCCCCGGCTATCGAGGACATGTTCCCGTTATATCACCTTTGTACCTACACAATGAACAAACAAGATTATTAGTAAAAGATCCTCACCAACACTCGTATTAACCCACCTTTGTGATTCTCACAATTGGAGCGACGAATATTGAAAGTTGCTTATACTCCGGTAGTCAATAGGATGTCAATTCTATTTGGCGGCCAGAATGGATTCTTGTTTGATCGACGCAAGACACACAACACAAAAAAAACAAAATTTACTTACAAACTTGAAACAAAGAAATTACTACTAGTTAAAAACGAGAAAACACAAAAATAACGCTAACACAAAGAACATACTCAAAAACTAATTTACAACTTAGTAGGTGTTTACTAGTTGCCAATTAGTATAAGAGTCAACAAAGTTGAAATCAATGGAACAAAGAAAAGAAACTAGGAATTCCAATTTTTGAGCTTATGATGATGTGGCACTCGACTATTGGTCATTGGGATATTTTTGAAGTTGAAAATTTTTTGGTTTCAAGAAGTTAGTTGTTTACTTTCACATTTGGAGGAAGAAGTTTAGGCTAAGGTATAGGCAAACAAGGTCTTAGACTCCCTTTTCAAGATTAAAAAAGTCTTTCATTTACTTGCACTAATTTGGAAAGACAATCTTTTTGGATGTCTTGTCCCCTTTCCACTTTTGGACAACCTAGAAAAGTGGTCTTACTCTTTTATAGTAACTAGACTTTTGGGATGTGTTTTGTTCCTTTACCACTTTTGTGATATCTTGAGGATATTTCCATGACAAACAAAAGTCTCACTCTTTTTTTCTTATTTCAAGATCAAACAACCCTTTGAAACTAATTCTTCAACAAAACAGGATGAACTCCAAGAACAATAACAACAAGCCATCCAACAATTACCACCACACAACATGAAATTATAATACCTCACATTTTTGGGCTAGACTTTGAACCGTCGTTCCTACGTGTATAAGTTATAACCTAAATAACTCTCATGTGAATATAAGTTTTATGATCTTTACCCTCATATTTGATTTGCTTTTGAGGTTAAAAGTGTTCATAGAAGTCACTCAGAGCCTAGTGGGGCTAAGATCCCTTGATTCATTCAACATTTGATATTCATTCTATAAGGGTCTATTTTAAACATGTATAACTTTTTATATACATAAAATTTTTCATCTCAAGACCCACCCTATTGTATATAATCGAATTATCTTTCCAAAGATACCAGTTTTTCCAAAATCCGATACCCGAGCAAAAAGTTACAACTATTTTTGTGAAGAGGCAGTAAGCCGAGGCGATAAACCCGTGGAGCGTGCTCCATCACCCCCAGCTATTTCCCAGGTTCTGTTGTTGTGTTTTTAAGGGCAAAAGGGTCCTTTCCTTCACCCTAACTCGTCCATAACAGATAACTAAAGCCCCAAAAACATTATTTACATCATTATTCATCCTTTTTCGTCCAAAGAATGCCCTAGCCTCCTCAAGAACACCAAGAAATTCCACTAAATTTTCTTCAAGATAGTCAAGAATTCAAAGTTTCCAATCCAAGAAACATAAAATTCAAGTCATGCTCTTCAAGAAAGAAACCAAGAATTAAGCATCACAATTCAAGAATCTCAAGAAAGCATTCAAGATCATCTCCTAGGGTTTCAAAGTCAAATTCTCTACATCCAACCAAGTCTATTAAGGTATATGGGGTTTGAAAAAGGATAAATCTTTCATCCTTGTGCCCAAAGACTTATTTTAATTATAAATTTTCTGAATTATATATTATTTTCCCATGAAATTCAAGTTGGAGTTTATACCCATTGTTGTTGTCTGCAAGCTTGTGATATTTTCAATGATTTAGAAGTTGAATTACATGAGTAAGTTTATATTTTCATGCATATTGCTGAAATTTCCAGATTTTATGATGAATTATAAATGTATATATTATCAAGCATGAATTTTAAGATGTTTTCACATGAGATTGATGCATGGGTTACTACCCTAAGATTGAATATTATTATTTCAAGAAAGATGATGCTTAAAGCATCTTATGAGCAGATTGTTTATAGATTTTTAGTAAAGTTTTGATCTTTTGATCCTTAGTTAGCTATGGAATCCACTTTTTAGATTATTACAGGTTACAAAATTTAGATCAGCTTGATTTATAGATTTTATCAGATAAATACATAATTGATTTTAGATAAACCCTTATGCTAGTTTTAAAGTTGTAATACCCCGATCATTCCTTAAGCGTAAATCTATCTTTTGAGTGGATAAGGGTGGCTTCCAAAGTGATTTATGTTTATATTATTTTTTATTTCTATAATTTCTACTTTCTATCATGTAGAGCATTGAATAATCTTTTCATTGATACCAATTTCATCAAAATCCGATATTGGGCGAGGAAGTTATGGCCATTTTATTGAGCATTGTTGGAATCGCCCAGGTTTGACGGTCGATCTGGTGGACCGTCAAGTCCTTGGCGGACCATCAGTTGTCCTACCAAGACAAGGCAGTGACCCCTTTTTCTGGCCATTGTGCGATGGCCAAAATGGTGGGCCGCCAAAAATTTGATGGACCGTTAAGAGGACCGTCAAGTCGAGGCAGAATGTCTCATTTCTGACCCCCGAGTGATGGACGATCTGGTGGACCATTAGTTTCCTGATGAATTGTCACTTTGACTATCATATCGAGGAAAAATGTCCTAGTTTTGGCACTCAAGTGATGGATGATCTGGTGGACCATCAGTTTCCTGACGGATTATCACTTCGACCGTCACGTCAAGGTAGAATGTCTCAGTTTTGGTACTCGAGTGACAGACGATCTGGTGGACCATCAGTTGCTCTGACGGACCATCAGTTCGACTATCACAGACCCCGATCAATAATTTTCAACTCTTTTTAAAAGGGCATTTTGGTCATATCCGCCCTCTTTTGGTCTTATATATATATCCAAGTAGAGAAGAGCCATTCATTTTCTCTTCAATCTCTTCTAAGAAAATATCTAGAGAACTAGGGTTTCTCTTTTCCAAATCCAAATCATCTCCAAGAAATTCAAGAATCTTCCATAGATTTCTCCAAGTTGTTCAAGAATTAAGTTCCCCAAGTCAAAGGCATCAAAATCTTAGCCTAAAAGTATGAGAAATAAGTTCCAATCAAGTCTCTTATTCTTAAATTTATAATCCGAGGTATGTGGGGCTTGAACAAGAATATCCTTTCATTCTTGTGCCCAAAGATTTAATTTTTTATTATTTGTTTCCATGAAATTGCAAAGTGGGTTTACACCCAAATTACTTTATTAATGATTTTATGAGATTTGAGTTGTTCAAGTTCGATATACATGATTATTTCATCATCTTATTTCTTAAATTGAGAACTTACGCCATGAATTGTACATTGCTACTATGAATTGATGATTTCTAAGTGATAAATGATAAGAGTCATGATTTTAAGATTTTTCATGAGAAGTTGATTATTGAATATATATATCGATATTGAGCTTGAGAGTCAAGGATGAGTCCTATGATATTTTCTTGAAGCTTTTGATATTTGAAATGATTTGATAAGCAAGCGTACTTGATGTTGAGAAAGATTGTTTTGATTTTGAGCCGAGTTAGGAATCCACAGTTGTATGTGATTAACATATGAGATATATTTATGTTTTGATCTTTATGATAGATCCATGAGTTGATATTGATTAAGGTGGATTTCCTAATGCGTTCTGAGCTGAGTCTAGGAGGAGTATTTAGCACCGAGTGGGAAATGTGGTATTTTTCTGAAACTACATGCCACCGTAGGATTGATATTGATAATTGTGGGACAGAGGCCGAGTATGGTATTTTTATACCGAAATTGAGGTTGTACTCCCTGGAAAGAGTACGACGCTCCCGCCAATGTGGGGTTCTCTCCTTAGGAGGGAAAAATGTTGGACTCCATACGGCTCACATGGTTTAGTTTATGTTGGTTATAAGAAACTCCCAATTCCATAATGATCTAAGTTCCTTGAGTTACCAAGTCAGTCTAAGTCATGAGTCAAAGAGTTTGAGTTAAGTCCAATGATTTATGAGATTTATGAAGCATGTGTTATTATTGATGATTTATAGAAATTATGTCTCAGAAAATTTAAGCGAAGAGAGTCATTATTGTCAGCATGCATGATTTTATATTATATTTTAAAATGTTGCATACACCCCCACATACTCAGTACATTCCCAAGTACTGATTCCCATACTCTTCTGTGTTCTATATTTTCTCGTGATGTAGGTTCAGGTGCTTAGTCTCAGCAACGACAATTATCTTCGAGTACCTTCATCTATATTTCTGCAGTTGGTGAGTCCTCATGGTTTGAGGACCTATGTCTCTGATTTTGTCTTGTTAATAGATGGTTGTTTCCTTTCAGATCAGTACGAGTCAGTTGGGGGATCTGTCCCAATGGCTTCTCATTCTTATGTAGTAGAGGCTTTGTCAGACTAGAGTACCAGTATATGCAGAACTTCTGTATTTTGATTATACAGGATAGTATCTCTTCATATTCGTGTATGTTCATGGCATGATTATTCTTTCTTACTCTAGCTTGATTTTCGTCTTAGTGAGTTCTGAAAATGATGACAGGCTTAGAGGGTTAGCTTGAGGCCACATATGACCTTTAACACCATGTGATGTCTCGGCATAGGTTCTCGAGTCGTTAAAAAAATGGATTTCCAAATAGAATGAACTTAGCAAATAAAAAGGGAGTATTATTTTGCACCAAGCTGAGAGTGTGGGTTTAGTGCATCCTACTTCCACAGAACTACGTAGCCAACGTAGGTACAGATTATCAAATTATTCCCACTTCTATGTGGATCACAAATTTAGCTTGTGATCGATCACATGGGCAGGTTATACTCCTTACAAGAGTATGACACCTCTTCCCAACGTAAGGTTTCTTCCTTAGGAGGACAAGAAGTTGGACTCCATGTAGCTCGCATGGTTTATGTTGGTTAAGAGAACCTCCTTAATAGCAAGCTTTTTAGAATAGTTTTATAAGAGTTTTCCCTTCAGATAAAAGAATAAAGTATTTTCCCTTGCAGAATAGTCTTTAAGATATTTTCCCTACAGCTTAAAGTAAAGATTTTCAGAATAGTTTCTAAAATTATTTTCCCTAATAGTATAGACTTTCAGAATAGCTTTTAAAGTATTTTTCCCCACTAGCAAGGAAAAGCTTTTAAAGAATTCCTTATAGCCTAATAGTAAAGACTTTCAGAAAGGTTTACATAAGAGCTTTTAGAAAACTAAGTGGGAAGGCTCACACGTTTAACTCAGATTATGTTTTAAAGAAAGATAGTAGCTTCAGATTTTAGCTTTCAGATTTCAGATTTAAGAGTGAGTCCTTTCTACACTTAGATAGTATGATTTAAAGAGAGAAGACAAGTACAACTTTTAGAACCAAATGTTATGACTCACTAGATTTATAAAGTATGATTTTCTTCTTATTATTTTAGATTTCATTATTTTAAGATATTCCAGTTTATATGAGTCATTTACATTTAGCATTCATGGTTTTATAAAATTGTGAGGATATTGTTTACTTATTGCATTCACCCCCATATACTTAGTACATCCCCAAATTACTGATCCACATATATGTCTATGTGCTACATTGTCTCATAATGTAGGTATAAGATTTAGTATACACATTCAAACTCAGACAGTTGCAGATTCCAGTCAGCAAGATGGTGAGTCCTACTTTGGGGACTTCAGTTATATTTACTTATGTTCTTTACTTTCTTATTCATATGTATTGATTAGTGGTAGTTGGGGTTGCATCCTAGCTATCTATAGTCAATATAGTAGAGGCTTCACAGATGTCAGTTAGAGACAGTTTTGTAATTTTAGTCCCTCTTTTTAGACTTTATCAGAATGTAAAATTTGTATCAGTATTATATTTTCACAGATTTCATCATTAGTATGTTTCCACACAGTGAATTTAGTTATCTTATACATATTTATTCAGTTTCTTAATAGTATGAAGTTCATGGGTTAGCTTGGGATCACTTGTGGTCCTAAGCACCGTGTGATGTCTCAGGATAGAATTTCAAGGCGTTATAGAAACTTAGCTCAAGAACTTGGATTGAGAGACAAGGAGTTGGTAGCCTACCAGATGAAGCATATGTCCAATCAGTGGTATAATGATGAGAGGACTCGAAGGATAGTAATATTGAGCCTTCTGTGTGGGGTGAGTTTGTGGAAGCTTTCCTGGACCGTTTATTTTCTCTAGAGTTGAGGGAGTTAAAGGCTGAAGAATTCATGAATTTGAGGCAAGGAAAAATAAGTGTTAAAGAGTATACATTGAAGTTCACTCAGTTATCTCGTTATGCTCCAGAATTAGCGGGTAACACGAGAGCTCGCATGAGAAAGTTTACATCTGATCTCTAGGATGATCCGGTGTTGGAATGCAAAGGGGCAATGCTGAATAAAGATATGGATTTCTCTAGGTTATCCATTCAGATGCAGCAGGTTAAAGAACAGAAGAAAAGGCTAGCTGAGGTAAGGAAAAAAGAAAGGTAGGCTAAGAGGGCCATATCTGTAGACCAGAAAATAGTCAGCACTAAGGTGGAAACGATTGAGGTAATAAATGGTCGATGAAAAAGTTTTAGAGTAATGCTCGATCGTCGGCTAGTGACCCAACACCTAGACTTCCAGTTGATCGATGGTTCCAAAATTTTCAGCCTACTAGTAGATTAGGAGTACCGGGTACTCAGTTCCAAGGAAGTGTGGCCCGGCCATTCAGGCAATACCCTTCGTGTAATTCATGTGAAAAGAACCACCTTAGAAGATATCAGTATGGAACTCTTGTGTGTTATACTTGTGGGCAGACAGGTCACTTCAAGAGGGACTGCCCCACTGTTAGAGGAAATATTAAGGGTTCCAGGTCCCAAGCTATTTCCTCAGTACTATCACCACCCAAGGGTGATACCTCAACTATCATAGGTTGTCGCAATCAGTTATATGCTTTATCTAACCGCCAGGATGTAGTAGCTTCACCAGATGTGGTCATGGGTACGTTACAAATTTTCTCTTGTGATGTATATGTGTTACTTGATCCCGGTTCTACCTTGTCTTGTGTTATCTCTTATGTGTCAGTTAGTTTTGGTTTTGATCCTGAAAATATTTCGAAACCTTTCTCTATTTCCAATCCTGTTGGTGACTCTATTGTGGCAAGGAGGGTGTCTAGAAATTATGTTGTGCCTGTCTATAATAGCGATACTATGGAAGATATTATAGAGCTTGATATGATCGATTTTGATGCCCTTTTGGGAATGGATTGGCTCCACTGGTGTTATGCTACGCTAGACTGTAGAACCCAAAAAGTTACTTTTTCCTTTCCAAATGAGCCAGTGATAGAATGGGAGGGGTATTCTTTAGCACCTAGGGGGAAATTCATATCTTATTTCCGAGCCCATAAACTTATATCCAAGGGTTGTTTGTATTATCTTATTTGGGTCAAAGATTCTAGTACAGAAAGTCCTTCCCTCCAGTCTATCCCTGTAGTTTATGAATTCCTAAAAGTTTTCCTTGATGATCTCCCGGGGATACCACCTAATATGGAGATAGATTTTGGTATTGACTTATTGCTGGACACTCATCTTATTTCTATTCCGCCATACAAAATGGATCCTGTAGAACTGAAAGAGTTGAAAAAAAAGTTGAATGATCTTCTTAACAAGGGCTTTATCCTCCCGAGTGTTTCTCCCTGGGGTGTACCTGTACTCCTCGTGCGTTGTTTTGCGGAAATTTTGACTTTTGAAAGAGAGTCGCCACTTAATTTTGAAAAGGAATTAAGAAACCTTTATAAAAGTTACTTCAAAAGATTCAAAATAGGAAAATCATTTTAAGTTAGAGATTCTAGATAAGCGGTTCCTATTAACGTTTTAGGAAGGTGTTAGGCACCTAAAACGTCCGCTAACTTGCGGTTATTCAGACTGTTTGAAAATCGTCTTTTGATTAACTTCGAAAAGATTAATTTGTTGAAATAGTGATTTGATTTTTTTCAAAAAAAGACTTGTGTAAAATAGATTTAGGCGACTTAGTAGGGATTTTAACTAAGTCTAAACAAAACTCATAAACAAATAAACACATAAAAGGGGAAGAGAGGAGAAGGTAAAGGATTTAGGCCATTGGGTCCAAATCAACGAGACCTGTCCTAGTATCCGTATTCTATGAGGTTGATATCCAAATCTCCTAAAGGGTGGGCCTCACTGGCCCGTTGTACGATGCAAGGGAAAAGAGTCCAATTGGATTCCGAAGAGAGTTCATGCAAAGAAAAGATGAATAAATTAATGCCCATTCGAGACATAACATACCTCAAAATAAAGAAACATCAAGGACTAAGTTTTGAATGATACTGATGCACACACTTATGCACATGCTAAGAATGAGAGTCAATCGATACGATGCAAAGCCTAGACGGGTTCATATAACAATCCGAACAGAATGAGGCAACTAGAATGAAAATAACTTCTCGCTTAATTCAATAAGTTATATTGCGCATGGTTTGAACATACCTAGATAATTTACGTAAGAGGTGAAGATATATTCATGGACAAAACAGTGAATACAATAAACAAAAGGACACAGAAGGATAAAGAATTCCCTGTACAAAGTTCTTAAGGGAGATTTTATACCAAAAGCATGGTTCCAGCAGGTGGTGATGATTCTTACTATATCAAACCAAATTTTAACGCTTCTAGCCCACGAAAGACTAATTATCCCAGATTTCAACCAAAGGCATTTAACATGGGATAGGATCAAATAGAGAAGGAAAAGACTAGATACAGATAGTACGAGAAACAATCCGATCTTGGACTTCTCAAAGAAAATAATCAAAATCAAGCATTTTTAGATAAGTGTAGACTGGGTTCTATCACAATATAACGAAACTTGTACCCATGGCCTTCTTTCGGAAGACAAAAGGCTTAAAGGCTCTATCGAATTTGAACTCACAGTGATTTCATGGTCTATTAAATAAATATTAAAGGGAAGAAAATGAAAAATGGGAAGAGGGCCTGTGAGGCAAGAACGTCTTACTATTCACATGAGTATACATGAAATCCCTGTATAGACGTCACCCAACAGACAACGACTACTCCAAAGTAACGCAGGATGGAGTCTGGGAATACTGTCTCTAAATCGATCATGTGAGTAAACTAAACTTCAAAGAGTAACAAGTAACAAATGTTCGAGTCAAAATCTTTAGAGCAACAATTAAATCTGGAAACCACTTAATCAGTTAATTCTTGACAGTGGGTATTTAAGGACGGAGATAAGCGATTATGACGCGTTATCTCATCCCTAATCCTATTTCTGAAAGAAAAATGAGTATAACTTCATCCCTACCTTCTTGATATTACTGAACAAGAAAGATTATTGGGAATCCTTAGCTCATGTACAGACAATACATAATGTAATGACAACAAAATTAGTCTAATTTTTCCAAAAACACACACTTAAATGTGAAGTATCCACAAAAACACAACAACATTTATCCTTCTAATAGGATTTCATACCGAAGATGAACTTAAAGAAAAAATGGAAATCTGAATTTGGGTTTTTGAAACCAAAAGAAAGGTATAATCCACAGACTAAAAAAAAAAAGCATGTGGCAGAGTATATTATCCTAATCCTCACTCTCTCTCTTCGACAAACCCAAAAGATAAGCTTTTGGTAGCCGAAATAATGACCGAGGAATCACAGGATTTTTCTATTTTTGGAGGACTTATCCTCGTTATTCTTTGTTATTTTGGAAGGCAAAGAACTCAAGAGGAAGTACTACTAACGGTATTATCGGCACAATAGTTATAATAACGAAAAACAACAAAAGCAAGCCAAACGGAATATTGTTTCAATCTTCCTCCTCGCTCCGATCAACTCGAACAAAATAGTCGTCGAGGAATCCTAGGATTTTATAGCATATTTTGGACCTTGCTCATTGTCTTTTTGGCACATAAAAAGCCAAAGGAACTTGAGAGGTAGCTCTGCTAGCAACACTTCTAGCTCAACAATGACACCACAATCCAACAACGATCCTGAACAAACATGATCAGATAACAACTACAAGCCAAACATCGTCGACTAAAACTACGAAATACAATCAAAGTCACAAGCTTTGCCTAACAAACCAGCCCTTCCAATCACCATCGATACACCAAGTGAATCACAGGCCAAAAATTACTCAATAACACCAAGAGTGGGCGACAGATCATGACACCAAAGTAAAAAGAATGACCGGAAACAAACCTGAACATAGATTAATTCTAACATAATAATTCATTCAACATTTTTCATCAAAACAACAACCTATGGTCTTTGAGACCTCTACAACACATAACCCAGCAAACAAAACTACGATTTTACCAGAAAATGGGATGAAGCAGAGAAAGTGAAATAACGAAATAAAGGGTAAATGAGTGTTCACCTCCTTCACCTCCTTCGGGGCAGCAAAATGGGATAACGAGTAGGTATGGAGATCACGACCGCTGATAAACACCTTCGCCTTCAACTCGAAGTTCAAGTCTAGTCGATGGACTTACGGAAAAGTAAATTCTCAGCAAAGAAGGATTGAATTTTTTCCAGGAAACTTCTTTCTTTTTCTTGTTTTTCTGGATCGAATTTTTTTTTCAACAAATTTCTTTCAAGCCTAGCTTTTTTGAAAAAAAAAATCCCCTGAAAATTGCTCCATGTCGAGCTATTTATAGAATAGGCCTACAGGGGGATAAATTAGAGATTTCTAAAATAGGAAAATTTTGAATTTGAATTTCGAAATCCCCCTATCAACTTGGGGTTTCATTAAAAATTGTACCAATTTTGGAATAGGTGGACCTAAGATTTAGGGAAAATAATTTTTTCACCAAGAGCCAATGAAATTGTGACATACACGTACGGAATTGTACCCCTACACCCGAGATTCGCAAAATTGATCCGTTATGGTGCATGAGGTGTCCAGTTTCTAGAACCCTCATCCAAGAAAACGATTTAATCGATGGGTCAGGTTGAAGAGAAAGATGGGTTAGTTGGGTTTGTGGGTATGGTCAGATTGTCGGGTTGACGTTGGTTGAGAAGAGTTGTCGATGAAGGTCATTGTTTGGATCAAGTTTTTGAGATGTTAATAATGCTGCTGTTTTTGTGTAGAGAGCCGTGTGTTGGCTGAGGGTGAAGGGGAAAAGATAATTGGGCCGAGTCAGGTTTTGAATTGTTGGGCTGCTTGGGTTAAAAGAAAAGAAATTGGGTTGGTTATGTTAAAGAGAAGAAAAAAGAAAGTGGGCTGAGGAATATTGATGGGAATAAATGGGTCAGTTACTGGCCCAATTAGAAAATGGGAAGAGGGCTGAAAATTGAGTTATTTAATAACCCTAATTAAACTTAAACGAATTAAGACAAAAGGTAATTTTGGGGAATTAAGATTGAATCACAATCTAGGCGATTTCATTTAACTTCTAGCCAAACTGAGTATCAATTGGTCAATAGTATTAGGATTGAGCCAATTCAATTTCAATTATGATTGAATTAAATAAAGTTTGACTAAGTTCAATTAAAATTCAATAAGAATTAATATCTCGTTCAATCCCAAGCTTCTTGATTTAATAAATTCAAACAAATATATTTAACTAACTTACTTTGAGAGCAAATTGCATTTAAATTAAAATTTTGATTATTATATTTATTTTCAAAGCTATTTCTTAATTAAAATCTGATATTTTGTAATATAATTATTTAAGTAACAAAATTATATAATATCGTATCATTGAGCACAATAGTATATAATTGCTTCTTAAAATGAAAAATTTATGCAAATAAATATCTTGAAAAGCTTTTATTCAGATAAAAATATATGTTGTGATTTTATTTAAAATTCAAGAGATTGAAGATTAAACTTGGTTGTGGAGGGCAAAAATTAGGTGTCAACATGCGTAAGAAAGGTGGCTCCCTCCGTATGTGTATATACTTCCGTCAGCTAAATAAGATTACTGTTAAAAATAAATATCCTCTTCCTTTATTTGATGATCTTTTTGACCAACTTCAGGGTGCCAAATATTTCTCTAAAATTGACCTCCGTTCGGGGTATCATTAGTTGAAGATTAGGGAGGATGACATTCCTAAAATAGCTTTTTGAACTCGATATGGCCATTATGAATTCTTAGTTATGTCCTTTGGACTGACTAATGCCCCTGCAACTTTTATGGATCTAATGAATAGGGTGTTTTGTCAGTTTCTAGATCTATTCGTTGTAGTTTTCATCGATGATATTCTGGTCTACTCAAAGAATGAGGAGGATCATGCTAGTCACCTTTGAATCGTTCTTTAGACCCTCAAAGATCATGAGTTGTATGCAAAATTTTCCAAGTGTGAGTTCTGGCTTAGTGCTATTGTTTCCTAGGGCATATTGTTTCTAGTGAGGGGATTAAAGTTGACCCCCAAAAGGTTGAGGCAGTGAGAAAATGGCCCAGACTCTTGACTCCAACCGATAACCGAAGCTTCTTGGGTTTGGCCGGGTATTACATAAGATTTGTAGAGAGTTCTTCCTCCATAGTTGCTCCAGTTACCAAATTGACTCAGAAA
>NC_061113.1:13999025-14005317 GCF_002878395.1 Capsicum annuum | reverse complement strand
GATGATTGGATTTTCCTAAAGGTCTCCCCCATGAAGGGGGTCATACGAGTTGGAATAAAAGGGAAGATTAGTCCTCGTTATATTGGACCATATCAGATTGTGAGAAGGACAGGTGGGGTTCATATGAGTTAGATTTACCCACAAGTCTGGCTTCCGTGTATCCAGTATTCCATGTGTCCATGTTGAGAAAGTGCATTGGGGATCATTAGCTAGTGTTACCTATAGATAAAATAAATATGAAAGACTCCTTGTCATATGAGGAAAAACCTATTGCCATTTTAGATTGCCAAGTTTGGAAGCTGAGAAATAAAGAGTTAGTTTTCAAGGTGTTGTGGAGGAATCAAAAAAAGGAGGAAGCTACTTGGGAGTCAGAAGATGTCTTGCGACCTAGATACCCAAACCTCTTTGAGATCGTGGATGATGACATAAAAGGTACAAATCATATACTACTCTCTCTGTCTTTTCCTTAGTATGCTTGAAATCATGCTTGTCTATGTTCCGAGCCATCATTCGGGGATGAATGATCCCAAGGGGGGATAATATAACACCTCACATTTTCAAGATAGAAATCGAACCATCGTTCCTACGTGTTCAAAATCTAAAACCATGATTCATATTTTAATTCTTGTGTCATGATCTTTATCCTAGTGTTGGAATTCTTGCATAAGTTTCCATGACTTTTGAAATACTAATTTTCTTGTACAGTTTGAATGATTTCGTGGTCCAAACATTATGTTTTGAATGAAAAGACCGTAACATGATATTGTTTGTCTTATATGACTTGCAAGTCTTGGTATGACGATACCAAATCAGACAAATGCCATAATAGACTCAAACTAGACTTTACTACAGAAAGTTTTCAGACATTACACCACTTGCCAGAAAGATGCATGATTTAAAATATTAAAAATAGGCTTAAGGAGAGTTAGATGGTTACCCGAAGAAGGCGTTTGAGTGTAAGAGCTCATCGCTGGAAATCGAGTTTTGTCGATACGGGTGATATGATTTGCTAAGGCCAATGTATACTTGTCCTTGAGACACTAGTGTACTAGACTAGTACGTAGGACCGGTAAACTTAGATGTGGGGGCTTGGCTGACGATCGGAAGGCCTTGGTTATTGGACATTGCTATTTTATTTTTGTTTCACGATCTGACCGGGGGCCTTATCCCAATTTTAGACATATGTTGGTTCTTGCATTGTTAGAGATTTCGCAGACAGGTGTCATGTATTTTGAATGTTAAGAATTTCTTTTTGAATTATTCAGTTGAATTATGAGAATGACCATGTTTTCATACGATAATTTTCTGCATTTTTTTTATATTTTATGAATGCTGTGCATGATTGCCAGATAGAAAGGTGCACCCGTGCCTTCATGGTTTGGGATGCTCATCATGGCTAGGGCCTCAGCTCGAGTCGTGACACTATACTTCAAATACCATGAAATTTCATCTTATTTGGACATAACTATACAACATTAAAATGGCTAAAATTTAGACAAATATCATTAAATTTAATCATATAAAACTTTATACACCATATATTTGAAGTCGTATGGGGTAAAATCCACTGAAGTACACGTGGGACGATCAGGAGAGACATCTCAAGAATTCATCAAAGCAATTAGTGTGGAGCTCACGAGATGTCTTTCTCTAGCTAACGACAACGGAAGCAACCTCTCGTATGTGATAAGAATTCAGCCACACGCCTCTCATGGTGACATGACACAGGGGTCAAACATGAGACAAATGTATCACACCACTTAGGTGGGCCGCCGAGTCTGCTCATTAACAGATCAGACACATGGCATGTCAGCATAGGTCGTAGTCCTTTTAGGCTCTATTTTCTAATTATGATTGACCATAGTCTAATGTTGTTCATGTAAAGGGATCTGCTCTCTCATTCTCTCACTCATACAATAATTTTTTCTTTGGTCCTCAATTATTTTCTTTTGTTCTTGATTACCTAGCTAGTGTTAATCTTGCCTGCTAACAACTCAGGTAGCCGGATCAGATCTTGACTGCACCAATACTTGCTCAAGGCTTGCCTAGATTCGTTTTCTTTGCTTTACTTGTTTCGTATAATTCATACTTGGTTGATTTCTCTTATCACTTCATGATAAAACTGCTCGTAAATCGATCTAAAACAAGGTTAAATCACGTTCTCCTGACTCATCTACAAATTCAGTTATATACCAAATCCACAGTAAACAGGAGTTGTTTTAAGACAGATAGTCTTGTAATTTTTATGAGTTTGAGTATAAATTTAATCGTATGGTTCCAAAGTTGAGTATCTATACACACTTCAGCCTTGGATAGTTAAACAAAAAATAAATTCGAGATGCACCCGTTTTGCATTTTACACTTCTTCGTAATAATTGAAAGATTTTAATTAAGAATTTCCACCATATTTTTAACTACACGCCTTTTTTTTTGGAAGTTCTATTAACCCTTAACTACTTTAAAATTTTATACATACTCTTAAATGTTGAGGTAACAAAGAGAATTTACTCACTTTCTATGAAGACATGGAGTGCGAGACCAAAAATAATTTACAGAGAGTGAGAATATTCTCTTTACCACCACAACGCTTAAGGGTGCATTTCTTCAATTCTAATGTAGTTCAAGAGGAGTAATAGGGCCTTCTAAAAAGAAAAAGAAAAATCATGCAGTTGAATATGATCATTATGATGATAGTTCACGGGGTACTTGTGCTTTTTCCTTTAATTGTCAGAGAATTTTACCTGTTTTTTCCTTTCCCTTTCAATTCTTTCAGAAAAAAAAAAAGAAAAGAAAAACGAGACACATTATTTATTGTAAATGATATTCCTAAAGAAACCAATATTCAAAATGATAAATATAAAAAGGGGAAAATAGTGTAACATTTCCAACTTTGACGAAGTTGTTGACCATCACCTTGAATTATTGTAAATTGTAATATTGCTTCAATCTAAAGCATGGCTTTGTATGGAGAGAGAGAGTAATTAAAATAACCAGTTTTGTTCTATAAATAGTGTTTACTATTGTATAATTATTTAAATCTACAATTAGTTATGGAGACCAGTTAATGTTATTTTCAATTTATAATTGATTATAATAGTAGCACTTACAGGTAAGAAATTGAAGCTTATCAAAGTTTCATAAAGAATTTGATTCTCTTGACATAAAAGTAATTCTAAAGTAGAATGCATTTTGTGTACTGGTTACAACAATATAATGTTAATAAGAGAATTTTAAATACGTAAATTTGTCACCTTAAATATATATGATCATCGACGAATTTTTTTAGTTATTTAAAAAAGGTGTTTGATTGACTTTGTTAGAAAATATATTTTTTTTTACTAAAGCCTGCCGACTTGGAGAAAAATATGTTTTTTTTTTTTTTTTTTTTTAAAAATTAGTCGTAACAGGCAAATTATAAGTATAGGCAACAAATTGGAAAAAGAAGTCATTGGATTTCAAATTTTGGTCACAAAGTTGTCACTCACTCACACAGTGAAAAAATATTTTCAACTTCCATTACAAAAACATAGTGATAATCAAAGAGTTTTAAATTCGTAAGTTGACCGCGTTAATTATAGATTATCATAGACAAGTTTTGTGGTTATTTTAAAACGCGCTTGATCGACTTTGACAGAAAATGCAATCTTTTTCTAAAGTACTTTGTCGATTTAGAGAGAAAATACGATCTTTTTTTGAATCCTGTTGCAACGGGTGAATTAAATATAGACAACAAATTAGGAAAAAGAATTATAAATTCTGATTGCAAAACTGTCACTTACTCATTATCAAAATTTTTTCAACTTACCATTACAAAAATTGGAACACACCATAAATGAAGGGGAAGGTTATACTATGAGCACCCTATAAATTCTCTTCACATTTTACATAATTATACTGCATAATTGGTACTTCTCTCTCCCCTTTCTTTCTTTAGAGAAATTTTTTGTTATTTCGCACTTTGAATATGCATAATGCAAATTTTTATCCTCCTTCAATTCAGATACTTCTATGCCTTTTGTGAAATGAAATATTCCATATTCATGAATTCACAGAATTAATGAATCATGTAGAAACTATTCATCTATCATCCGAGCAAAATGCCAACTTAAATTCTCATGTAGATAAAGATGGTATATTTTTGCAAAATGAGAGTTCACTGAGAAATGATAGGGTTGTTGTCCAACTAACAACGCCTTCAAATCATAACCAGCCGATAAGATGGGCCAGAGCGTCACCAATCAATAGGCAACAAATGGTAAGACGAAATAGAGTTGTACAAAGAAGAAGAGGCACACCACCACCAACCGATAGGCAACAAATGGCAAGAAGCATCGGAGCTGGAGGTTCAAATTCAATATTTGCAAATTCAAATGAGTCTGATGATTTCACAAAACCATTGATTGATCAATTGGATGTTCCTATTTCACCAAATGCAGATGACTTAATTAATATAGCAGAAGAACAAAATGATTTATTCTTGACCTTGAGGCTTTAATAAGATTTAAAATTATATGGAACTTCTTTATAAGAGTTGATCTAAAATTGAGCCAAGTCTGGAATCCTCTTAATATATATATATATATATGTGTGTGTGTGTGTGTTTCTCCTGGTATTAGGGTATCTATAAGAGTGAGTCGGTTGTTTTATTTTATTTTGGGTCAAACATAGTGAGTGTCTATAATTGTATCATGGTTGGAGTCTGTTATTTTTGTTTTATTTTATTTTGAGTCAGACATGGTGAGTGTCTATTATTATTATGTCATAATTGGAATCTGTTGTTTTATTTTTTAAAATATTTATCTTGATTTAAGTCATCCAAATTCCTTTATTTACGTGCAAATACTTCTCGATTTCTTGATCTAACATAGTAAAAGAAAAACACAAAATGGCTTAGTAGGTAGCATTCTATGCCTTAGTAGACTTGCCCGGCGTGACAAGAAGTTAGCCGGATCACTATGCTTCAAATACTGTAAAATTTCATCTTATTTGGGCACAATTGTATAACTTTAAAACGGCTAAAGTTTAGATAAATATGATTGAATTTAATCATATAAAACTTTATGCACCACATATTTGAAGATGTATGGTGTAAAACCCGCCTAATTACACGAGGCATGATCAAGACGGATAACTCAAGAATTCATCACAACAACGAGTGTGGAGACCACAAGATGCCTTTCTCAAGCTAATGACAACAAAAACAACCTCTCATATGTGATAAGAATTCAGCCACTCGCTTCCTACGATGACATGACATAGGTGACAAATAGGAGACAAATGTGTTAGACGACTCAGGTGCGTCGCCTTGTCCATAAAGAGCTGAACATCAAAGGAATATTAGCTGGCTCATTAACAGATAGGATACATGGCATGTCAGCGTAGGTATTAATCCTTTAGGGTTCTATTTTCGAATCATGATTGGTCCTAGCCTAATACTGTAACCTATAAATAATTGTGCTTCTTCACTTGTTAAATTAGCTCTCTCATTCCTCACTTAATATAACAATCTTTTTCTTTGGTCCTTGATCATTTTCTTTTGTTCTTGATTACCTATCTAGTGTTAATCTTGCTCTGCTAACAACTCAGATAGCCGGATTAGTTCTCGATTGCACCAATACTTGCGAGGGTCTTGCCTAGATTTGTTTTTTTTGCCGTACTTGTGTTGTATACTTCATACCAGGAGCGGCTCTGCCCTATTGAAAAAAAGCCGATCGCCTAAGGCCCCTAAATTTGAGGAGCCTCATATTTTTAGGTAATAATATATATGTCACGACCCAGACTAATGGACCGTGCGGGCACCTACGCTATTCTAAGTAGCTAGGAGAACCCTTATTACCCAACTAAAAATATGCGGAAGACTTCTGTTTTTAAGAAAATATAAAGTAAATTAAACACTAATAACGAAACTTTTTCAAAATATTCTTACAAATGTCCTTTACTATACCAAGACTTGGCCAGACATGTACAAGAGCTACCTATTACAATACAGACTAACAATAAAATAAATAATACAAGGACTCTAATATCTGCCAGGAAGAAAGTGCAGAAGTTAGTGCTGAATATCGTCATCCATCTAGAAACTGCAACTAACCTGCATCTATTCTACACTCCAAGAAGGAATGTAGATATAATACCCCTTACTTTTCCTAGCTTGAAATCGTCTTAAGAATGTTAAAAGCTTTCTTTGAAAGATGAGTCCACTTTTGTACATGTGATATTTTTAATATTTTAACTTTTTGTCATGTGAGAAATTGAATTAGGTTTCCAACGATACCAATTTTATCAAAATACG
>NC_061113.1:13977840-13996025 GCF_002878395.1 Capsicum annuum | reverse complement strand
CTAGAGTTACCTGTTATATTAGGGTTACTCACACATTGTCCTTACCAATGGCTCGGTATTGACACCCTTCCAATCAGGGCACAGATTGGACCCCAATTCAGCTATAATGCATCATTTTGGTCATGTCGTTTAGATGAATACCTCCCACAGTCTCAGTATCAGTATTAGTAAAAGAACTCAGATAGTTCTTCAGAATTTGGGATTGTCAGATACAACCAACTCAGATACAGTGCGGAACTCAGCTAGTTCCATTAGATTCAGGACCATTAGATACAGTCACTTATGTTATCAATTATCAGAATACAGTCATTAGTCATGTTAGTCATCAGCATACTCATGCTATCATGATTTCAGATATAGTTATTATGCATGCAAGCATGTATTCTCACGTTCATATTAGTCAGTTAGCCAGTATTGTTCATGCATATAAACCCCATTCATACCAGTATATTCAAAGTACTGACATATTTGCGCTACGGTTTCTTATACCATAGGCTCAGAGACACGAGCTCCAGTGCATCAGTAGATTCCAGATATCAGCAGTCATAGTTAGCAGTGAGTCCTGATCCTTCGAGGACATGATTATTTCTCTATAATCTCATTAATTAGTTTATTAGTTAGAGTTAGTTGGGAACATGTCCCATCAACTCCTTACTCAGACAGTTCAGTCAGTTAGAGGCTTTTCAGACAATTATGTTCAGTTAGTTATTCCAGTTGTTTTGGATTTTTCATACCCCATTTAGATGTTATGTTTTACTTGAGTTATGTGAACCTTATAGCCTTTCAGTTTATGTTTCCACATTATTTAGTATATTATGCAGTATACAGGTATAAATATCAGTGATGGGTTAGCTTGTGATCCTTTAAGGTCATGACCACCGTGTAGCATTTCGGGTATCAGATTTTAGGCATTACAAACTTGGTATCAGAGCCTAAGGTTCAATAGAGTCCTAGGAAGTTTGAAATTCGCATCTAGTAGAGTCTTGTTCATGGGTATGTTGTGTGCCACATTTGTGTGCAAGAGGCTATAAGATATTTTAGCAACAGTTTTACTTCTTTCAGTATTCATGTTGTGCCAGTGAGCATAATCTCAATATAATCTCTCAGTCTAATACATTTTTTCTTCTTATTTAAGAACATGCCTCCCAAGAGAAGAACCTAGCTTGTCTAAGAAGATCCCTTGGACGAACATGTTTATCATGTGGAGTTTAGGGCCCCATTCACCACTCTTGCTCAGTCAGTTGCTGCTCAAAATGAACAACCAGCTATTATTCTGGCCTACCCAGTGGCCAATTCAGCTGCATCCAGGATTCAGGACTTCACTTGAATGAATCCTCCCTTCTTTCTTAGGTCTAAGACAGACGAGGACCCTCAGGAATTTCTAGATCAGGTGTATAAGGTTACAGACATAATGGGGGTTACGTCTAGTGAGAGTGCTGAGCTAGTTGAATATCAATTGCAGGATATGGCTAATACTTGGTTCAAGCAGTGGAAGTCAAAGAGGGCAGACGATGTAGGGTCAGTTGAGTGGGAGGAGTTTGCTTCCCCATTCCTTGATAGATTCTTTCCCCTAGAGCTTAGAGAAGCTAAGGTGCTAGAATTCATCAACCTCAGGCAGGGCAATATGATAGTGAAAGAGTGTTCTCTTAAGTTTACTCAATTAGCCAGATATGCCCCTCATATGGTTGCAGATAGTAGGGCAAAAATGAGTAAGTTTGTTTCAGGGGTGAATGATAGCGTGGTTAATGAGTGCTGATCCGCCATGCTAAATAGTGACATGACTTTAGCCAGGCTCATGACTCATGCTCAGCAGATAGAGGAGCAGAAGATTAAGATGAGGGAGAAGCAGAATAAAAGAGCGAAGACAGGTAGTTTCAACTTTGCTCAGCCTAAGTCAGAAACCATTCTCAATTTCATCATAAGTCATTAGTTCCAGCTCCTTCTTCATCCAGTTCTCTAGTTCATAAGTTTAAAGAGGGTAACAAAGATAGAGCGCCAGGCTCTAAGTCCCAGGGCAGTGTTAGTAGCGTTCCGGTCGATAAAATCCTCCGAGTGATCAGACCTGCTATTAATGTGGGTATCTCCGTTTCCCACACCTATCCTCTTTGCCAAACTTGTGGCAAGAACTATCAGGGTATTTGCAGAGCTGACAATGGTATTTGTTTCAAATGTGGCAAGCCAGGCCACAGAGTCAGAGACTATCCTCAGCCAGGTCCTCAGGGTCAACAAAATCGCTCCTCAGCTTAGGCTAGTCGCCCAAATCAGCAAGGTGCCACCTCCAGTGCTACTAGTGGGCAACGCCCAAATCATCTCTATGCTCTTTAGTCCCGACAAGATCAGGAAAATTCTCCTGATATGGATACCGATATGTTACAGATCTTTCATGTGCAGATTTACGTTTTGCTAGATCCAGGAGCTTCTTTTTGTCACTCCTTATTGTAGACACCTAGTTTCTTCCCTCCCTGACATCACTTTTACCTATTTTTACTTTATCCTACCGTGTACCCTCATCTACATGATAACCCCTCCATAAAATGACAAAATAATGACCAACTCTAAATAAATTTTTATCACAAAGTTCCCACCTTATCTCAATTGATAACAAATTAACAACCCTTCCTATTAAATTAGGCCACCTCACCACTACCTACCCATGCCCTCAACCCCCCTACACATTTTCTTTCCTTTAAAGGAAATAATAAAGAATAAAAAAAAGGCCAACTCATCATCACCTGGAAAATTACCCTTTCCATATACATATAAATCATTTACAAACGCACACCAAAAAATTCCATCTTCTTCCACATAGATGAACGGGCACTGATATAGAAAAAAAACTCTATTTTCCTGATTTTCTTCTTCACGGGTAGAGAAACAGAACAAAGAATAGAGAGAGAGAGTAGTGAAGAGGGAGAGACAGAAGGGAGAAGTCGAGGCTAATGATTCCGGCAAGTTTCTCGCCATAAAATGTTGTTGTTGCTTTAAAATTGGGCTGTGATCCATTTCCCAGTGCTGTCTGAGCCTTTTTCAAAACTCCGATGAAGAAACAACCAAATCAGTTCCCTCCCGTCGTCTTTTCTCGCTCAAATTTCACTGGAGATTATATAATGGTCATCGACAATTTTCTAATCTCGTTAGCTTCTGTGAGTTCCTAGCTTCGTTGGGATTAATTGGTTATAGAATTAGTTGTTCAAGTTTGGTTCGTCGGGTTAGAGATTTGAGTTGCAGGTTCGTGGATCGAGGTTTGGTTAGAGGTTTTTGGTGCAGACTTTCTTTATTCTAATAACATTGAATTCAAAAGCTACAAATGAGGTCCAATTCTACTCTTTCACCTCTTTTATTTCATTATTGATTATATCCGGTGCATTGAATTGAATACCATGTTGGTTGATCCGTGCTGATGTGAATTTTTTGTTGTTTTGATTCATCATTTGATTCCCTTGATTGTGAATTGATTATGGATTATGTGATGAAATGGTATCTCGTTTGAGAATTAAAATTGGTTGTTTTGGGGGCAGAAGTTAAAAGTTGATAAAGTGATTATTGTTATTTTGATTCATTGATATCGAACTTGGTAGTATCGTGATAGGCCGAGTGGGATAGGAAAATATAGGTTCGGGTAGGCAAATTTAGAACTTTTGTTTGGGTTGAATGTTGGAATGTGCATGTGAGTATCTCTTTCTAGTTTATCGTATTTAATTCATATGCATTCATTTAGCTGGGGAATGCCCTGAGACACATTGTATTTATTCATCGAAAAATGCCCCGACGTATTGTGCTACCGAAAAACATCCGTGATGAAGGCTCAAGGCATCGGGTGAAGCATGAGAGCATAGTTAGGATTAGTGTAGGTTAGAATAGGATTTACATTTCACAATTTTTATTTTGGACTGTATAATTGGATTGAACATTGTATTTTGAATTTTCTTTGTTTTGTGTGTTTGATTGATCACTTTATGTGTTTTGTGTGGATTTATACATTTGTAATGTCAATTAGCCGATACACTCCACCAAGCGACCGTGGACGAACCATGGGATCGAGGTGTGCCTAACACCTTCCCCTCGATCAATAGAAATCCTTAGCCGGAATCTCTGTTAGCACACCAGTTTCAAAGAGTCAAATGATTTTGAAAAGAATTTTTCAAAAGTGACTTGGCACACCAGATTATGGCAAGTGGAGACTCTGAACAAAAATGTAAATAGTCTTTTTTGAAACAAATTTTCATCTTTTGTCAATTTAGTAAATAAAACCCTTGTGAACTTAAAATATAATCTCTTTGGTGGTAAAAAGGGGGTGTGACAGTTCTGGAGACTCCGCTGGGTATTTTTCAAAATTTGAGCTAATTTGGAGTTGTATCAGCTTTGTTTGACATTATGGGTGTATAGACACTGTTTGTGTTATTGTTCGTATTCATTCTATCAGTGTTGAGTGCCTACGTGCTCTTTGTTTACAGTTTTACTTTATGTGTTACCGCTTTATATCTGACATCATGTGCATAACCTGAGTCATTCTTTTTGCAACAAGTCTGTAGTACACGTGTTGTACACGACCTCTAGTTGAGTCACTCTTATTTTAGGAGGGGGAGCCATCGGTGTTATGGAGTGGGTGGAAAGCTTTCGCAGCCACTATCGACCATACACCCCCCGAACAGCCTTGTTAGTGAACCCTAGCGTAGGTCAGCCTTTAGGTCATGCTTATCTGCATCATATTGAGACCTAGCGGGACCCACTTGGTCCTTCGTAGGAGACTCACCTTTAAAGCATCTGTACGTGCTAAATGTTGCATCTCTGAGGATAGCGTGGTCATTTGACGAACCGATTTGGGGAAAACATGTGTTAGAAGTAAAGTGTGTAGACAAGAAAGTGTTGAAAAAAAGGAGAAAAAGAAAAGGTGTCAAAAATAAAAGGGAGTGTTTTGTAAGTTTTTAGAATTCTTTATGGCTTTTGATTTTTTTTCACAATCCAAAAATTCAAAAGATTTTTTACCTTTCGCACTCATTTTCTCAAAAAAAAAAAAAAAATCCAAAAGATTTTTCTTTTATTTCTTTACCATGCATTCATAATTCAAAAATTTTAAAAAGATTTTTTTCATAGTTGTTGGTGTCATTTTTATGTGAAGTGTCTAATTGAAAAACCCCAAAAAATATTTATTAATGGATTTTGTCGTTTGTCTTTGGTAGTGTCTCTTAAATCAGGGTTCTGTTTGCTAGTTAATCCTTAATTGTCTAATCTGAACGAACTACACACCCCTTGATTCTCTTCTCTTGGGAGTGAGATACGTAGGCAACCTATTATAGGTTCGGGGATCTTATTTAAAAAAATTCAAAAATATTTTCTTCACTCTTCATTTAGAGTAGGTGTTTCATACATGTCTTGAAAAGAAAAATACAAAAAAAAAGATTTTTCTCAATAGTCGTAGGTTTCATTTTTGGTTGATCTTATTTCAAAAATCCAAAAATAATTTTTTCACTCTTCATTTAGAGTAGGTGTCATATGCATCAATAAAAGAAAACTACAAAAGATTTTCCTTTAATAGGTTCAAGTTTCTTTTTCGTATGAAGTGCAAAATTGAAAACCCAAAAAGACTTTCTTTGGTAATCATAGGTTTCATTTTTTATAGGGTTATTAAAGCTGAAAAATTCAAAAAAAGATTTTCGTCTATTCTTTTGACAATTTGTCATTTTTCTTTTCTTCTTAAAATTTCAAGAAAAGGAAAAAGAGTTTAATTGGCCATTTTGACAAGACTTCACAAACTACGCACACCTGATTCTCTTCTTTCGGGAGTGAAGTACGTAGACGCCCTTCTTGGGTTCGGTGATCTTTTCAAAAAAAAAAAACAAAAAGAAAAAAGAGAGATTTTGAGAAAGTGTTGAACTCTAACGCATTTTCTATCTCTTGTTCAGTTAGTTTGAGGTAGTTGGTTTGTGGCATTTTGGCTGGTCCTCCATATTGCACCAAGTCACAGAGAAGGTTATGGACAACAAGGATACCGAGTTTGTTGTCACTAATCAGATAGGGAGTTCAGAAAATGAGAATTTAGGAGATAATGAAGAGATTCAGAAATTAAGGCAGCAAATGATAGAAATGCATCGAGCTTGGGCTAATGGGTTGCCGTCTCCTCCAGTTTCCACTGATAATCTGGAATATCTTTCTAGCTTACCTTTCATGTCACATGCACAATTTACCATTTTTGTTGATATGCCACAACATGCATCAGGATCGACTCCGGGGCAACAATATCCAACCACTTCCAATGTTCATTTTCTCACTCCCCAATCCAAGACTGCCACATACTCGGCTTCACCTGCTATTCATCCTTTTGCGGCGCCACCCCCACCTGAATCTCCTACTTTTGATTTTCATCCACAAGTTGTGCCTCCCTACTCTACAAGAGAGCCTGCATTGAATATTACTGGTGATCAGCGTTACACTTTTGAGCCTACATTCAAGTTGACTGGTCATTATGGTGATACTCACCCGCCTGAATTTCCTCCTAACACTGAGAAGCCTGTTATGACAGAAGAACAAGAGGAAATGACCAGAAAATTAAGAAGTTTGGAACTGGATATGAAGAACTTGCAAGGACTTGAGGGTTACAAAAGTGTCTCATATAAGGACATATGCATGTTTCCAGGTGTCAACCTTCCTCTTGGCATTAAAATGCCAAAGTTTGAGAAATATGATGGACATGGGGACCAGTGGCACATTTGAGGCGCTATTGTAACCAATTAAGAGGCGCTGAAGGGAAGGAAGAACTACTTATGGCTTATTTCGGGGAGAGTCTTTCAGGCCTAGCTTCGGAATGGTTTGTTGACCAAGACATCGATAAGTGGATTAGTTGGGATGACCTAGCTATTAAATTTTTGCAACAATTTCAATACAATATGGAGTTGATCCCTGACGAAAAATCCCTAACTAGTATGAAAAAGAAGAATACTGAGCGCTTCAGGGAGTATGCGATCAGATGGCGCGAACAAGCTGCTAGAGTGAAACCGCCAATGAAAGAAAGCAAAATAGTGGAGGTGTTTATTCAAGAACAAGGTGAAACATATTACCAACACTTGTTACCTGCATTGGGCAAGTCATTTATTGAGGTCCTTAAAATGGGGGAGATGATAAAAGAAGGAATTAAGATGGGTGGCATTGTGAGTTTTGTAACATTGAAAGAGACTACTCAAGCAACTCAAAAGGGTTCAGGAATTGTTGGGGAGACAAAGAATGAGGAAGATGCATCTGCTATTGTAGTTGGATCGCGGGAATGGTCAAGAAGACCCAGTCGTCTTCACTCTCAGGAAAAAACCCAAGTTCATGCCCAAGCTCCACATAATCACTCCCAAAATCCATTATACTCTGCTCCTTCACCTCCATATCAAAGTACAACCTCATATTCAACGCCTATCTTACCCACAGTGGAACACACCAACTCCTTAGAGTCATTCTCTAACTCCACAAACATACCAAAACCCTTCTAAGCCTGATTTTTGATCTAAGTCAAATGATGAAATAAGTTAAAAGTCGAGAGATAGCTTCACACCAATTGAAGAGTCGTATGCCAGTTTATTTCAGAGATTGGTACAATAGGGCATGATCACTTCTCTCCTTCGGTGCACTCTTAATCGGTGTTCAATAAATTTTTATCCTAATATACGATGTGCATATCATTTTGATGCTCAGGATCATAGTATTGAAGATTGTCGAGATTTGAAAAGAGAAATTGAAAATATGATTTAAGATGAATCAATTATGGTGCAGAACATTGACAGTGAGGGAAGTTCTAGTCATGCTGATATCCGGTGCATTGACTTGAATACCGTGTCGGTTGATCCGTGATGATGTGAATTGTTTGTTGTTTTGATTCATCATTTGATTCCATTGATTGTGAATTTATTATAGATTATGTGATGAAATGGTATCTCATTTGAGAATTAAAATTGGCTGCTTTAGGGAAGAAGTTAAAAGTTGATAAAGTGATTATTGTTATTTTGATTCATTGATGTCGAACTTAGTAGTATCGTGATAGGCCGAGTGGGATAGGCAAATATAGGTTTGGGTAGGCAAATTTAGAACTTGTGTTTTGGTTGAATGTTGGAATATGCGTGTGAGTGTCTCTTTCTAGTTTATCGTATTTAATTCATATGTATTCATTTAGACGGGAAATGCCCTGAGACATATTGTATTTATTCACCGGGAAATGCCCCGACGTATTGTGTTGGCGAAAGACATTCATGATAAAGGCCTGAGGCATCGGGTGAAGCACGACAGTGTAGTTAGGATTAGTGTAGGTTAGAACAGGATTTACATTTTTCAATTTTTATTTTGGACTGTATAATTGGATTGAACATTGTATTTTAGATTTGCTTTGTTTTGTGTGTTTGATTGATCACTTTATGTGTTTTGTGTGGATTTATATATTTGTAATGTCAATTAGCCGATATGCTCCACCAAGATACCGGGGACGAACCATGGGATCGAGGGGTGCCTAACACCTTCCCCTTGATCAATAGAATTCCTTAGTCAAAATCTCTTTTCGCGCACCAGTTTCAAAAAGTCAAACGATTTTGAAAAGGATTTTCCAAAGGTGACTTGGCACACCGGATTATGCTAAGTGGCGACTCTGAACAAAAATGTAAATAGACCTTTTTGAAATAAATTTTCATTTTTTGTCACTTTAATAATTAAAACCCTTTCGAACTTAAAATATAATCTTTTTGGTGGTAAAAAAAGTGTGTGACACTTATATAGCAGTAGATTTCAGAGTCATTCTCAAAATTCTAGCAGAGCCCTTTTCAGTTTCTACCCCAGTGGGTAAAACTATTATAGCTCAGCGGGTATATAGGAACTGCCCGGTTATGATATCTCAAAAAGTCACTTTAGCAGACTTAGTCGAATTAGAGATGACTGATTTTGATGTCATTTTCGGCATGGATTGGCTTGATTCCTGCTATGCCACAGTCGACTAGAGAAACAAAATATTTTAATTTTAGTTTCCGAATGAACCCATCCTAGAGTGGAAGGGTAGTGTATCCGCTTTCAGAGGTCATCTTGTTTCCTACCTTCGGGCACGAAAAATGATATCTAAAGGATGTGTCTATCATCTTGTTTAAGTTAAGGACACTAGTTCCGAGACTCTCAATCTTGAATCAGTTCCAGTTGTAAATTAATATTCAGATGTTTTTCCCAAAGATCTTCCAGGAATTCCTCCCAAAAGAGAAATAGACTTCGGTATTGATCTTCTTCTGGATACTCAGCCTATCTCTATTCTTCCATACAGACTGGAACAATAGAACTCAAAGAACTGAAAGAGTAGTTGAAAGATCTCTTAGATAAGGGATTCATCAGACCGAGTACTTCCCCGTGGGGTGCACCAGTCTTATTCATGCGCAAGAAAGATGGTTCTCTCAGAATGTGCATTGATTACCATCAACTTAATAAAGTCACGATCAAGAACAAGTATCCTCTTCCCAGAATCGATGACTTGTTTGACCAACTTCAGGGTGCTAGCTATTTCTCCAAGATAAACCTCAGATTCGGCTATCATCAGCTCAGAGTCAGAGAATGTGACATTTCAAAAACAGCTTTCCATACTTAGTATGGTCACTTTGAATTTTTAGTCATATCCTTTGGTCTCACCAATGCCCCAACAGCTTTTATGGACTTGATGAACCGTGTGTTCAAGCAGTACTTGGACATGTTCGTCATAGTCTTCATAGATGATATTCTGGTCTATTCCCGCAATGAGCAAGATCATGCAGACCATCTCAAAATAGTACTTCAGACTCTCAGAGATCATCAGCTATTTTCCAAATTCAGTAAATGCGAATTTTGGCTAAGGTCAGTAGTATTCCTTAGCCATATTGTTTTTGGTGATGGCGTTAGAGTAGATCCTCAAAAGACTGAAGTAGTAAGAAACTGGCCTCGCCCTATCTCTCCATTAGATATTAGGAGTTTCCTGGGTTTGGTTGGCTATTATAGATGGTTTGTTGAGGGATTTTCTTCTATTGCATCCCCTATGTCCAGATTGACTTAAAAGAAAGTCAAGTTTCAGTGGTCAGATCCTTGCGAGAAGAGTTTTCAGGAGTTGAAGACTCGACTTACCTCAGCTCTAGTTCTAGCTCTTCCAGATGGTTTAGATGGGTTCGTTGTTTATTGTGATGCATCTAGAGTAGGTTTGGGTTGTTTCCTCATGCAGCATGGTAAGGTCATAGCCTACGCCTCCAGACAACTTAAACCCCATGAGAAGATTTATCCTACTCATGATCTTGAGTTAGTAGTCGTAGTATTTGCATTAAAGATTTGGAGGCTTTACCTATACAGTGTTCATATAGATGTGTTCATAGATCATAAGAGTCTTCAGTATGTCTTTTCTCAGAAAGATCTTAATCTTCGTCAGAGAAGGTGGTTAGAGATCTTGAAAGATTATGACATGAGTGTCCTTTATCATTCGGGCAAGGCCAACGTAGTGGCCGACACTCTCAGTAATTGTCCATGGGTAGTGTTTATCATGTTGAGGATAGTAAGAAAAAGTTAGCTCAGGAAGTCCATCAGCTTGCGAGACTAGGCATTCTCTTAGTCGATTCTTCAGAGGGCGATATATGGGTTAAGAGTAGTTCAGAATCATCTATAGTTTCTGAGGTAAAAGAAAAGAAAGATAGATATCCCAGCTTTGTCAAGTTGAAAGAGTCAGTTTAGAATAAGAAAGTAGAGGTTTTATCCCAAGAGGGAGATGGTGTTCTGCGTTGTCAGGGTTGTCTATGTGTTCCAGTTGTAGACGACTTAAGGCAGCGAATTCTTACAGAAATGCATGGTGTGCGCTACTCTATTTATCCAGTGTCCATAAAAATGTATTACAATTTGTGGGAAATCTATTGGTGGAGTGGGATGAAGAGATATGTTGCATATTTTGTGGCTAAGTGCTCTACATGTCATCTGGTTAAGATAGAGCATCAAAAGATTAGTGGGTCCATGCAGAAGTTCAGTATTCTTACTCGGAAGTGGGAAGAAGTGAACATGGACTTCGTGATGGGTTTACCTCAAACTCGTCATGAGCATGATTCAGTCTGGGTCATTGTAGACAGAATGACCAAATCAGCCCATTTCCTTCCAGTCCATACCTCTTATTCAACCGAGGATTATGCAAACTCTACATCAAGGAGTTTGTCAGATTGCATGGTGTTCCGCTATCTATTATCTCAGACAGAGGTACCCAGTTCACCTCTCATTTCTGGAAAGCATTCCAAAATGGTCTTGGTACCCAAGTTCATCTCAGTACATCCTTCCATTGATACGCCTAAATTACACCTCTCTTATGAGAGAGTAAGAGGTCGTTGTCAAATATATAACCCAACTAGGTTGGGGCCGAATCCCACAGGGAATATGGTGTTAATTAAGTTGTATGCAGATTAGTTGACTTTTAATCGTTCGTTTCCGTAAAATAAATAGGGGGATTTGATTCAGTTCACAAATTAATGGTTTCAGTTTAACAAGATGAAATATGTGTAGTAGTATTCAAATTCAGAGAAATAGCAAGCTAGGGTTATGTCCACCTTGTAGTTTTCAATACTTACTAACTATGGGCTTTATGAATTCATACATGCATTGTGCTTACAGAGAAATGTATTGTATTTAATAACATAATCCTAGTGTTTCTTAACCATCAAGGACTAATTCACTTTAGTTCTCTCGAATCAAAAGCGTTCACCAAAAACAATACGAAATCTCCAAGTAGTTAATCCTGCTAAGGCACTAACTTATAAAATAGGGGTTGGTAATCCTATTTTCTTGTCACTACTCTCTTTTCCGAACATCAACCTTTCTTTCGAACAAGTGCAACCATGAGAATTCAAGATAAGCGAAGAGAGTATGATGTAAACAAATCAATGCATAATGAATTCAAAACCCTAAGTGATAGATTGTATGCTACAAGGCTTCCATAACCCTAACTAATAAACTTAGCTACTCGTGGATAAAATGAAAATCACAATAGAAATATTCATCATACCAAAAACTAGAAGATGATCTTGGTGTGCGAATTGTGAGAACAAGAGAAAAACATTTCTCTCTGTCTCCCTCTTCAAAAACTAATACAGAATAATGAATAATCAATAAAAATTCAGCATTAAGCCTTTTAATAATCTTTTCTCTAATAATTGCCTTCTAAGTCCCTCAACTAATTATAAATGACAAAGTAGTCTTAGACATAGTTGCTAGGCGCCACATTTGGTCCAGTTTGCTACTCTCTCTTGTGTCATATGCCATCCGCATTTCATAGTCCCATAATATCTTCATCTACCTCATTAATACCTGAAATCATGTTAATCACATCGGTTAGCTCAATTACATAGAAGTAGAGTAAAAACACAAGAAACTAGGCACTTTATTCTCTAAACTTAGCTAAAATATGGATAAGTTATGGTGCTTAGGCATATAAATACACCCAAGATCACCACCCCACACTTAAAGCTTTGTTCGTCCTCGAACAACATATCCATTTATGCATACTACACAATTCTTAGCACCCACAACGTAAAACAAGATGCTTAAATAGGCTCACACAACAATTATGAACAAGAAGTACATTAAGTAATCATTACTAGAGACAACCTACCCTCAAGAATAGACTCATTAAGTTGGCAATTTCATGCATATCGTTTAAGCATAGAAATATATAAATTGCCCAACCTTCATCAACCATGTGCCCTCACAACAAGAAAGTTACCCATAATCACTCACAATCATGCAATTTCTAACAAAATGGGAACAAGAATCAAGTTACGCCCACTCTCACAAAGAATTCTGAAATTACAACTGATGACCATATGCTTGCCCTTAGTGTAATATACTCCACTAATACCAGAATGCTATGATTAGGATCAAATAGGTCTTTTAGGGGTTATAATGCAGGCAAAAGGATGGATAGGAACTATTTTGGCCAGAAATAGTGACTATCTTCCCTAAGCACTTTAATACACTACATTATGCAATTAAGACTAATCTCTAACAACCAATTTCCACTTCTGCTATCTTCACAGATTTGTTTTTCACCCCAACTCGTTAAGCTTAATTAATAACACTATGGTGGGAGTATGCAACCCTTTCAAATATTTTTTTTGGCACCCTTTTCATGTTACGCACCCCTATAATATCCACCCTTAACTTAAGCGATTTGCCTTAGTTGAGGTGCATAATGTCCAAGAAGGACCAGGGCCAAAACAGGTTCATTGTAACATGTCCGAGATAAAATTTAGAATTTTTTCATCAATTTTTGCTACTCCCAATCACATCAATTTCACACGCCAATAACTAGACTTTGGGGCTTCAATTTCACCTTTTTTCTCTAATTGTCAAACTTCTAACTCAAATTGATTTTACATTAAAGCGTTTAGGATCTTTCAGATCAAATTACGGTCTATTAAAGAATGGATTAGGCTACATATAAGGCTAACAATAGAACAATCTAAAGGATTGATGGGGCTAGCTTAGATAATGTACAAAGGTAGGTCAAAATAAGGTATGAACAATGGCTATCAAAGAAATGCCTAAATCATCTCCTAAACTCACAATCTTTGTTCACTTTGCATACACCACAGGTAAGTTCTAGCATCAGTTGCAATAAGGAATATACAACAGTCTTACACACTCATGGCACATGGTCAACTCAATTAAGAGCATTATAGATTCTCGACCCGATAATTACATGAATCAAATAAAACCAACAATCACACAAGAGTCACAACTAGAGCCTAGGTATTTCAAATGTAATGATCCATCACATACTTATGTTATAATGTCATGTGATCCACAAGAATAGTTACATGCAATTAAATGAAAAATTTTCTCTTAAGACGGTCGTCATCCATCATCGAGAAAAGTATCTAATTATGACTAAATAGAATAAACATCTAACAAGAAACAAAATAAACAAAATAACTAATCCTATCACAGAAAAATGCTAAGGAGAAGGTACTATTTTCTTACAAAACAAGTAGCAAAGTAACCAGCCACCCCACACTCAAGCTCAGCACTGTCCCCAGTGCAAATAACAAGATAAAGAACCTGGCTAGTAGTACTCCTCATCCACATTAGGATCCATGCCACCTGCATTGAGATCATCATCAAAGCCATTTTCCCTGTGTTCGTCATATCATCCATGTCAGCCACACATAATGAAACTAACTACAATTAAGATAAAGGGGGTGAAGTCACCACCCCATACTTAATTTGTTAGTATAAACCAATTAAGTGTTATTATCGGGTACTCAGACTTCGCCGACATACACTTTGGTATGGTCCACCTACATTATTCGCAATACAATTCACTCACTTCAATTCCCCCAATTCTATTTCAATGAAGCACTTTTTAAACAGAATCATGCTCTACACTTTCAACCATACCAAACTATACAAAATACCATCACTTTCACAACATCGCCATGGCAAGAATTTTATTCATAATCCTTTAGAAATCAATTAACTATAACATAGAGTCACAATAACTAAGGATTAAAAAATAAAAATGAAACTTACCTCGAAGATGGAAGATTAGTGAAGGACAAAGAGAATGGTGAGAGCTCAATATTAGACGGCTTAAGGTTGAAATAAGGATGAATTTGGGCATTTAGGGTGTGAAGTCTATTTGAAGAATGAAAATCTGGGTCGGGTTAACCTAAGTTAAAGTTGGAAGTCGGGTTTTAGGCTTATTTGGACTAAGTTTGCGACTCACATCTTATCTCACATCTCAAAGTATGTGTCGCATACGTTGTCGCACAGTTGGGACAGTGAGCCTATGCGGAGAAGTGGGCAACGCACTACCTATCACAGACATCAAGGTATGCGTCGCATAAGGTATCGCAGACTTAAGGCAGTGGGCATGTACGGCTAGGTGTGCAACACATATCTTATCACACATGTTAAAGTATGTGACGTATAAGTTATCGCACACATCAAGGTGTGCGGCGCATTGTGCATCGCATAGTTTGTCCAGTGAGCATGTGTGATGGTATGTGCGGCATACTCTTGGTCGGAAAGGTCCATACCACGGGGGCTTTGCCCTCGCATCCCCATCTAGGTCAGTGGTAGGCTTCGGGATCGGGCCTATCGGCCCAATCCCTACGCTACCACCACAGACCTTATTGAAAGTCACTAAATAAAGTCTCACCGTGAAACTTTTTGGGGTGGATTAACATAATTCGAGGCATGACTCTAATGTAAATCATACTTGAGCCTTACACATTTGACCACTCCAACTTACCTGTAATGTTCCCATCACTCCTAAACTTACCACCATTGACATAGCTCAATTCCAAATCAAATTTGGTAATAATCTCCTCCTTAGTACTTCATGCACCTACACTTACTCAAAAACAACAAAAATGATTAGAAGGATGGTTTGCCTCCCACAAAGTGCTGTAGTTTTGGTCATGGCTCGACTCTTTTTTTTCTATTTTTGTTTAACATGATAAAGTGAAAATAAAATCATGGGTTGCCTCCCATGTAGCGCCTGATTTAACGTCGCAGCACGACTCGATTATCTTGACTACTCAGACTTTGTCAAGATACATCGATGATACCATTTGTACCTCATTTGTTCGATCAAGATAATGCTTTATTCCTAGTCCAACCACTTTGAAGTCACTCATATCCTTGCTTGCAAGTTCAACCAAACTAGCTATGGTCTACACAAAAGACATATCCTTAACTGGTACATCTCGCTCATCTTCATAGAATACATTAACAATTGAGAAGACACTCATCTCCTTTTGTTATTTCATACACCGATATACTTCAAAACTAACTTCTTTCTCATTAAGCCTAAATTTTAGCTCATTCAGCTCCATGTCAACTAACACTCTCCCAGTTGCTAAGAACGGCCTATCCAAAATTATAGGTACTTCAAAGTCCACTTCGCAATCAAGAATTACAAAGTCAGCAGGAAATATAAAATCAACAACTGTTATAAGTACATCATGTAGAATCCCAATCGGCCTTTTTACCGATCTATCCGCCATTAGAAGCTTCATATTGGTGGGTGTAGGATCTCCCAAACCCAGTTTCTTGAAAACCGTCTATGGCATAAGATTTATACTTGCCCCAAGATCATAAAGGGCCTTTTCAAACTTTAGCAATCCAATCGTACATGGAACAGTAAATGCTCCTGGATCAGATTTCTTTTGGAAAATAGATCTTGTAGCAATAGCACTACAATAATGAAGGTTGTCTACCATTTCATAGCTCACAGTCCTTTTCTTCATCAACAGGTCTTTCATAAACTTAGCATATCCGAGCATCTGTTCCAGTGCTTCAACTAAGGGCACATTCACTGTCAACTGCTTCAACATAGCCATGAATTTGCTAAACTTGCCATCATCTTCTTTCTTCTTTAATCATTATGGAAATGGGGGTGGTGGCCTTGGGATTTTAGTTAGAACAACGTCTACCTCTTTTCTTATGCCTTGCTCCATATCACTAACATATTTCTGCTTAGGTGGTTGTTCCATTTCTAAACTCTTCTTTTCTGAACCTTCCAACTTCATAGGCACCACTGGAGATTCATCAACCATCTCCCAATCTATTTCGACCTTATCAGTAGAAGAGGATGCTCCCAAACCTGGACTAGATAATATCTTATCGCTTCTAGTAGTAATGGCCACACACGATCCATCAGTCCTCGGATTTTAAACTGTATCACTTGGTAGAGTCCCATTCTATCTTTGGTTAAATGCTGTGGATAATTGACTCATCTGCTGCTCCAGTTGTTTAATAGCGATTGAGTGCGAATTTACTAGTTGACTCATTAAAGATATGTCACTCTTCATAGTAGTCACCCCAGAATTGGTCGCCTCAACTCCCTTTAATAGTTTCTCCATCATGTCCTCCATGGACATTTTACCTGAGCTAGTGGCAGCATTATCACGACTTCCAGGAGGTACATACAGTCCACTCCTATCATTTTTATTCTTCCAATCTCCTTCATAGTTAACCTCTTCCTCAGTGTTTGATTCAGCTCCCTTACCATGGGACCCCACAGTTTTTACCTTTTCTACATTTCCTGATAGCAAATATTTCATGAGCAGATCCATCTGGGTTTTCATGTGAGCCATATCCTGATCACACTCCTCTTCTCTCTTATGCTGCTCTACTGATATTACACTAGACCCAGTATTGCTTGCTACCACAAAATTTTTGGTATGCCAAGCTCTACTTGTCTTAGTCATTCTTTCTAACATGTCCGCAGCCTTAGAAAGGTAAGCTCCATAAAAGCTCCTCCTGTAGCATTATCCGCCATTGGCTTTGTAAGTGAGTTCAAAGCTCTATAGAATATTTCAATCAAGTGTTCATCAGTCATCTTACAATTTGGGCATTGAGTCAACTTCTTTTTAAACCTTGCCCAAGTCTCATGCACAACTTCATTGGCTAATTTCCTAAAGTTGCTGATCTCATCCCTTAACTGTAACATTTTGGAGGGCGGAAAGAACCTTTCTAGGAAAGCTCCTTTCAGTTGCCTCCAGTTTGTTATAGAATCAGGAGTCAGCTCATTCAATCACATAGTTGCTTCTCCAGACAGAGACAGTGGGAACAATCTTAAACGAATAGCATTTTGTCCCACTCCAGGATTATCAAATGACTTACAAATACTGATGAAATTCACTAAATGTAGATTTGGGTCATCACCAAGTAATCCACCAAAGAGTCCTTTCAGATTCAGTAGCTGGATCATAGTGCTGGTGATGTTGAATTTCATCCCAGGAGCTAGTGGTGGTAGAATAATTGCCCCTATATATCTAGTTCCATCTAAATCATCCTCATCATTGTCAACATCAAACTATACAGCTTGGCAGTATGGTCTTTCTCTGAATGGACGATTTCGATTTACAGGTGAAACTACCCCTACTGCACGCCTCCTATTGCCGGGTCAATTAAATCATCATCTCCCAGGTCCTCTTCATATAGATTAGGTACCCAACCTGTGTTATCTGCATTCTGTATATTTAATTGAGTATTAGCTAAAGCGGCTAATCTTTCAGCTTTCTGTTGGTTAGCCATTCTTTCAATGAGATGAGGTTTAGGATTGAAGGGTAATAATGGTTCACCTGAACTTCTGGTTCGTGGAATAAACAACAATGATCCTGTAACAAACAAAAACAACAAATAACGTAAAATAAGAAAACTTGACTAATAGTCCATTACAC